>NW_028234419.1:23341942-23356942 GCF_977035675.1 Penaeus japonicus
CATACATTCAGAAACCAAGAACAAATGTCGTGCACGGAAAAGAGCTGACATAATTCCACCGCCTTGTATGCAACGCCTCAACATCACACACACATACACACACACACACACACACACACACACACACACACACACACACACACACACACACACACACACACACACACACACACTCACACAAGAATTTTCTTTGTATCAAGACAGCTTAATTCGAGAAGAAGAAAAAAAAAAAAAAGAACTGAAATATGGAAAAAAAACGAACGAAAAACTCAAACACACACACAGACAACAATTTTCTTTGTATCAAGACAGCTTAATTCGAGAAAAAAGAAAGAAAGAAAGAAAAAAAAAACTGAAATATGGAATAAAAAAACGAACGAAAAAATCAAACACACACACACATACACACACACACACACACACACACACACACACACACACACACATACACACACACACACACACACACATACACACATACACAC
The DNA here is from genome assembly GCF_977035675.1 of Penaeus japonicus. Lineage (NCBI taxonomy): Eukaryota > Metazoa > Arthropoda > Malacostraca > Decapoda > Penaeidae > Penaeus > Penaeus japonicus. Next base: position 23,342,428 of record NW_028234419.1, read on the forward strand.
ACAAAACCATTTTCTTTGTATCAAGACAGCTTAATTCGAGAAGAAAGAAAAGAAAGAAAGAAAGAAAAAAAGAAAGAAGAAAGGAAATCTATAAAAAAAACGAAAGAAAATGAAAGAAAGAGCGAGAGAAAGAGAGAGAAAATAGAAGCCCGAATAGTATAGGTGGGTGTGTTCGGTGGTGCAGATTCCCCAGGGTAGACAATGGAGTGTAATATCGATCGCTGGCGAAGTGTGGTCGATATCTACCCCCCTGCCCCCCTCCTACCCCCGTCCTGACCCCCTTCCCCCTTACCTAACCTAACCATCTAAGCCCCTACTTCCCACCCCATCCCAACCCCACCCCACCCAACCCAACACCCCTTATCCCCTCTCCCGTCTCCCCCAAGCCACCCACCCTCCTACCCTAATCCTATATCAACCCTCCTACTCCCCCTCCCCACCCAAACCCTGCTTCCGTTCTCTCTAACCCCCCCACCCCACCCCACACAACCCCACACCACCCCACTCCCTTAATTATATCCCCCCCTCCTCTCCCTACCACATCCCCCCCTCTCCTTTCCACATCCCAACCCCCCAACCCCCCTCGTCCAGTCGGACCGAACCCCCTCCCCCTCCCCCCTCCCACCCCTAATCGGTAGCACGCGCCGAACCCCCTCCGTCCTCCCTCCCTCCCTCCGTCCCCCTCCCCCCTACTTAGGCAAACAGCACACGTCACTTTCTATAATACACCTTGCACAGCTCGTCCGCTCCAGATGCTATTTTAGCTTTGTTCTAAGAGTCGTTTCAAGTTGTCGACATACGAGCCGTTTTATGTCGATCTACGAAACGCTTCAAGTCGATCTATAAGCCTTTTCAAGTCGACATACGAGCTGTTTCAAGTCGTTTATTGTCGATCTACGAGTCGTTTCAAGTCGACATACGAGCAGTTTCAAGTCGTTTATTGTCGATCTACGAGTCGTTTCAAGTCGTTTCAAGTCGACATACGAGCGGTTCCAAGTCTATCTAAGAGCCATCCATTTCAAAGTCGATCTACAACATGGAGATCGACTATCAAACCCAGTCATCAAAATCACGGTGCGACTTCAGGTTACGGACAAGGCACCTTACGGCTGACGTAACTGCTGCCGGCTGACGCACGGACGAGTATTTTTCATCGCTGACACGCCGTTCCGCTCCAGCTAAATGTCACTGCCCCAACTCCATGATAGAGAAGAAAAAAAACTTTTAAAAAATTATAGTAATAATAATGAAAAAGGGTAATAAAGATGAAAAACATACGAGGGTACGAAACTGTATAATCAATTATGAAGAAAAAAAAAATCGATGGTGCTGACCACATGACATGACGGGGTCTTTAAACGCAAGGCCGTAACATGGCGTCGTTTCGGATAGGAGAGTTGCAAAAGGAAAATCTTAACTAACGATGCTATAACTGAAAGATAAGTTTTCAAAAAAAAAGGTGATAACCCTTTAATATTAGGAAAAAAAGATGGACGAGTTCGTAAAGTTTTTTTTTTATATACTCGCGTGTGCGTTCAGTTTTGTGTGTGTGTGTGTGTGTGTGTGTGTGTGTGTGTGTGTGTGTGTGTGTGTGTGTGTGTGTGTGTGTGTGTGTGTGTGTGTGTGTGTGTGTGTGGGTGGGTGTAGGTGAGTGGATGAAGGCAAGTGGGTGTAGGCGAGTGGGTGTGCGGGTGTGTGTGCGGATGTGTGTGTGTACGTGCGTGCGTATGTGTGTGCAAGCGTGCGATATCGTTTGTTTATTAGCATGTCTCAGCAACAATCACTCTGTATCACAAAACTCTACACCAAACTCCAAGTTTCTAGAGTTTGTGAAGTCACACCCGGCCATGGCCAAGTCTGCAAAGCAAACTTTCCGTCGTCATTAGTCGTAGCACAAAGTCTCGGCGAGTAGATTAAAGCTCGTACAAAGCCAAGCGAACTCCAGGAAAGATTCCTGTGCTCGCCCGCAGGCACAGAACAAAGAGCGTGGCGAGCGCCGTCGCAACAGGCGACGTCCAAAGCAAGGGCGACCCAACGTTCCCACAGGAAGGCCCGTGGGAGAAAAGGGAAATAGGAAACCAGCCAAGCCACTGGGAGACCACCAGGCTGAAGGCCACGGATGGGGGGAATGTCTCCGGACGCGTCCACGGATAGGACGCACGGAGGACCACTCAGGAGTGAAGCGCCAAGGCCGCCCTAAGCACGACTGCAAGGGAAAAAATCAAACTGATCTCCATGAAAAAGGAGGCCTGGCATGGCCACAGGCTGAGCATGGAGCTGGCCATAGAGAGGACCCCCGCAGAGCTCCCTGGAAGGCCGCAGGGAGGAGCCCAGCAGGACCACACTTCAGAGAATATTGAGCGGTTGAGAAGGATCGATAATCAGAGAGCTGCGGCCACTGTAATGAAATATTTAGACATTCCCCCGATGGTCGTCCAGCCCAGCTGTACAGGGCACTTTATACGAGTCGATGCTTTGCTGGTAAGCGCAGGCGAGGACACTCAATGCAAGTACACATTGAACAAAAAATATTTATTTCAAAAATGACGCTCGACATAATGATGCTTCAACCTTGCATGCTATTCAACAAAATAATGAAAACAATAAACCCTGAACTAAACATATATTTCTATTGACACCCCGTTTTTTAAATGTTCAAATACTAATGAATAATGCAATAGATAATTTCCGGTGCTTAATACTGATTATTGTAACAATGTAAAAATCCTTAATCTAACTATCGGATAGAAAATATGGCGCTGTACTGTAAACTGGACTACCAATAGAGTCCGCTAAACAACACGAAAAACTATCCTTAAATAAAAATAAATAATAATAATTAAAAAAATAAAAAATACCTCTCCCCCCCCTTGGACGCTAAACCCCCAAAATTCGACAGCAGTGAAAGAAAAATGCGATCCGAACTCTGTATCTGGCCATCACAACTCAACTACATCTCTACAAAGGAAAGTGGAAAGGAGTTAGAGAGAGAGAGAGAGAAAAAAAAAGTTAGCTAGACTTGGCGAAATGTCGCTCGGACTTAGTTAAATGTTACACGCGCCCGCCGCAGAGTTATCATCTTCCAAGACGTTTCCCCGTCTCCACGCCCACCAACTCCCTCTCAGATCGGTACCTCGTTCTACCTCGCCGGTTCCTGCTAATCACTTTGCGGATGCTTGTATTCTTGTCCGCTACTGTGCGCTGAAATGCTTTCCTCTCTTTTCTTCCGTTCTTTTGCATCAATTATTCTTCTTCTCCTTTCCTCACCCTCTCCTTTCTTCTTCTCTCCCTCTCCTTCCTTCCAACTCTCTTCTTCGTCGATACCTTTCTCTCTTTCATCTCCCTTTTCCTCCCACTCCACCTCCTCTCTTCTCTTCTCTTCTCTTCTCTTCTCTTCTCCCTCCTCCTCCTCCCACTTCCACTACCATCCGCCCACTCCCCCTCCACCCTCCTCCTTTTCTCCAATACTCCTCCACCTCTTCCACTTTCTCCTCCTCTTTCTCAACAACATCTTCCCCACTCCTACTCCCTTTACTTTCTTCCCCTCCCGTACCTTTTCCCAACATGCCATGCCATCTCCCCCTCCTCACCCCCCCCTCCTCCATCTTCACCCCCACCCCCACCCCCACCCCTTCCTCCTTCCTACCTTCCAGCAATCGGCGATTTGACGGCACGTCCCGCGCCACGGCCGGCATCACCGCACCATCAGGGACTATTTTAAGTGACTGCCCCCCTCCCCCCCCCCTAAATGAAAGCCTACTGACAGCACTGACAGCACCAGGTGGCTCGCTCTCACAATCAATACCGGTAACGTAGGACTAATGATGCCCTTTTGCAAACTAATGCTGCTCTCACGGCCTCTCTCCCGGCTACCGAGCGACCGCGCCTCCTAATGTTCATTTATTCATTTACTGGGTGTGCATGTGCGTTTGCATGTCCCCGCGCGTGGTGTCTCTGTGTGTGTGTGTGTGTGTGTGTGTGTGTGTGTGTGTGTGTGTGTGTGTGTGTGTGTGTGTGTGTGTGTGTGTGTGTGTGTGTGTGTGTGTGTGAGTGCGTGTGCGTTTGTGTGGGTGCGTGCGTTTGCACTTAAATCTTTTAAAAATCTATATAATCTATACTATACATCTACCAATATATCCATAAAATAATTTGACAATATATATATATCACCTGACAGATTGCGTTCTCTCATTCTCCCACTCTCATCCCTCTTCTTCCTCACTACTTCGTTTTCACTTCCATCTACGTCTCTTCCTCCTCTTTCCTCTCTCTACATCACACCAGTCCAAGCTATACATCACACCATATCAAGCTTACATATCACACTATACCACCCTATACTATATCACACCACACTAATCTATATATCACACCATACCAACCTACACATAACACCAAGCAACGGCACATCACACCAAGCTACAATACACCATACCAAAATACACCACACCACACCATACCACGCAACATCACATCACACTAAGGCACACTACATATCACCCCATATTAACTTACACTACACACAATCACACCAAGCTACACGCACTATACCATACCAAGCAACACATCACACTAAACCATGTCAAGCAACACATCACACTACTATACCATACCAATCAACACATCATACCAAGCTACACCATACCACTACACCATACCAAGCAACATCACACTATACCACACCAATCAACACCACACCACACTATACCACACCAATCAACACCACACCACATCGTACCCAACAAAAGTGAAGGAACACCATCAATAACAACAGGAGCGGAACAGCCCGCCCGGGGAAACAAGGGCGTCCCTTTAAATGTTTCAAAAGTCCACTCCAGCACATGTGTCATCGCTATCCCTTCTCACCCTTCAGAATCCACCCTTCCTTTCCTCCCTCTCACCCTCTCACCCTCTCACCCTCTCACCCTCTCACCCACTCTCCCCCTCCCCCTAACCCCAACCACTCTATCTCCCCTCTCCCTCTCCCTCTCCCTCTCCCTCTCCCTCTCCCTCTCCCCCTCCCCCCTCCTCACCCCATTACCCAACACCCATTTCTCTCACCCTTGTCCTTACCCAATTACGCTAACCGGTCAGTAGTTCCCTCCCTCCCTCCCTCCCTCTCTGCCCCACTCTCAGCCCTCCCTCCCTCCCTCCCTCCTTCCCTCTCTGCCCCACCCTTGGCCCTCCCTCCTTCCCTCTCTACCCCACACTCGGCCCCCCTCCCCCCCCTCTCTCTTCCCCTCTACCCTAACCCCCTGCTTAACATACCAGCCCCTAGCCCGGGCGAAAATAAGTGTGCATATTACGTAATAAATAAAACGATAAATCATGTGAATGTTAAGTGAAAAGAGAGAGAGAGAGAGAGAGAGAGAGAGAGAGAGAGAGAGAGAGAGAGAGAGAGAGAGAGAGAGAGAGAGAGAGAGAGAGAGAGAGAGAGAGAGAGAGAGAGGGGGGGGGGCGCAGAAGAAGGATGAGAGAGAGGAGAATGAGACGCAGTTGGAGGAGTAGACGGAGAAGAAGAAGAGGAAGAGAGAGGGAGGGAGGGAAGGATGAAAGGAAGGATTGAAGAAAGACAGGGAGCAAGGAGAGAGGGAGAAAGGGAGAGAGAGAGAGAGAGGGAGGGAGGGAGGAAGAGAGGGATGAAAGGACGGAGGATGGGTAGATAGATATATAGAGATAGATAGATAGGTTGATAGATAAATAAATAAGATAGATGATAGAGAGAAAAAAAAATTCTCTCTCTCTCTCTCTCTCTCTCTCTCTCTCTCTCTCTCTCTCTCTCTCTCTCTCTCTCTCTCTCTCTCTCTCCCCATTTCTCTCTCTCTCTCTAACTCCATTTCCAATCCTTTCCAAATTCCAGCAAGACGTTACACCGACATCCTCGATAAGCCTCAACATCAAAGCCTCCGACTTGCCACGCAAACCAACCCACCCCTCCTCCTCCCCACCCCTTTACCCCTTCCTTCCCTCCCTCCCACCTTATCCAGTCCTCCCCATACCCCCCTCCCCACCCTCACTCCTCTCACTTCCCCCCTCCCTCTCCTCCCTCTCCCCCCTCTCCCACACTCCTGACCTATCCCCTTCCCTCTCTCATCCACAACACTTTCTCGACTTTATATATCGATCGGCGTCTCCTAGCCGTTGCATGCCTACTCCCTGGCCCTCGTATAGGCCTATGCTCGACCAACAGCTCCCAAATCCAACTTGAACACAGACTTTACCCGTTCCCTTCCCCTCCTACTTAACCCCAATATTCTACATTCTCCTATCCTTTCCCCTTATGCCGAAACCCTAACATGCTATATCTATCCTCCTCTCTACTCCTACCTAACGCTAACATCTTATCCCTTTCCCTCTTGTCTCACAAAAATATTTTACATTCCACATTCTGCCACCCCTTCCCTTCCCTTCTCTTCTCTTCTCTTCCCTTCCCGTCTAGAAGTGAAGAGACTGAACGCACCTTTAAATCTAATATATCTATCTATCTATCTACATTTACTACACCATTCATATTCATATTAACGTTATAATTCAAGTTCATACTTACTATATTTAGTTTATATTTACTGTACTATCTTTCGCTTTACTATAGTTCTTTTTTGAAGCAGTTAAGAGAGTGATTGTGCCTTCCATCGACAATAATTCCCTTTATAGCAGCGGGGAGAACGACTACTACACATTCATCCAACTCTAATGCTCTTTGTAGAGGCGAAGAATGCGGGTGTATCTTCATCCAATCATAATTCTCTTTGTGAAAGCGAGGACAGTCATTGTACCTTCATCCAACAATAATTCTCTTCATAGAGGTTAAGAATATGGGTGTACCTTCACCCAACCAGAGTTCTCTTCGTGGAGGCGAGAGAAGTAGCTGTGCCATCATCCAACTGTAGTTCTCTTTGTAGAAGCAAGGAGAGTGATTGTACCTTCACTTCATCCAACTTCAGTTCTCTTTATAGAAGCGAAGAGTGTGACTGTACCTTCACTTCACCCAACTATAGTTCTCTTTATAGAAGCGAAGAGTGTGACTGTACCTTCACTTCACCCAACTATAGTTCTCTTTATAGAAGTCAACAGTGTGATTGTACCTTCACCCAACTTCAGTCCTCTTTATAGAAGCGAGGAGAGTGACTGTACCTTCACTTCACCCAACTTCAGTCCTCTTTATAGAAGCGAGGAGAGTGACTGTACCTTCACTTCACCCAACTATAGTCCTCTTTATAGAAGCGAAGAGTGTGATCGTACCTTCACCCAGCTATAGCTCTCCCACTCCCCTTCGTAGAGGAGAGGAAAAAATATTCAGACACTGCCAATAGAAACTTACTGATTGGATGATCAAATCTAGATCAGTATTTTTTTCACATTCACGAAATTAATCATTCTGACGAAGAAAGAAGAAGGGGGGAGGGGGAGGCGGAGGGGGAGGAGGGGGAGGAGGAGGAGGAGGAGGAGGAGGAGGAGGAGGAGGAGGAGGAGGAGGAGGAGGAGGAGGAGGAGGAGGTGGAGGAGGAGGTGGAGGAGGTGGAGGGAGAGGAGAAGAAGATAGAAAAGGAGACAGAAAATAATGAAAAGAAGGATGAGAAGGAGCAGGAGGGGGAGATGACGAAGGAAGAAGAGGAGAAAAAGAAGATGAAGAAGGAAATAGAAGGGGAAGGAAAAAAATGGTAGAAAAAGATAATGATAATAATAAGAAAATAAAGAAAAAGAAAAAAAAAGTAGTCGTCACGAAGAGGACATAGAAGAAGCAGAAAAACGAAACGTGCGGATCGTTACTCTCATACCAGGGAGCCACGCAACCCGGTCTTCAAATTAAAGGACGGAACAAAATGGACGGACGGATGAATGAAGAAACGAACTAAATATACGAACGAACCAAACAAACGAACCAACGAATGAACGACTGAACGAACGAACCAACGAATGAAGAAACGAACTAAATAAAAGAACGAACTAAATAAAAGAACGAACCAACGAATGAACAAACGAACCAACGAATGAAGAAACGAAATAATAACCGAACCACCCAACCAAACGAACGAACGAACGAACCGAACACACGAACGTACACACAGGACAGACGGAACAGACAGGACACGCAACTCGCCGAAGCTCCACACGAGTCGACTCGCTCAACGCACGACACCCCCCCCCCCTCCCCACCCACCCACCCAACCCCTACCTCCCTCCCTCCCTGCACATGCAAGGTACGCACGCCCAAGACATGAGAATCATTTCCGCGCCAATATTATGATATATATATTTTTTTTTTTTACACTTTCCGCCGAAAACGGAATTTAATTCCATTTTGGCTCTGTGAATTCATATCCAAAAAGGGAATGATAATGGGACACAACGATGATGGTACTATTGAGTATCAATAGTAACAAATAACGACGATCATTTCTACTTTAACTATTAATTAGAAGAAAAAACATCGAGGAAGATAACAATGGATATCCGGCAAGGTCCACATAAAAAAATACATTATTTGTTTCAGCAACGATTAAAGTAAAAGGAAAATCTGAACAAACCCAAGAATGAAGAAAAAAAAAAACATAATCCATTAACTAACACATTTAGAAAGTTACAAAATAAAACAACTATATAGAAAATAAATCAACGACACATAACAAATACAAATACCAATCACCCATTATTTTTTTTTTTTTTTTAACGGAACTAAAATCGTGCTCAAAATCAAGGCACGAGCAGCAGGTGTGTGATTCCGGCGGGAATCGCGGTTCCGAAGGGCAAGGAAAGGTTCCGGTACGCGCACGCGCGCTTGGCCGGCCGGACGGGGACGCTCCATTATGCATGGCGGCGGGATAATAAGCAGCCGTTATTCCAAAATCGGGGCGCTCGGCGGCCTTCAAGTTCAATAGCTCGGTCAAAACATGATGTATAGGCCTACCTCAACATCTGCGTGCGCGGTACGATTAGACACACGTGTGCGTGTACATACACACAGGATATACCGCGCACACATACACTTTCACTAAAGGTCGTACTAACACAAACACAGACATACATACACATACTAACAAACGCAAAATACACACAAACAAGCAAATAGATAGACAGACAGACAGACACACACACACATACACACAAATAAATCAATAAATAATCGATTTAACAAAGACAGACAACAGTCGATTAAAACAAGCACTACAACGTCAAATTAGGTAGATAGGGGATGAAAAGGAAAGGTAGGGAAGGGAGGAAAAATATATGTCAGGCTCTCTCTCTCTCTTTATCTCTTTCTTTCTCTCTCTTTCTCTTTCTCTCTCGCTCTCTCTTTCTCTTTCTCTCTCCCTTCCCCCCTTTTCTCTCTCTCTCCCTTCCCCCCTTTTCTCTCTCTCTCTCTCTCTCTCTCTCTCTCTCTCTCTCTCTCTCTCTCTCTCTCTCTCTCTCTCTCTCTCTCTCTCTCTCTCTGTGTCTGTCTGTCTGTCTGTCTGTCTGTCTGTCTGTCTGTCTGTCTGTCTGTCTGTCTGTCTGTCTGTCTGTCTGTCTGTCTGTCTGTCTGTCTGTCTGTCTGTCTGTCTGTCTGTCTACCTTCGTCTCTTCTCTCTATCTCTATCTTTGTCTCTGTCTCTGTAGCTATCTCTGTCTCTGTCTCTGTCTCTGTCTCTGTCTCTGTCTCTGTCTCTGTCTCTGTCTCTGTCTCTGTCTCTGTCTCTGTCTCTGTCTCTGTCTCTGTCTCTGTCTCTGTCTCTGTCTCTGTCTCTCTCTCTCTCCCTTCGCCCCTTCTCTCTCTCGCTCTCTCTCTCTCTCTCTCTCTCTCTCTCTCTCTCTCTCTCTCTCTCTCTCTCTCTCTCTCTCTCTCTCTCTCTCTCCCCAGCCCCCACCATTGATTTCGTCACAGCTTCCGCACACACGTCCAACGAGATGTTCAATGACCATAAACTGCAACGAGTTTGATTCTCAGGCTCGTTTCTCTCTTTTCTCTCTTCCTCTCTCTCATTCTCACTCCCGCTCTCACTCACTTTTTCTCACTCTCTCACTCCATATGGAGATTCTCACATGTCCTACTCATATTTTAAATATCTCGTTATTCCAGTTTAATTCCCCCACTCCCTTCCTCCCACTTCTCTCCTTCTCCCATTGCCTTCCTCTTTTCAACCTCTTTTTTCCCCTCCTCTTTCCTCGTTTGCTCTTCCCCCAGTTTTATTGCCCCTCCCCTTCGTTTTAATCAACAAATTTCCCTTTTCATTTCCTACTCGCTCACCCCTTTCCACTGCACCGCCCCCTCTCTTGCAATTACTCTTTCCCTACTTTATTTGCAAGCGGCTCTCGTCCGTTCTATTTTCCATACGTCTCCCTTTATTTCCTCTTTTTTTAATATAATCGTTAGCGTTTTTATTTTTACACTTACACCACCCTCCACTCGCCAACATCTAACCTTCCAACACCATCTGACACCGCGCATTTACATCATCCACGCGCCATCACCATCTGCTATCCACTCACCACCCAACATCCATCCAACTGCCATCCACTTTCTAATCCTGCGCCTCTGCTCACCCTCCCCTAACTACCTTTCGCGAACTAACCTATCTTCAACCCACCCTCTACCCCACCACCCACCTATTCCCCTTTTTGACCTTCCATCCACCAACACCACTCTTCACTGAAAACCCTTCTACCCACTTTCCATCTTCAACACACCATCCTACCCCCACAATCCCTCTTGCACCCATCCCCATCAACTTACATCATCAAACCATCATCATCATAACCCTCTTCCCCCAGCAACACCACTTTCCATCTTCAACCACGCACCAACACTATTTCATCTTCAGCCCGCCTACCACAACCGTTTAACCACCACCTCCTACCACCCACTTTCCATCTTCAACCCATCACCCATCACCCACTTTCCATCTTCAACCCCCAATCCATCCTCCACTTTCCATCAAACCACACCCCCACCACTATCCCACTTCAATCCCACCCCCACCCCACCTCCCACTTCCAAATCCCCCCCCCCCCCCACACCCCCTTTCCATCTTAACCACAACCACACCCCCTTATCTTAAACCCCCCATCACCCACTTTCCCATCTTACAACCACACACCCCTATCCATCGTCAATCAAAACCCACCACCCATCACCCACTTTCCACCTTCAACCCACCACCCAACACCTACTTTCCATCTTCAGCCACCGCCTACCACCCACTTTCCATTTCAACCCACCACCCACCACCCACCACCCACTTTCCATCTTCAACCCACAACCCACCACCCACTTTCCATCTTCAACCCACCATCCACCACCCACTTTCCATCTTCAACCCACCACCCACCACCCACTTTCCATCTTCAATCCACAACCCACCACCCACCACCCACTTTCCATTTCAACCCACCACCCACCACCCACCACCCACTTTCCATCTTCAACCCACAACCCACCACCCACTTTCCATCTTCAACCCACCATCCATCACCCACTTTCCATCTTCAACCCACCACCCACCACCCACTCACCCACTTTTCACCATCTTCAATCCCACACCCCAACCACCCACCACACCCACTTTCTATCTTCAACACACCACTCAACACCTACTTTCCATCTTCAACCCACCACCCACTTTCCATCTTCAACCCACCACCCACCACCCACCACCCACCACCCACTTTCCATCTTCAACCCACCACCCACTTTCCATCTTCAACCCACCACCCACTTTCATTTCAACCCACCACCCACTTTCTATCTTCAACACACCACTCAACACCTACTTTCCATCTTCAACCACCACCTCCTACCACCCACTTTCCATCTTCAACCCATCACCCATCACCCACTTTCCATCTTCAACCCACCATCCATCATCCACTTTCCATCTTCAACCCACCACCCATCACCCACTTTCCACCTTCAACCCACCATCCATCACCCACTTTCCATCTTCAACCCACCACCCACCACCCACTTTCCATCTTCAATCCACAACCCACCACCCACTTTCCATCTTCAACCCACCACCCACCACCCACTTTCCACCTTCAACCCCCCACCCACCCCCCACCTTCCATCTTCAAACCCCCACCCACCACCCACTTTCCATCTTCAACTCACTATCCAACACCTACTTTCCATCTTCAACCCACCACCCACTTTCCATCTTCAACCACCTCCTACACCCACTTTCCATTTCAACCCACCAATGTAACAACAAATTTCCCTTTTCATTTCCTACTAGCTCACCCCTTTCCACTGCACCGCCCACCCACTTTCCATCTTCAACCACCTCCTACCACCCACTTTCCATCTTCAATCCACAACCCACCACCCACCAGATACCACCCACCCTCTAGCACCCTCCACTGTATAGGTCCAATAATAATCGAAAGAAAGGGCCTTATCGACCGGCCAAGAAGCGGAAACATGGGCACACAAATCAAGAGGAGGGGGTGTTCGCGGGGGGTCTCTTGAGGGAGGGAGGGAGGGAGGGAGGGAAGAAGTGAGGGAAAAAGGGGGAATGGGGGGTGGGGGGTGGGGGATTGGGGATGGGGATTGGGATGGGGATGGGGATGGGGATGGGGAGAGGGAGGGAGGGAGGGGGGAGGAAGGATGGGAGGGAGGGAGGAGCGAGGGAAAATGGGGGATGGGGAGAGGGAGAATGGGGGATAGGGAGAGGGAGAATGGGGGGATGGGGAGAGAGAGAGAGAGAGGGAGTGAGTGTTGTGGTTGTGTGTGTGATGTGTATTGTGTGTGATGTGAGTGTAGTGGTGTGTGTGTGTGGGTGTGTGTGGATTGGGGTGTGGTTGTGGTGTGGTGTGGGTGTGGGTGTGGGCAGTGTGTGTGTGTGTGTGTGTGTTATCGTGTGCACTGTAGAGTCACCAGTGCTAGGTATGTAACAAAGTAACAGTTTTTAGATAATTTTCCCCCCCCCCCCCCCCCCCCCCCCCCCCCCCCACCCCCCCCCCCCCCCATCCCCCCCCCCCCCCCCCCCCCCCCCCCCCCCCCCACCCCCCATCAAGAGAGAAGAGAGGAGAGTGGAGAGAGAGATCGAGAGTTAGTGAGAGAGAGAGAGGGAGGGAGGGAGGGAGGGAGGGAGGGAGAAAGGAAGGGAGGGCAAGAGAAGGAAGGAGGGTAAGTGAAGGAAGGAGAGTGGAAGGGAAAGAAGGAAGGAAAGGAGTGAGGACAAGGGAAGGAGAGAGGCAAAGAAAAAGGGAGGGAAAGGAAAAGGGGAGGAGGGGGAAGGAGAGCGAATCAACAGTGAAAATAAAAGGAGAAAGGGAAATTGGGTAGAATATCAAGAACAGAGGACTGGGTGGCTGTAGGAAGGGAGGGAAAAGAAAAAGGGAGAGGGAATAGGAAATAGAGTAGGGGGAGCCAAGGACGAAAGCAGGAAGGGAAAATAGGTCGGGTACCAAGGAGAGAGAAAGATCGAAAGATAGAACGAAAGCGATAACAAGCGTAATAAAGCAGCAGAAAAGAGGGTGAGAGAGAGAGAGAAAAAAAAAAGAAATGGGAGAGAAATAAAAAGACAATTTCCGTCGGGAGAGAGAGAGAGACTGGCAGCCCGCCACTAAGGAGAAGAGCCAGCGAGCCGTTGCCTCGTACGGACACGGACGGGCGTTCGTGATGCCAAAAGTACTACTACCCTCTTTCAAATTTCCACACACAAAAGAAACGAGCATAAAACAAAAATAAATAAATAAACAAATAAATACATATATCAATAGTTAAAGACATACACAAAACAATAAGTACACGATGAAATAAAATATTATAGAACAAAAACAGCGACAACAAATATCAATAATAATAATAATGAATGTACGATATGCATGGGTGGTTTTCCCGCGGCGCTTGTTACGAATGGGAGATAGGCCTGGGATCGATAATTCTATAGGCCCTCGGCGTGTGGACGGACGGCTCGTGAACTCTCCGTTTTTCTGCCATCTCTCTTTCTCTTTCTTTCTTTCTTTCTTTCTTCTCTCTCTCTCTCTCTCTCTCTCTCTCTCTCTCTCTCTCTCTCTCTCTCTCTCTCTCTCTCTCTCTCTCTCTCTCTCTTTCTCTTTCTCTTTCTCTTTCTCTTTCTCTTTCTCTTTCTCTTTCTCTTTCTCTTTCTCTTTCTCTCTCTCTCTCTTTCTCTTTCTCTTTCTCTTTCTCTCTCTCTTTCTCTATTTTCATAAACATCTTCATCGTCACGATAAGTGTATCCTACTTACTGCCATCATCCTCATACTCTTACTCCAAGACCTTTAAATTTCCTTTCCATTCCACTCCTTCGTAACGTATCTAACCTCCTGTCCTCTCTTTTAATTAATTCATGTCTCGTTGATCATGGGACATATGTGTACATGTAATATAAGTATGTATGGATGAGTATGAGTATGGACCCTGAGTATGTGTGCGTGTATGTATCAGCATGTGAACTACTGTACTTTCATGTGCGTGTTCACCTACGAGTATGCACATGCACGCACGCCTATCCGTATAGCAAGAGGTGAGTCTCAAGGCCTCCTAAATGGTAAATGGAAGACTAAACGCAGA
>NW_028234419.1:23371942-23376942 GCF_977035675.1 Penaeus japonicus
TAAATTTCCTTCCTAGTATTCCATGAGCAATTCAATGAATTTGTAGGCCTGCCAGATATTGTATCTAAAATGCTGTGTACATTATATGAGAAACAACATAATAAGATGAACCCAATATGTGTATCAGCTATCATACTACCTTTGTGAATGTTTGCAAGACACATGAACATCTACCATATGCCTCCATGCCTGACACTGATAGCTTCCTTACCTGCCCCATACAATTCACATTCAAACCCCCATTGCATTAATTCTTACCAGAATAACCTTGCTGACTTTCCAGCTACTTTTTATAAAAATTGCTGGTGCGCCAAAATCACCAAAGAGACCAAGACAATCAAGTGGATATGATTTAAAGTGGATATGAATAGCCAATATAATTACAAAAAAAAGCCTCTTCTTAAATGCCACTGCCTTGTAAACATCTTTCATGACATTACCTCCTCTCCAAGAACTATTTCACTCTATGTCTTGATGTTTGGAGAATCTGAGACTGCGGCAGTCAAACTTCTATAATATAATATGAGTATAATTTCAAAGACAGTCATTTAAAATATAAAGAGTTGATATGACAACAAAATAATAACTTGAAACTATCAGGCTACAACTGTCCTCACTATATTCACTTATCACTGAAGGTCATCATCTAATTATGTAATTATATCAATCAACTACTTATCCAGATATTTTAACATACTAAATGCTAGACTATACACTTGATTTTCTTTTTCTTATTTTATTCGCTGTAAATCTGGAGTTGGGTGTTTTGGCCTATTTCTTATCTCAATTTGTAGTACAATAATATAACTGGTGTTTCAAGGCCTAATCTGAAAACTAGAGGCCTTTGGTAAAGGACCAATGTCAGAACATCTTAAAAAATATTTCTAAGATGAATTCTTGATAATTCTAATCTTATATTCTCTACACTAGACTAAAATTTGAAAGACAAGGCTTAGAGGCATTCCATACAAATCATAACCCAACAAAACATGACCATATATAACATAAAAAAAAAAAAATCAAAATTAACATGAGAAAGCTCTTCTATGTGTAAATATTCTTGAGAAAAAAAAAATATACATTTACCTAAAACATGAATTTAACATAGCCCAAACTGTTTTATTTTAATTATCTAAAAATAAGCAGATGTAACATTCTAACTTTCATACCCAATTGTCAGGATAACTTAAACAAGCAGCAAAAGAAATGATAAAATCAGACCTTTCTATGCATTCTCTGTATCTTTATGCAATCGTCACGAAAAAATATAGTTTAAGTTGCCCTGCACGGACAAGCTCTCCAGAATTGTTTTTACATACTAAGGTTGCTTTTGGCTTCTTCTGGTAGGAAAATGAAGTAAATTTATTTTTTGAAGGGTTTTTGTACAGCGCCTGAGCTACAGGTTGTATGTCTTTTAAATATGATTATCAGGCTTTAAGATGCCACAGCCAATGGTTTCCTCATAAAATGAGACCAAAATTAGTATGTCAATACAAATAACTTAAACACCTCTAAAATTCTAATGTAAATGTCAAGAAATGTCATAAGTAAATCAAATATAATCTATGTTGTAAAGGAAAAGCTATGAATCCTTTCTGAACAATGGCGGCCAGCTTGAGCAATGGTGTCTGGCTTGATAAATATCATATTCAACCGTTTCAACAAATGACTCTATATACTAACATGAAATAAATGAATGGTAAATATCAGAATTTAATGATTGCAATTTATTACGCTTCAAGTTATCTATATACTACACAAAAAATAAATCCAATATTAGAATAATCAGAAAAGGGTTATTTCTAAATATCCTAAAAAACTACAGGTTTCTTGCAATATTTTC
The DNA here is from genome assembly GCF_977035675.1 of Penaeus japonicus. Lineage (NCBI taxonomy): Eukaryota > Metazoa > Arthropoda > Malacostraca > Decapoda > Penaeidae > Penaeus > Penaeus japonicus. The sequence goes on from NW_028234419.1 coordinate 23,373,786, forward strand.
TACTTTTTCTTTCAAAAGATAACAAATATATATCTCTTACCTTAAAGTATACCGTCATTTCAGATCTAACAATAATGATGGCCTTTATCTGGCCTATAACATTTCACTACTTTACATAATAACAAAACAATCAAATCTAAGGGGATTATCGCCACTGCACAGATGACTCTATTCCTCTTCTTATGCAATTTCATGAACCCTTGAATTTATAAATCTCAATAGTGCAAAACTAACGATTATCTTGGCCCTTCTATTAATCACAGTATCTTCTGCCACTTGAAGGGTAATTATCCACAATATGGACTGAGAAAACAGAGAGAAAAAGTAATATAATTACGTACAGAACATGTCAAAAAGCACTGTCAGTTATATAAATAATCTGCATAATGTAAAAGTAATGCCCGAATAGTTATCAATATTGTTAGTTCTACGCATTATGTAATACCGTAGCCTGTGCATTTTGCACTCTGATAGTGGTCAACAGTCACCACATCAATTCCATTAAGATAAAGCTTGCAGACCTCCCTGGCAATTTACAATAAGATAAGGAACCACTCCATGTTCTATCTTGCCAGTATTATACATACATGGGAAAGGTTTGCTGGCCTTTGTTGAAGTGCAAAACATGGAGGCCAAAGCATTGCTTGATGCCTGTATAACTATCCTTTGTAGACAAATAATTTTAAAATACTAGAAAACATGTAGATCAGGGGTCGGCAAACTAGAGTTTGTGAAAAGCCAGTTTCCATAATCTTAGCAGTACTTCTGGAGCCACAACATAAATTATGAAGGAAAATATGAAATACTAAAATTCTCTTAATCCATCATCCACTACAGAATTTAAATATAACCATAGACAAGCTAATCAAATACACTTTAATAATAAAAAAAAATGATGATGATGATGAGTAATTTAGCTATCATCACTTTACAGTAATTTGAACATTTTGTAAGCAGGGGTCAGGAGCCACACAGTTCTGGAAGAGCTGCAAGTTGCCATTGATCTAAACTATCAATTAAAACAATAAACCAAGAATGTATTATGAAAAAATCTGTATAACTAATACAAGTCTGCTGAATTTCAGATGACAATGAAATTGAACTTCATTTTTTTCCTTTTTTTTAACATCTGTGTTCCAGAATGCAGCCTTGGATAATTGCAGCCCCTTGTAATATTAATTAAATCAGCTCAATAAATTCACACAGCATTATGACAAACTTGAAAGTGAAAGAATTGAAAAAACAGGAAAACATGGTCACTATCAAATCAAGTAACTAGTCATAAATTCTACTTATCAAAAACTACACCTTCTACAGCTAATCTCTGTTATTCAAAGTCTTTAAACATTAAAAAAAAAGTCCATACATTATCACTGTCAGAAATAAACATCTAGAAACATGAAGCTTATTTTTAATTACTTCATTTGGTTTCCTTCCTTATCTATAATACAGCATTCACACAAACTTCCTGTTCACAGCATTCCGTTCCTTCCACTTACCAACCTCTTTGATTACATGGAATATCTTGCAATATAAATCTTATCCTTCTTGCATCTCACTATCTTACTTTAGTATAATCATCAAATGATGTTTCTTGCACATCAATCCAGTAACAAAAAATCTTGACAAACACCTAGCCTACCAAACACAGAGCCGTACCTGTGAAATTAAAAAACGCCAGCAGGTGACTCGGAAAGAATGTGAACAACTGACTCATGATATAAATCAATTTCTCACACTAAGCAATTCAGAAAATCAAATTACCAAATAAGAATAAGGCTATTAATGTCCCTTGCATCACCAAGAGTCCTTTCGGTTTTGAATTTCCGCTCAGCTAGAGTTCAACTGATAGACATCACCTCACTTATTCTCACTTTTACTGTAATATCAATTCACATGTTGCTCTTTCCTTCTTGATGTTACCTCTGCCGCCACATCATAATTTCACAATAAATCAAGCTTCACTTTCTATACTAAGATTCACTTTCTATCAACTGTAATACACAACCTCCAATATTTCACACAGCACGGAAAAAGGAAAGACATGCATCTATAAATAAATGTGAAGGAAGTACCTCGCTGTCATTCTACGGAAGTCACTAAACACTTAACAAGAATGCAGACCATGCTAAAACTTTGACAGTCATTTATATCTACACTCAGCTCTCGCAAAGAATCCAAATAATCGTCACGAAGGTGGTCAATAACACATTAAATATCTAACAAATATGAGAGCAACTCCCTTCACAAGATTTTAAACTCAAAGAAAATAATACATATTTCAATGCAATCCCCAAAGGAAAGGTCACAGAACCAATTATTTTCTTTCTCCTTCGCAAGAGTTCCTCTCCACTTTAAGCATCATTTAATTCACTTACAAATTGAGTTACTACATTTCCCATATAATTTCACTACCAGAGAAATGCAGGACAAAAAAGAGAAAAAAAGAGCAAAGACAAAACGAACAATTACAAATATATAAATTTCTTTGAGAAATAATAAATCTTTCAATGACCAGTACATCAAGAATAAGTTAAAGTAAATTTGAACCTTGTAGTATATGATAAAACAAACAATATTAGAAGTAATTCCCGCAGAGCAGACAACACAAAAACGGAAATTACTGATGATCCGAAACCAAATATTTCTGATGCTAGGTTAAGCGACATCAACTTAGAATATGTTCCAGCAAGTTTACAATCGGATAAGTTAATCTTACTCAAGTTTATGCTTAGTTTACTTAGGGTAGAATTACATTAGATCAAGTTAGGTCTGCTTTGGATGTACGTATTACCTGGCCGTCAATCTTATTCGGTTCACGTTACATTTAGCTTAGCTTGGGGTTTCGGTTTCGATTTCGTTTCCTTTGGCTTAGGGTCAGTGACGGCATTTGATTCTAGCCTTGGATATAAGTTTGGATTAGCTTAGGATAGCTTAGGTCAGGTCACGATAGGTTATATGTTATACCAGGCTAGCATGGACTAAATTTAATTTTAAATCTCATTCTCCACTCATGGGGGAATGAGGAGGAATATCCCAATAAGGAAAATAACAACCGACAAACGCATACAACACGAAAATCGCCGTTCTCCAAGGGGGAAAATAAAGAAAACAGGAAAAAAGAAAACATTTCCCCGTTTCTCTTCCTCCAACCTCA
>NW_028234419.1:23396942-23419442 GCF_977035675.1 Penaeus japonicus
AGTTTAATGAGTAGTTGATCTATTGTCATTATGCTGTTATTTTTACGGAAAAAGGATTTTCAATACATTCAACAGGGTGGCAAAGCTGTACGGTTTTATTTACTGTCATGGCAACAGTATGTTTAACTGTGTTTTCTTGGTAAAGGTATTTTCCATGAGCCACGTAGCAAGACTCATTTGATAATGTAATGAAAAAGCCAATGCTAATGATATTGGAACCAGTTGATTACATTTGGTGTAGTAGTTTTAATAAAACAACAGAAACCATCCCAACCGATGTTATAGGCATGAAATATATTGGAGAAAACGTGATAAATGTACTGCTAATGAGAAAGAGTAATGGTAATATGATACGAAGGGTCAGAGATTATTTCCTGTTATGGTGAGGGGAGAGCTGGGGTAGCATCAATTGATGGCTGTTGCATTAACCCATTCATGCTGGATTATGTCATATCTCGTCATCTGAATATTTCCCACAGAACGGATGGTGACGTATCACCTTTTGGACTTTTTTTTTGTGTATACATGTTATACACAGTTAGATTTGTAATTACACATTGTAGTTGCATTTGTATAAACATGTTTCTCTTGACTTACAAAAAAATGCGGTTAAGATTTTGCATACGAAATATGCCCGGAATTCATATTTTACCCCACAATTTCCCTAATCTACTTCATGCCCTCCCCTACTATCGGGACCCAGATTGTAGGGTCCAGGGGTGGAAGCGCCCATTATATCCACTATATATGAATAGTAGAGGTTGAGAGGAATCCATCGATACCACTTTTGTGGTATTTAGTGACGCAGCGTTATTCAGAAAATTTACCAAAAATGCAAAAGAAGCATAAAAACTTTTTTGTCACCCCATAGAATAGGGTGGGTGAAATCCTATCTGTGGTTTTCAGCACGGGCCTTGTGTCTTGAGAAATGTCTTGGCAGGAAGCTCCGTGAGCTTTCTGCATTACCGGTGGGAGAAGCATTAGGAAAAAAAAACATCATGATTGAAGTAGTAGTTCTAGCTGGAGAATTCTGGTAAAGACCATCAAACTTCCACCATCTATGTTTGAGAAAGAAAGAGCTGAGACAGGTTCTGTGTATACCATCTTCCTAAGTATACATGGTGGAAATTTGTTGTGGTCGTTTGCCAGAGTGGAAAGTGGTAGCTCTGAAACTAGTAACATGGTCATAAGACTTGATTGTGAGTGTGCTTCATCGATGGCGAATCATGTATGTATGGACACCTGTCTTTTAGGCCTAGTATGGGTGATTATGGGTTAATTACTGCCAATATTACTATATCTGGACAGTATACAGCTAGTTACATCTACAATAATTTTTGTTAGTGTCATTAATGTGCAGCTTTTCAATAAAATTACCAAGTAACACAATGACCCCAGGAGAACCTAGGAGTGCACTTACTACTACGCTCTGGCTAATATCAAGGTCACCTGCTCGAGATAAAGATTAGAACTGATAGTTGTTGTTCAATGAAAGCATAAAAAGAAGAGGGATTAAGCCAAGTTTAGAAGGCTTTTGCTCAATTATTTACACTGTTAGAGCCATATAATTTCAGACCTATGTAGTGCAGTGTATGGGATAGTGGGTGTAGTGGTCTCGTAGAAGTGAGGATTGGATGGGAGAAGCCAACCAGACAAGTAAGTGTTGGGATTGGGGGGGGGGGGATTGCTCACTGTGGCCTGGAAGCCTAATGAATGGTTCCAAACAGCATCAATTATTACATTTTGACCCTCGCTACATCTCATTCACACCAAAATAAAGCAGGAAAACAGCCCGACAGATTTTAAAACCTGATGCTTTGTAGAAACAACTCGGCTTGAAGGGAAACTTTCTCATATCACTTAACCTTCCACTACAGGCATTTCCCATGGTGTTGGATCACTTTTGTACTACTTTGTTTTCCTTTTGTTGAAATTGAGCTATTTTTTCTTGCAGTTTTGTAACTAGGGTATTATACCTAATGCTGATTAGTATTTCACATGTAGACTTATACATCAAACCATACTACTAGAAAATAATAGAAAACACTCACATCCAAATATGTACATCCCAAGTAGAACATCTTAAGATGCTCAAACTGATGGAGTTAATGTACACATTGTTTATAGGGCACACATTATTTCCGAACACTATATTCTTTTTCAATTCACCATCTTCCATCTTTGTCATGAACTTGTGTGAACAGTAGATAATATCTGAGTTCGCTACGCTTTCCTGCCAAGCGTGTTTACATTACAGTGTATTTTATCCTGTTTTTGGTCATCCACTGTAGATTTACAGCTGTCAGTTTTGCTTCACCTATTTCAGTATCCAATGTGGCCGTCTATGAAAACAGTTTTTGTAACAGAATATGCCCCAAGGCCCTATTTTGCTTCTGAATTTTTGCACAGTGTGGTAGGCCTATGGTTGAAAATGGTTTGAGAATAAGATATAAGCCATGTCCATATTTGGCATAATTATTTTGGTTAATGCAGCAGATATCATGATAGAATATTTCTTTGGGTTGTATGTGCAACTGAATTATGGCAGTTTTGCGTATTGTACTTGAAAAGGTTTAGTAAATAAAATAATTAGTAATTATAGCTAGATATTCCATTACTGAGATCACACTGAGAAAAAAAATCTTCTTCCGGGAGAATAAAAGATTTTGTATTGCTACAAGAATATATGAAAAACATAAATAATGAATGTAGTTGTTAGGATAACAAAAATAATAATTTTCATATGTAAACTAGTTGATACATTGCACTAATGAGTTACAGAGTCTGTGTAGTTGTAATGATGATACAGAAGAAGATGAAATGATATAGAATATAGTCAGTTTAAGCATCAGATCATTAGGATCTATAAATAGCCAGTCTATAGTCTTGTGTGTTTAATAGGGTTCAATGATAATATAATGTCAGTGATGATGCATTATTGTATTATTTGCAGTTTCAGTCAGTAGCCATTATTGTTAATATAGTTATTTGCATCAAGAGAAAAGTTTAGTGAACTCCTCTCCTCATTCCCCTGCAAGTTTGCATTCTTGGCAAGTATGTAATCGCCTGGCAAGTTATTGTCAAGCAAGATTCCCGAGTTATACTTCCTGGTTTAGTCATGTGACGGAGGGGGGAGGGGGCAGCAGGCTTTAAAGGTGCAGACACATTATGCATCGGCCATTGCTTTAATAAAGTTTATACTTTTTAAGGTAAGTATGGTCTTAATACTACGTGTGTGTGTGTGTGTCTGTGTCTTTGTGTTGGTCCCTGTATCTATATCTGTGAAAACATGCTTATTGAAGAGTTGAGGGAGGTGTGGAGGCAAGGACCAACTACTACATTGGGTTTTGTGGGAAGGAGGTTAAGAACCACTGTCCTATATATTTAAATGAAAATGGGTGTCACAGAACTGTAAAAAAGTGTATTACATTGAATTCACCCACAGATAATCTATTAATCCATTGGTTGCGGTATTAAAAAAAATTGTACAGTTGGATGGCTGTTTTACATGTCTGGCACGGTGCCATCCGCGTCTATGACCAACTCTGCCTTTGCAGCAAATCATACCATCCGCTGCTAATGGATTAAAGTATATCACAAAATCTTAGCAGAGCAATAAATCTACCAGTCATCATTGTTCATTTTGTTGAGCTTACAGAAAGGGTTCTTTAGATTGTGAAGATGACTTGTATTATATGGTACTGGCTTTTATACCCCACTATTTCCCTTTTACATGTCAAAGGCTCTGATGTGATATAATTTAAGAAACTTTTTGCATGGAGAATATACCATAGGTTCAGCTATATGTAGCAAAACAGGAAAACTCACTATAGTTATGCCAGTGTTATCAATTCAGCCAAGAAAATAATGCAGCATTTCTTAAAATTACATTAACAAAAATAATCTCCCCAGAAAAATGCATACATACTTATTAGATAGTTACCTATCAGCATTAGCTAAAGAGGGAGCCCTCTCTTGACTTATCTAAGATAACATTTGTTTATGTATAGCAACTTTCATAGAGAATGTTTCTGACCCTTGCAATAGATTTGATAGGTTGCATATATAAATGTCCTATGCTGGGGAAAAAAATAAAAATGGGATATTAGGGTCAGGTCAGATTTACAGTGGATATAGCATTAATTGTAGATCCTCAAGAACCAAAAACTGTATTAACTTTTATTAAATAATGCCTAAATAGGAATGCCTTGATTTAAGTGGATATTATTAAGCACTATTCAAAGAAATCCAAAATTAAGCAAATGCAAAAAGGGCAATGTTTGTTGGATATTCATTCCAATAGAAACCAAAGTGATTGGCTAATACAATTATTTTTCCTATCAGCATACCGGACCGATGAGGCTAAGCCATGGGTTCTGCCTGTGGTGAGGAAGGTAGAGGCAGAACTTGCCGCCGACACGACTCTTAACCATGAGTACCTGCCAATCCTTGGTCTGGATTCCTTCAGCACTGCTGCTGCCAAGATGCTTCTTGGAGCATCTCATCCTGCTATTGCAGAAGGCAGGGTAAGTTGGTGTTCTTTAGTAAAAAGTCCTTAGTGTCTCTATTACATTTCTTCATTTTCAATTGTTATTTTTGGCTATAGTAAAAATCAATAACCCTTCCAAGATGGACCACATCTTAAGATGTTCCTGTGCCTGGCTTCTTAAGATGTATGTGTTTTCTTTTATTTTCTTGACTTACGATATGAAATATGCGTGTATATATGATATATAAGCAAAGTGATACTAATAAGCATTTGGTATAAAAGATTATCATAGCTGAAAAATGCAGCATGGAAATGATCTGAAATGCTGTGAAAATGCCCTTTTGGGAAGCATTTAGGTTATTGTTATTCATACTTATATTGATAATGCAAAGCTTTTTGTTGTTTTTTATTTTTAATTATATTAAAACCTGTCCCAGCGTGTGAAATACACTAAGGACTTTTGGTATGATAACAAAGAGCATGACCAGAGAGTGCATGATGTAAGGTATATAATTGTGTTCAAGAGTAAGTTTGTTTGATTTTTTTTTTTTTTTTTTTTTTTTTTCTCATTTTCCTTGATTAGACTGTACAAATGAACATTGTATTTTGGTAAAAAAAAATCTATTTTGGAAAATGTTTAACACCAAAAAATAGTACTCTGTATATGTGCAATGACTGCTATCAATAACTATCAAGGACTGTTGAATTGATAAATCTTCATTTTCCTGTATTTATTTTTGGTTTAGCATGTATGATGACTATATAGAAAGATCCCAAGCAACTTTAGCGGATATACTATTTAATTTTGCTATTTGTAGGAGAAAGTCATTGGTAAGAATAGTTTGTCTTAACCCTCTCGTGACGGGTGGTACACTACTGTACCGCGCATTCTAGGCCCGTTCGCAGGGGACGCGATACGGCGTCGTTTCTTTAACTGATTTAGGCCTATGCGTTCGAGAGCCCCGGCATTGTGACATGCAAGGCTGGAATGCCCCCGTTGTGAATGGGTTAAAGATTTAGATGTCAATTTAGCTATATTGACAAAAAGTTTATTAACTTCCTGATGATGGATGGCACCTATACATGCCATGGGTAGGAATGGCCTGAATTCTGGATGTCGGTTATGCACATACCATGAAAGTGAAAGCTGCTGTATGATCTGTGTACTCTATAGATAGTTTTTTTGGTCTTAACATTATTAGTCCATGAGTTACAGCCTTCTGAACACGGCCTAAACCCTCTTCATTTTATGCATTTATTGAAATATACTCGACTTGTCCAGAATCAAAGACACTCCTAATTCACGGCTCATGCAGACAACCTGGAGATTATTCCTGATACAGCAGCCAGTATGGCCACATTATTTACCAACACCATTGGGTTTAGAGGAATGAGATTATGATATTGTAAATGGGACTGTAAAGATGCGTGAGTATACTGTAGGTCTAGGCTTAATATATTTTTTGTTTTGAAACTGTCAGAAAAGTTTTACCAGGTCTGATGCTAGGCTTTTATATCCAGATTATGAATTACTGTTGAAAAACTAGAATTTTAATGTTTTTTCTTTATCTTGTTTGACAGATGACCTCGGTTCAGGTGCTCTCAGGCACTGGAGGACTGCGCATTGCTGCCGAGTTCCTCCACAGAATACTCAAGTACAACACCTTCTATTTCTCAACACCAACATGGGGTCAGTCTACTTTTTAAAAAATTCTTACCGTTTACTTTGTTTCTCCATTACTTACCATGTAGAAACTGTTCAGCAGATTTTTATGGGAACTTTCTTCTTTATTTGACTGTAGGTTTATGTGAGATTACCTTCTTTTTCAGATTGATATTAGATGTGTTATATTAAGTTTGTGGCTATTCTGTGAAATTATACTTTATTTTTTCCTTTTAACAGGCAATCACCGGCTGATCTTCACTCAAGCTGGCTTTACTGATGTTAGGCAGTACCGTTACTGGGATGGGAAAACCAAGGGCCTTGATTTCGATGGGATGATTGAAGACCTACAAAATGCTCCCGAGAACTCGGTGGTGATCCTCCATGCCTGTGCCCACAATCCTACAGGAGTGGATCCCACACAGGTATATAGGATTTAGAAATATCCACAAAATTCTTGTCTTTAGCTTTTAATTATTAATTTAGTTAATGTTTGTATATTGTTACCTGTGTTAACTCCTTTTCCTTTCATTGTCTCCAGGATCAGTGGAAGAAGATTGCTGATGTTGTGGAGGAGAAGAAGCTGTTCCCCTTGTTTGATTCAGCTTACCAGGGCTTTGCTTCTGGAGACCTCGACAAGGATGCATGGGCTGTCCGTCTCTTTGCTGAACGTGGTTTTGAGATGATTGCTACCCAGTCATTCTCCAAGAACTTTGGCCTGTACAGTGAGTTTTGATTAAATTATGGCTCTTGACTGTATTGTAGGTTAGTCATTTTTCACTGATTAGATTAAGGCTTGGTTATTAGTCTTAATTTGTAACTAGTTTTTATATGTACAGTTAATATACACTGAAAGGATCTTTTAGAATTATGTTAGTTTTTATTATAGTATTCCTGATTCATTTCCCTAAACAAAGGTGTATATATTAATTTCCCCCAAATTTCAGATGAACGTGTTGGCAACATGATGATCATTGTGAAGGATCCTTCTGTGATTGTGCCCATGAGATCCCAGATTACGCTGCTCGTCCGAGGTTCATATTCTAATCCCCCAAGCCATGGTGCAAGAATTGTTTCCAGAGTTCTCAATGATGAGGCCCTGTTTGGGGAATGGTTAGTAGCCTAGTTATATTTCTTGTAAAAAAATATTTTGAAAGCCTTTCCTGCTTGGGGAGGGTCAGTGTCCAGCTCTTTATATTAATTTATTTGTAATACCCCTACCCCCCATCCCAACCTGATCTTTAAATTTAAAACTTGGTTTCACATGCTTTGAAGTAAATTTGTTTTATTTGGCTTATGTGCATAGAATTCTCTATTACTGACAATAATTTTATAGAAAAATATTAGTTTCGTGCAGTTCTCAAATGAGAGAATGGACAACATACATCTTTGTCTCATAATATATAAATATCACATCTTACAGGAAAGACTGTATCAAGACCATGAGTGGCCGAATTATTGAAATGCGAAAGGGGCTGCAGGAACGTTTAGAGAAATTGGGAACACCAGGAACTTGGAACCATATTACTGCTCAAATTGGCATGTTTTCATTCACAGGCCTTTCGGGTAAGTAAGAGACTACCTTACTAAAGTTACTGATTTTATTTGATAAACAAGTTTAAGGCATAACAATTTCAGCCAACCCAAAAAAGAACATCTCTTGTGTCACTGTATTTTTCATAAGCTATCAATATCACTTTCTTCTGAATTTATGATAATGAAATAACTTTTGAAAACAAAATTCACAGTGCCAGTTTTGTTGATAGCATTTTAGACTTATTCTTCTATTATTTTCTTCTACAGCTGAACAGTCCAAGTACCTAGCTGACAAGTACCACATTTATTTACTGTCCAGTGGCAGGATTAACATGTGTGGTCTGACAACAGGCAACATTGACTACGTTGCAGAAGCAATCAATGATGCAGTCTGCAATGTTAAGGCTTAATGGGAATGAGTTGTAAGAAAGGAAAAAGAGATGCCTGTGCAAAATAGGGAAGACCATGTTGAACATGTGCAGTATTAGATACAGGAAATATAGGAAACTGAGTGTTGCATAGATATATGCAATGATAAAGTATGATTCTAACAATTGATGGCATTTTAAAGAATTAACACAGCAATGTTATTTTTAAGCCAGTACATGCTTTGGTATATAATATCATGGACTGTATTCTACAATTTGACCGAAGTATTGAAATAAAAACCTGAGACTTGTATGAAATTTAGAGTAAAAGTCAGTTGGTATTGATATTACATGTTTAAATTTGTTGATTAGTATTGTCTGTGATAGTTGAAGTTGTTAGAATTGTTAATGCTTATTTTGTTAAATTCATATGGTATATTTTTTTTCTGATATGATATAATAAGCATTTCTTAAGAACTGTCATGAGTTGTACATTAGTTGTACTTGAGGTATTGTGCTAGATACATTGTGTAGTGATTTTCAGTTCGAAAATTGAATTGGCATTAGAAGAGGAGCCTCTTGCTGTACATCCTGGTAGAGTGTATTGATTCTATTAAAGTAATTATCTTCGATTGGATAAAAGGCTAAAATGTAGGTTTCAAAACCTTTCTGAAAATCAAATTGTGCCATCTTTAATACCATTTCAGTTGAGCCTCTTGAACAATAAATTTTTAGCAAGTTTTAGCAAGTTTTTCTCACTTGCTGGGATTGGTTATTTGTGGTACACTGTAATGCTTGCAGAAACACCTATGTAGGGACCACCTTTTGCATTACTGACAGGAGCATTTGTTATCTAAGTAAGCACTTTATTTATGAATGATGTATCTAGTTTATATGTTAAGACTTTTTACATGACTTATTTCATTTCAAGGGTCCACACACTGGCAAGTAATTTTGCACTACAGTTTTGAAAAGACCAATGCATTTTTTACAAGGAGTCCTTTGAAGTAACTGTGTTCTTTATAAAAGAAATAATCAAGGTAACTACAACACAGGGGTGATCCAGTTCAGTATTGTTTATCTTGGCATAACCTTTTAACAACAACAGTTGGAATTGACAGAATTTAACTTAATTGTACAATCCTTCAACAGGTTTATTTTGATACTAGTTTGGTCGAGTTTGAATTTGTTTTAATGAGATAATGATTGATATTGTACTAAAGAATTCTCATATGTTAAAGTATTTAAACATTACATTATTCGAGTTTAACCAAATAAATGAAATGAACTTGAAAATAGTGACTATACTATTTATTATGAGATCTTCATAATTGGTTGATATATATCTGGGAAGTAGGTATGATATCGAAAAAGCTTAGTAATTAGTGAAAATAGACTAGTCAAATAAGGAAGTTGAATGGAGTAATAATTTAAAGGCATGTTTTGTGGGATATAAAACTTAGAGTTTGATTACATTGCACTTCAATTTCTTAATGTATTTATACAATTTTTTCACAAAATCAAATTATTTGGATACATATTTTTTTATGTATGTCATATATAGCTGGGTGGATACAAAGGTGCTTTTTGCAAATACAAGGTTGTGCTTAATGCAAAGTCAACTATCAGTTGCTTGAGCCTGACCTGAAGGAATACCAATGCACCGGCTTTAAAAGGGTCAAGAGATTAAGGCACATCACAGGAAAGGGTTTTGTAGTAATTGTACATAAGACAGTATGCATGTCTGTTACGTGAATTTTTGTTATTTGATAATGTGAAAAGAGAAAAATATATATATATAAATAAAAAGTGAATAAAGTTTTCATCATTTTCATTTGTATGTTTGTCCTAAAAGTGGATTAGATGTTAGTGATAATTGTATGGCGAATCTAGAAGAACAACAGATAAGAGAGACGTCCTGAGGATGTACCCTAAGGTTTCATATATTATTTGCTGCCAGAAATTTGACTCTGATTTTCAAGATTTTTTATGTGGCGTAGTTCAGCAAAAGAAGTTTATTTAACTTTAAAGTCTCCATCCATACCCTTTAATCTCGTTTCATGTTGGTTGGAGGCGAGATACACTTAAGAACAAATAAACAGGAGCATTTTTCTTGCCTATATGCAAGGCATGATAGATTCTGCTTAACATTAGTAAATATTTAGCCACATCCAGAAGGGTGAGATACCCTAGGAAAACGTTGCTTGATACGAACTCAAACAGGAAAAAACATTCCGGACGCCGGGGTCTTAATTGAATGCCTCAACATTTCTGAGAAACGGTAAAGCTTTGATGATGTGCTGATCCACACTAATTACCAAGTCGGGGAGGAACCGAGAAGACTTAATTGGGGTAAGGACCTTTTTGGACAGCCAAGTCGGCATCCCGTTTTTAACAATTATTTACCAATTTTCTATTAAATTTTATTGTTATAGACTTACACTAGGTGATTCGCTAAAGTAAGATAAGAACTTCGACAATTGCAATGTGCACCTTTTTAGTGTTTTCACTTCAAATTTAGAAGATACTTGTACCTATTATATTATATATGCAACCCAGAGACTGTCATACATGCTCGCCTTCATGATGCTTGATTAAACGCCTTTAATAGCTACATATTCTTTATACACACTGATTAAATCCCTGTTTTTCCAAAAGAGTGGGAACCGACCAAAGAGGTAATCTATGTTACAACTATTTTTGCTCTTGAAGCAGAGACTTGGTTGAATTTGGGTGAAAGACTGGCGCAGAAAAGAAATATTTTCTCTATACCTTCATAAAGGACCAAGTCTGATCGCCCGAAGACAAAGCACTTTCCACATGGCCAATGAAACTCCCAAGTCCTATAACCGAAAGGCAGAGACAGACTGAGGACAAGCCAAAACGGTGATAAAAAATATTTATTTTAACGGTGTCATCACAGAAGCGACAAGTCAGACTATCGTCTCTATGGCTGGTGGTACTAGGAACCCTCAATCATACTGTGTACTTGGTCCACGCGTCTCGCAAGGTTCTTCAGGGTCTAACCAAGTTGGATAATGTATGGAAGTTGGCTTGACCACTGAAGGTTTGTTCCAGTCATAGGTGGTTGATTAATGGAAGTGACCTTGACTTGCAGTCCTGCCGTGAGATTCCTGACCACGTCTTGGTGGTACTAGAGACTCTCATTCATGTCACGAAAGCGAATAGCCAGACTGTCGTCTTTACAGCTGGTGGTACTAGGAACCCTCAATCACCTCTTACTCAGTAAAGAAGGAAAATAAGTGAACTGATATTCTTTCGTGTTTAGAGAGAGATATAACACGAGAAAATATACAGTATCATTACTTATATCAACAGATGGCAGTGTTAGGACATCAGTGAAGAATGTTTTAATGCTTTTATTTTTGTAGTTATCACTTATTAGTGAAATAAAAGAAAAAAACACAGGAAACTCCTTGTAGAGTTCATTAAGCTCCCTCCCAGCTACTCAGCTGAACGTACTTGATCAAGCTGTAGTGATTCCCCGAGACATTCCCTTGCCCCAAAGTAAATTCCCGAAAATCCCATGGTAAACGATTCTCTTGTCCTGTGGGGTAGGCTGGACTGACCACCATAAGGTGGATAAGGTGCGTGTATTGCGAGACAGTCGAAGTCGTTTACGTGTTATGTTATGTATGTGCCATGATATGTTGTCAGTTTGTATGTGGAAGAATAGAGTGTGAGTTCAGACATGCCGAGCAGCATAGGAGGAGTTCCTAAAACAATCCTTAAAATAGGTTTATTTCAGCGTTAAGTCCTTAAAAAGATAAAAAAAGAAAGTTCCGTTCATCAATCAAATTTAATATAATATTCAACAAGAACACAAAGTTCTCTCCTCCTTGCTATATTTTCCAAATTTCCTTGGCCAAAAGGTGTAAATTGTCTTGTCTATGGCAACCCTTGTAAAACAATATTTAATTTATAAAATTCTAAAAGAGAACACAACAAGTGCCGCCTCCCACGAGTTGGTGAGAAAAATAAAAGAAAGCTATGGCACAATCTTCAAGAGGCTGTCTGCTAGGCCGGAACATCGGCCTCGCATGGGTAATCATGGGCCCTTTCCAGGAGCATGGCATGTGTTAGGCCCCCTTCCAAGGGAGGGAGTGAAGGCCTCGCCCTCCAGGACAACGCCATCCTTGGCCCGCCATCCCCCCTCGTGGCGTAGGCTAACACTCGTTGTCCCCTGGAGGTGGGAGGATGGCCCCCTCGAAGCACTCACTACAACTCCTCCCCCCTGTAGTTCATAGGCCGGGACAAAGGCATTGTGGATATACATCAAACTGCAAAATAAAAAGGTTTTACTTGCGAGCATAGTTAAAAAGTATCATCCTCCAGGCAAAAGAAGGGCGAAAATAAAAAGGGGAAAGACTAAGAACCAAGACCGGTTAAAATAAAAACAAACAGCCAAATTAAAATAATAAATAATAAAATTAGCAAAAGAAAAAAAGAAACTAAAAAAACCTGAAAAAAATCCTTAATCTAATAATCCTAAAATTAAAAAAAAACTTAAAAATTAAATAAAAAAAAAACCAAAGTAAAAAGCCCAAGAGAAAAAAAAAAGGGATAAAACTTCTAAACGGGCGAAATAAACCTTAAAAGCCTTAAAAAAAGCATCATCATCACCAAAAAAGAAGGTCAATAACCTAGGTCAGGCGTGCTTTACAACCCTGGGTTTACTCGCACCGACTCGGGACACTCGATCACCGTTCCATCGACCACCTCACCTCAAATCTAGCTCTTCTTAGCTCTCTTGGAACCACATACCGCTTCTCTTGTTACAGTGGTAACCCTAAGATCCACTCGCGGCGGGGGGAAGAAACTCTAACTACTTCTGGGCTACCTTCACTCGGGCACTCGCAGAGGCACGGACCCGGGACACAAGAGCTCGGCCTTGCATACTCGTGTCCTGCGGAGAGTACTCTGACTGAGGAACCAAGATCACCCTCTGCTGGCGGCACTCTTCTGCGCAGACCTCCGGTTGTAGTCCTCGCCCATATCGACTGTGGGCGACGGTCCTCCGAGCCTGCAACCGCTCGAGCCTCCTTGCGAGCGGATCCTCTGTCACCTCTTCTCCGTCATCAACCCCTCCTCGGTTGGTCAGCCCGACTGTGCGCATCCATCCTTTTTGCTATCATGAGGTACAACCGTACGTGTCCGTACTCCTGTGTACGCCGTGTTCAGGGCAGATTTACTCCGGAAGGAGCTCATCCCATTCGTACGTGTGGGATCTACCAGGGTAGCTAGGGCATCTGGTCGTCTACTGTTACTCGTTCTAAACCATGGACATTAGCCTGTGTAGCCCAGCCGTGGTATATCCCAACTTTTATCTCCTGGTTTCACATACCTCGGAAAAATTCACCGTTTTAAATTCACCCCCAGAATTCCGTAATAAAATATGAGGAGGTATTTCAAGAGTCCATCAATTTCTCCTCAAATGATCCTTGTTCTGTTCTTTCTGCATCCTTTTCTTCAAGGTATCAACTGCAACGTGGAGGGTAAGTATGTTCTACGATTAACCAGAACGTACGGTAACCATTCAGAGATCCTGCAAATCTCTCCATACTGCCGACACCCACTCCATAACCTTAGTCTCCTCTTGGGCTGAACTTAAACTTTCCTTCGCACCGCAACTTTTTTCGCCGTTGACATGGGGGCATGCTGCCACGAACTCTGAGGAAAACACAACATCTGAGGAAAGTATTTACTGTCTCTCAGAACGCGGAGTAAGTTCCTATAGAGTCCGCTATGCTGATGTGTCATCTTTTGCTCTGATCTTATTGCCTCATTCCCTCATGTGCGAGGATCATTAGCTGCTGGATTCACACGGTCTGGAAGTGACGCTAAATGGGTAACAATCTGCAGGCCAAAAAGGGGGTCGAATTCAGGTAATGGAAAGGGGTTCTTCGGTACTGCAGTCTTCGTCCTGAAGGACGATAATCTGTTCTCCATAAGGGTCCTTCTGTTGCTCTATCGGGCAATCTTTTGCCGCTTATGCTTGAGAGATGTTGCGCTTAGGTGACTGCTTAATGGATGTCAACACATGGGAGGGAACCACCTGGTTTGTACTAGAGTTCGTACTGGGACAAAGAGAGTTCGTGACCATCTTGTCATCCTACTGGGGTGTACATCCTTTAAATGGGGTCGCACTAATATAAATCCTTCAGTAAAAACACAAGGATTTGGAATATCGTTGCCATGCAGCTTTTCCTGACAGCTTCGACAACTGCCAGGGCCTCAATGTCAATCACTGGGGTATCTCCTTTCTACCTCCCTAAGCTTAGTTGAAAAGTAGCAAGTCATCCTGGGACCCCTTCCCCATCCCGCTGCATAATATATGCGCCGTGGCTACCTGTGACGCATCGGAATGCACTCAATGGGTCAAAGGAAGTCTTAAAGTCTGAAACTATCACGACACCATCAAGTCTTGCGTCAGCTCCTCAAAGGCCAGCTAGACTACTCTCTTCGTCCACAGAAATGATCGGCTTTTCCTGGTTGAAGAGGTGAGATGGGGCACTATCATGGCATAACTGCCATGGGCTTGTCGAAGAAATCCGGGGTTTGGCCGCCAACTGTCTTACGCCCTTAAGTGCCGTGTTCAGTCTGGGTCGTGCTGGCCTCTACTTTTAGCTGGGCTTCGCTGTATCCCTGAAATTGGTTATAGTATCCTCCTGGGTTAAATTCAGGATGCAAAGGAGGACTTACCGAAAGTTAGGATTAAGCCAGCCTTACTGAGTCATGTCTAAAAACTTCTTCCAGATCGCGGGATTCCAATCAAAACGAACGGAGTTCTTCCACGTCATCCAGGTATGCTTGGCACAGCCTCTTTCCTGGTTAGCAGGTATCCACTGAGGCCCTCTGGAAGGTGGATGGGGCCGTGCGAGACCTACTTTTTCCAGGCAAACTGAAAAGTCGGTTCAAGAAATTTCTTGCCGTTTTAGGGGCATATCCTCTGACTACCATCCAGAATGGCCTCGCAGAGCGGCATCAAGGCTGTGAACCACCAGTGTTATGGAGTCATCAATGGTCTGGTCCAGACGGCAGCATTCATGCATGGCCAATCGTTACTTTTGTTCAGGTTCCTACGTGGGACTGTGAACCTTTCCCTGCCCATCCTGTTTCCTGACCAGGACTGGAAACAACCAAGAGACTTGTCGTGCTCCTCTGGATCACCAGGTGCATCATATCAACACTCGGGCCTTAAGGTGGTCTCACGCAATGTCCCGGTAGACGCCACTCACCTGGTTCCTCAAAGGGGCTCATGGGAGGTGTGTATCTTAATGGGAAATACCTGCACTTCCCCAGTGGAAGCTCCTTCCTTAAAGGATTGAAAAATTTAAAATAGAAAAACATGGGGGGGGACAAAAAATTTCCTGACCAAGACCTTCTCCTTGTATGTCGAATGCCACTTCCGTCTCACCCCACAGTAAGCGTTCGAAATAACTTTCCGATGCGTGTATTGGTCCTGTTAGTAGCCGAAATCAAAGGGTCACTATAAGTCATTCGAATCGCGATGAATTCTATTGTAACACCAGCTTAGAAGATTTTTCATCTTTATCCTCCCTTCTAGTGCACAAAAATCTTAGAGGGCACTCCCTTGAGCAGAGGCTTGGTGAAAAGTCGTTCTACCGGCTCAACTCCTGCGATAATCAACCAAGTGTAAGTGTCCACTGGATTTCTCCATCTCATCTTCCCACGTTAAGTTAACCATGTTCGTTTTACAGTCACAGGATCGGTCCGTGGGACTAATACTCGGTCAGTAATCCACAGATACATTACTCCGGAGGCCTGGTTCCTCCCTGCTAAATTGTCCATGTAAAAAAACCCACATGGGTAGGGCACTGTCTTGGTTTTCAAACCTGTTCCGGTTTTCTACCATCTCCCATGAAAATGCTCCGTAACCGGAACCTGGTTTTCCTTCCGGGGATGGTCTTATTATTCGCCTTCGTTTTTCTTTTCACCACGGTCCCCTGCACTTCGGCCACTTCAGTAATTCCACAGATACATACCTTCTAAGGGGTGAGTAATATGAATTTAAACGGTAGTGTGAATCTTCGATAAGTCTATGCCCATTCTGAAAGTCACCTGGGGAAAGATAATTCATATGGGGGGAGGGCACTTATGGCAGCGGAAGACATGAGAGCGATTCGGGGATGGTCCGTTCGCTTCCAGTCAGCTGAAAACTTCGTCCGAAGCACCTCGCAGGTTTTAAATGTAAAAAGGTCGATGTATATTTCTAAGGGGTGATTAATAGAAATTAGTAAGTCACCCTTCATCCGTATCCACAACATATTCACCGTCTTGACCATTAACCTGTAATTGTACTATGAGCCTCCCATGCCTTCGGTGTATAACTCACGCGCATTAATTAAATCCTTGGGTCCTGCGCATGCCCTGGAACCTCGTCGACCGCGGGCCGCGGTTTCACACCTTTTGCAAAGTGTCCTTCATTTAAACCTTCAAACACCTCGTCGGTTGGCGACTTCACTTCTCGGCCAGTATCCAAATCCTTGAGCGTGGCAAGAAACATACCTTTGTACAGGAGCTACTTGCCTTTATTGAAACACCTCCTTGGGTACTCAGGTTCCAGTGGTCCAAAATCCCTTCTACACATTACCTTCAACTTTTCTTTTTTACAGTCACTCGAAGTTTCCAAATCTGTCTGTCCTCTTTCGAAAATCCTCACACAACGTTGGCGACTTCGACAGGGTTGGCTTCAATCAACCAAAATTGCAACTCTCGTTAAAAATTCCCTCCTGAAAGTGACGTCAATTCTACCTCTGGCCGCCTCCTGGGCACTGTTTTCTTGATACACATTACCCTCTAAAAGAACATCAAAATCAAGAGGAGCTTGATCGGACTTCAACTTATATCCCTTCAGTTTTCTATAAAAGTCTGTAGCTTGACATGTCCCCCTGACTTTTAACCCTTACTTTCACTTTAAATCATTCAGCTTTACCTTCTTATTAATCAAATTGGGGCCCATCCCTTATTAAGTCTGGCTGTTCCTCCTTGGAAAGCCTTCGCCGCCGGAATATAGGCCGAATCAGTGGGAAGGTCCTAGATTTGTTCCTCCAATGCTGCGGATCCAAAAAAAGTCCTCCTGAATCCCTTGTCGTGTTTAGCAGCCCAGGTCTCGCTTTAAAAATCTTTACCGCTTCCTTCTGTACAAACCATACTAAACAGGTTCACGGGAAGTTCTTTACATCCTTTAGGTGTTGCCCGTTTTGTTGTTCTATTGAAAAGTCTAGTCAGATTCTTTATGCACAATATCCAACCAAGTTTTAGAACTATTTATTTGGGTTACAGCAGGTCAAACAAGAGATAATCCATGTTTCTCATCTGGGCAAAAGGGTCAACTCCCACTCGTTCATGAATCGTCTTGGAACTAGGTCCCGATGGACCGCCTCGGGCTCACCAACTAAAAATTCCATTCTGCCTTTCGTTACCCATTACCTTAACAGAAGAGGTACTTGACCTAATGAAAAATACTGGACTAACCCCTGACTTTTTAATTACATCAAAAGGGGGACCTTGGGATTAATCACTGCCTGAAACATTCAGTCTGTGAACAGGATCTATTTCAAAAATAAATGGTCACCCCCAACTATTCTTGCTTTATTACCTGCCCCCAAAGTAAATTCCCGATTACAACCATGTAAAACGTGAATTCTTGTCCTGTGTAGGGTAGGCTGCCACCAGCGATAAGGGATCGCACCCGTGTATTTGGCAACCAGTCGAAGACCGTCCAAAATGTATTATGTATGTGCAGGAGTGACCTCTGTAGTGCTGTGGAAGAAATTTAGTTCCTACACAGGATTAAATGGGCAGGAGTGCTAGAGTCAGGCTCGGTTTCTTATTTCAGTGTTTTCCAAATTAAGATATAAAAGATATAAAAAGAAAGTTCCGATCATCAAAGTTGATTTAATATATATATATGTATAGCTTCAAGAATTTCTCTCCTCCTTGCATATCAAAGAGCTTTCCTTGCCTCCACATTTTGTCTATGGCCGCACTAGTTTTTAAGGGGTTATAAGTGCATAAAAAATTTAAAGAAACACAACTAGTGCCGAAAGGGCACGAGTTGGGAGCAGTGCGTTGCCGAGCTATGGCTCATCTGCAAGATGCCGTCTGCTTCTGCCTGCCCGAATAGCAATTCGCAGGGTAATATGCCTTGCCATCCAGGGTGGAGCAGGTTAGGCCCTCCTTCCACATAGGGAGTGTTAAGTAAGCCCTTCCCAGACAACGCCATCTCTAAAGGCCGCTTTCTGTGAGTGCGACAAAGGACACCTGTATATATTCCCCTGGAGGGATGGCTGGGGCGAAGTACATCACTACAAAGCATCTCAAACGATCGTAAATGCATGATGAATTTCAAGTATGACAGACGTCAAACACATGTCATATTTCCGATCACACCATCTCGCGCTGAAATGGTATAATGAGGCACCATCTAGGACAAGCACAGTCTAAGGACCACATGAGGTTAGTGACTGACTATCCTCCCGGGAGAATCACTATATTTTCGTCAAAATTATACTCGCCATAACTCCTAAAATGCTGATCTAAATCTTATATACAAGGTATAATTATAAAGTACCATTCTTTTAGAGCAGAAAGTTCTGAACCTAAGACTGAAATATTGCCCAAAAATACATACCATTATTGGCAGATCCATGGCGGCACCTCCCCCTTTGTGTGACAATTTGACATGATACATGTCAATAATTCGGGTCATAGTGTAAACACATTTTGTCCCATAATGCTTGGAAAATGCATCTTATCTGAAATACAAAAATTCTCAATGAGGTTTGCCTCCTATTTTGGTGCCTAGTGCCCCCCTTTGAAATATACTGGATCCGCCCCTGGATAACATGTGGATTGTTTGATAATTCGTTTAAACTAACTGAGCCAGTCATAAAGTTGAAGTTAATTATTAATGGTCACATCAGTACCATACACAGAAACGGTAAAGATAGAGATGAAAAGGTGAAAAGGATGACTGGCAAACTAATGTTGGATAATAATTTAGCTCTTCAAATACTGAAGAGAATATATAAACAACCCTTACTGAAGTGTAGATAATTACTTACGAATGTTTAAGTACTTACATAAGAGTACATTACTCAAATATTTTGAAAGTCAGAGAGACAGATTGATGTAGATGAATGTAATTTACTGTAAATTGTACAGATTCATGGTCTATTTGTTTCTGTCCGTGCGGAATTACACTGTTCTATCATACAGAGACAAATATGAGTGTCAAGGTACACATGAGAATAAAGATTGAGAAAGTGAGATTGGCGCGGCTTGAGACTACATCAACGATATCATGAAAATATTCATCGCAAGCGATAATCAGATGCAATTACGAGCTTATTTTGCATCACTTATACATTACCTACATGCGACTTAGAATTATTGCTAATATCCTTTCATACCAGAGATCATTTATTGCGCAGTAGTATTAGGATGTGATGAAAATGTATAGCAGAAACGAATGTAAAAAAAGATATACCAATAGTGTTCATCTTGATAATATCAATATATTAAGACTTCTGTTTTGGAAGATATAGCTCCTAAGAATAGGTTTTCTTTGTTTGATGTTATCGAAAACCTTGAATGACTTTTACCATGTAAATGTTGATATATAACACTGTGGTCAGAATTTGCATGCGGCAGGAGAAATGAATTACCGCAATTTCAGATAGAACGGAAAGTGCACCAGTGTCATTATTCACGCATCTATAAAGAAGCCATAGACGAACCATATAAAATGCAGACAGGTATCCTTAACCTTCTGGAAGTATATAACACAAAGAGAACACCTGGCCGACAGGTGGTGATAACCTTATCTACCTAGACTACCAACTCTCCTTCAAAATAAAACCACTGAATTTGTAACATAACCAAAAACATCACACTATATTCCCGCCATGGTAAGATCCTTTGATGAATCCCTCGAGTATAGATAAAAGGGGATAAAAAAATAGAAAATTAACCCAAGTTCGAATTCCCCGCGCAGGTGCAAGGTTGCCAACAGATGTCACGCCGAGCAGTGTTTACACGACAGCAGAAGAAGCAGGATGGCTGAAGGGTAATAACTGTGGTTTCTTACGTTTTTAAGGCTAATTTAATGGATTTGGGCAGCTTATAGCAGTGGTTGGGTTGTGTTTTTGACATGAATGTGTTGGTTAGTGTGTTAATTCCGTGAGGTTGTTTGGATATTCGTCCTAGAATGTTTATAATGTTGTTCTTTGTGATGGTTGATTTTTTTCCTTTCTACGTAATAGCTTTTGACAGGTGTGAAGTGTGAAGTAGAACTTTGAATCCCTTTTGTCGATTTATGACAAATATCGAGTGTCTCTTTGGTGTAATGCCATAATATCTCGGGTATTTGTTGATCCAATGACAAAACAAAAAATGTCGTGGGTGTAAGTAGGCCACGGAGGTCATTTTCGCATTAGAAAAAAAAGTTCTCTGGTGAATAGATTATGTTCCTTTGTGTTCATGTAGAACTTGCTTTGTATTCACTCGTAGTTGAAGAGATGAATGCTTTAGATTGAGTAACAGTGGGTGTTAATGTAGTTTAGTCTTGCACAACACAGTCCTTTTATGAATTGCTGTTTGTTTTTATTCTACAAGGAAGTAAAACTGTTATTTCCATTTGAGTCTAAATTTAAAACTGTATTTTGATGGACATTCTAAAGGGCTCTTTCTTACTATATATCCCAAGATAACACTTTTAATGTATTTATGATATTATCCAGACCCCTGTGTTAATTGACTGAATGTAGTTGGACAGATAGAAATAAAAAAAGGCTTTATTTTGTCCAAATAATAGATTATGACATTTCATTCATTTTTCTTATATTTTAGATATCTTATTTAATTTGAAATTGTATTTATTGTCATGAGGTAGATGATACTGATAAGAATGTTTTAAAGAAAGTATTTTGAAAGATCATAACTAGAGATTATGTTATGTTAATGCTTGTACTAGTTTGTCTGACCTCTCAAATATTTCCATATCCCAATCTGTACATATGATAAAAAACATATTTTCTACATGAAAGAAAGAAAAAAAAAAAGATTTGAATATTTGTAAAGTATGAAGACAAACTAATTTAACAGGAAAGCTGAACAAGGAAAGACACCTCTTTCACTGGCAGCTAGTGTTGACTTGACAAGCAACTTTCAGTACATGTGTAATGTAAGATGTGGTCATAGGATATTCACACATATACTTATGCCAAGTCAGAAAACACTATGCAAACCTTTTGGTGGGTTTGGTTCGCTTAGGAAGTGTTGCTAAATATATCATGTTAGGTATTAGTCTGGCAGTCAGTGCAAAAGAGAATTAAGTTATGATAGTGATTTGAGAAATGATATTAATGATATCAAAATAACATTTATGATATTGATGTTATTCTGGATAATGATAATGAAGATAACAATGACAAAGATAGTTATATCATAAACTTTGTAGTACTGATGAAGTGTTGCTGGTAAAATAATTTGCAGCATTTTTTTTTTAGTGTCTTTTTTTGAGGGATACACAGCTTTCGAAAAGGGATTGGTATTTTCATGTGTTGCATATACATTAGTTTTGGATATCATTGGCATTCCTTTTGTTCCATCCGCACAAAGCAACTAAGGACATTTCAGGTGTGCACCGTTGCCACAAGTGTTTTCTCATAATGGGAAATGTTTGCATTTTGTTGAAAAATTTGTCACTCTTTACCGTGAGGAGGGAGTCGCCATGACGTAGATATATTTATTTGAGGATGGGCTTCTACCATACAGGACTTGTACATGCACAATGTATTTTTTTGTTGCTTTGAATGAACGTGATAATTTTAGGGGAAATATCTTGGACATTGTTATTATTTAGACATGTATGGTATTTTGTTGTGCTTTAGATGTCCACTTGAGGAAAGGTCTTGTTCTCAGTTTGAATTCAGACCAGACATATGATATTGCACTGTGTTTTAGTTGTAAAATTTCTCTCACGCATGCAGCTGTTATGAGGAAGGGTCACTTGCTCTGTTTTATGGGTAAGTTGAGGTCATTCTTGTTCTCATTACATTTTAGAAAAATGTTCTTAACCCCCCCCCAACCCCCTTAGATCTTCAAACAGTCAAGCGCGCGCGCGAACACACACACACACACACACACACACACACACACACACACACACACACACACACACACACACACACACACACACACACACACACACACACACACACACACACACACACACACACACACACACACACACACACACACACACACACACACACACACACACACACACAAATAGACACCTTCCATTATGTAATACCACATTTATTACCATACCAAGATTACACATTCCTTAAAAAATATAACCTCAGCATCATAGTTGTACTCAATGCATGATA
>NW_028234419.1:23426942-23439442 GCF_977035675.1 Penaeus japonicus
CTATAGTAATGATGAATGAAGGGGACCGCTAATAGTCTGAGAACCATTAGTGAAATTAAAATTATTTTACGAGAAGATAGCCAGTACAATGTGAAAGACAATGATGAATCTTGTGTTGTTTTAGGATGATAGGGCCAGGGGTATAATGTCAGTAGTAGATATCTTCTAGGGTTGTAGTTGGATGATGTAATGGTAAGGTCTTGTCTTGTTTTAGGGGATAAACATATGTTGGTAGAAAGGGAATGATGTTTATGAATCTTGCTTTGTTACAGGTGTTATTCAAGAAATAGAAATTGAACATGTTTCTCATTATCACCTTTTTAATGTTGATGAAGAATGTTAATTAAAAATGAAAGACTGTAATAGTTATTGATTCACAAAAGAGCTAGCAATAATCATGTAAAGATTATCAAATAAAAGAATTCTCTGTACCGCATGATGATATAGTGACCTAATATTAATATTACCTTTATCTCTTCAAATTTACCATAAACCTGTTAATCCATCTTACAGGCAGCAATATATGCAATATCACAAGATCCAGAGACATTCACAACAGACCCTGAAGGAGAAGAGACACAGTATGAGACCTGGGTGGAGACCTTTGACCTCGAGTCACGACAGACAGAGTTGTCAGATCTCCTGGTCAATAACCAGCCTTTGAGACACCATTACACAACTCTAGTGCCAGCTCAGGTAAGTTGTTTTTGAAGTCTTATTTCTCTTTCTCTTGCTCTTGCTCTTGCTCTTGCTCTTGCTTTTGCTCTTGCTCTTGCTCTTGCTCTTGCTCTTGCTCTTGTTCTTTCTCTTTCTTCTCCTACTCTTTCTCTTCCTCCTCTTCCTCCTCTTCCTCCTCTTCCTCCTCTTCCTCCTCCTCCTCCTCCTCCTCTTCCTCTCCTCTTCCTCCTCTTCCTCCTCCTCCTCCTCCTCCTCCTCCTCCTCCTCCTCCTCCTCCTCCTCCTCCTCCTCCTCCTCCTCCTCCTCCTCCTTCCCCTTCCCCTTCCCCTTCTGATTTTCTTCCTTTTCTTCCTCTTTTTCTCTTACTTCCTCATCTTCTTTCTCCTCTTCTTCCTTTTCCTCCTCTTTCTCATCTTCCTTCTTTTCCTCTTTCTCTTTCTCTTCGTCTTCCCACTCTTTCTGTTCTTCCTCTTCCTCTTCCTACTCTTCTATTCTTCCTCCTCCTTCTCCTCCTCCTCCTCCTCCTCCTCCTCCTCCTCCTCCTCCTCTTCCTCCTCTTCCTCCTCCTCCTCCTCTCCCTCCTCTTCCTCCTCTCTTACCTCCTCCTCTTCCTCCTCTCTTACCTCCTCCTCTTCATCCTCTCCTACCTCCTCCTCTTCCTCCTCTCCTACCTCCTCCTCTTCCTCCTCTCCTACCTCCTCTTCCTCCTCTCCTACCTCCTCTTCCTCCTCTCCTCCTCCTCCTCCTCCTCCTCCTCCTCCTCCTCCTCCTCCTCCTCCCCTTTATCTTTATCGTTTCTTCCTCTTCCTTATCCCCTTTCTCCCTTCCTCTTCCTACCCCCCCCCCCCTCAACTTCCATTGCCTCCTTCCTACACCTGCTTGCTCTTATCTTTCTCCACCTCCTTTTTTCATTTTGTTTCATGACTTGGTTCTGCTACATTGGATATTTTTAGCCTTATTTCAGGATGTTACTTAACAGCATACTTATTAGTCTTTATTGTCAAGTCCTCACTGTTTCCTCATTGCCTTCCTCAATGCTGTTACATATTGTCTACTAATGCATAAATGAAGCAAGGTTGTTTTTTTCTGACATGGTTGTTCAAATTCATTCATTCAAGGTATCCCACGTTGTGTTTTGGCATCGATACTTCTACAAAGTCAGCAGATTAGAAGCTGCAGAAGCTAGACGACAAGAGCTGAAGCAGAGGGCAGAGAAGACCAACACAGAATCGGAGCTTGTCTGGGACGAAGGTAAGACACGAGAGAGAAAGCCTTACAACGTTTGTTAATACTTTATTGGATGTCCTGCAAGGGGAATGTTGTCCAGAGTAAATAGGAAGAAGTTGAGTAGTGGTATTCTTCTTAGGGGTGCTAGACTTGAAGATGAGAAGAGGTAATAATTTGCCTGTGTACTTTCGGTAGCAAAGTTGTGTAGTATGTATACTGTAGAAATTTTATTTGAAGTATGTAGGAGAGCTGTTTGAGATTTCTCAGTAGAGTTATTTATTGCTGCTGTTGTACAGATATGTTGTCCTTGTGTATAGTTTTAATTTTATTGCAGTTGCTGTTACATGGTAGCATAATGCAGGAGATGTTGTTTATTGATAAGACAATAAAATAGTCTCATAAGGGTTAGGGCCATGGAAAGAAGTACAAAAGGGCTATCTCTCATAGCTTTATGTTTTATGTCGTTGGAGATATTGTAGGATGCTTTTGGGTGATGAATAAGCTTATCTTTGTTACCATATTCTTGTTTGTCAGTAGAGCTAAGACAAGAATTTCATCTGAAAATGTTGATTTGGAAATTCCTCTTGCTGCTTTTGTGTAAGAATTGTGACTTTTGATATGATAGGATAAGTTTTCATTATTTTGTACATATGTGAACAGCAGCCTATCAACTGTTTGTTTGTCTTGCATAATTTATTTGGGAAGTGTGAAAAACCCATACATAATATGGCCCAGTGAACCTTTTATCCTTCTGTAACCCTAATACTTCAAGGAAATCCCATATTTGTATCCTCTTTACCATCCAACCGAGCCTTCTCTTATAATACCCACCAATACACAAGTAGCTTTATTTCTTTCCAGATGATATTTTGATCTTTTCATTTTATCCTCTATTATTCATGGAATTGGTATGATGGTTACAGCTCTTTTGATGTTGCTTTGGTTCCATTTCTATCTTTCTTTTCTTCAGTTTTATTGTCCACCACTTTCTAGATTCCTTGAGAGGAAATGATTGTTGGTGTATACATCTCATTTCTTTCAATATACCATTGTGATACATATATATATTTGTTCTCATTTTCTCAATAAGAAGTTTCAGGCTTGATTCAAAGAGAAAAGGATGAGTAAAATGATTTATTAACATTTTTCATGAAGGTATTTTACATTTGGACAGATTTCAAATTTATTTGATGATAAGGAAAGATGTAGTAATATTTTAAGCCAATTATCTTACAGTACCAAAAGCATAGCTGACATCACCTAACACTTGCATGCCTCAATCCTGCTGAAATACTGATCAAGGGAATAGGGAGGGACATATGCACTCTTTTTTTATATATATATATATTGTTTATAACATCTTCACATCTTGTTACACCAGCAGACTGAGTGTTATCCCATATAAAAGGCCTTGAGATTTATCTATATTTTATGAAAAAAGTGGAATGCTTTAAAGTGAGCAAGAATTCCTTCTGCCACTATGCAGCCTTTTAATCCTTTGCCAAACCCAGGGTTATGGGGGTTTATAAGTATTTAAAACCTTTTGCATGGAACAATCAATTTTGCCTTTCTTAACTTTTAATTGAATTCCAAAAACTCTTCAAAGACTGAGACGTTTTCTGTTTTTATTTTTTATTTTTATAAGTTGGAATAATTGCTTGAAATGCATCATGTAGCAGAAGGCACTCAGAATATGTTACAGCATTCCAGAAGTGACTCAAGAGGTAGGATCTTTGTCTTTGGATGAAATATTGTTTAAATGATAAGGTTGGTACATGAATTACCCATGTATCTCTAGGTTCTTTCATTTGGGTATTATGCAAACATATCTTGCCACATGAACTTTCACATCACCATTTAGTCTATGAGAAGTTATCATTAGAGGAGGATTTCTTTTTTAGTTTAGGTATGATATTAGGTTTAGAAAATTTAGCCTTCAAGAATGTACTTTCACATATTTGTTGTTTGTTTCATAAGAACAAGGCCAACACAGCATGAACATTTATACCTTGTAGTTCATAAGCATGTTTTTTGCAACTGATGTCTTATGCTTTAATTATTAAAGACAGCTTTGTCAGCTATTGTCTTGATTTTTATTATTGACACTGATTTGATTCCACCTGCTTTTGTTCTGATTATCTTATCTTCAAAACTACTTTTTTTTCTTCTGATGGTAAGCACTGAAAAGTGTAAATGGAAACTCAGTCTCTGCTGTTTTCTAGTATTCTTGTAGTGGGAAAACACAGAATGGCAAAGTGGCAAAATCCATTCTGTTCTTTATGTCTTGTTATCCTATTTTGGATTAACCCTTGTTATAATGAGGAGGCAGTGGACATAAACACAAGATCTACACTGGTACTTCGACTTTTCTGACAAAGGAGATGTATTTACTTCTTTTATTCAGTATTGTTGCTGAATCTTTAAAGATTTTATGCCATTTTTGTCTTCGAGTATGGGTACTCTGTTCTATATTTCTTGTAAGATGCCACTTTGAGCTTCTGTAACACAGACATATATATATTTTTTTTAACCCTTTTAAGTTTTGAAGATGCATATAACCACTAGCAACCTATCCCATCCTAACCACATTGCCACTGGCTGGACCTAACCTGATGAAAATACAGTTGACTGGAGGTGTACCTTTTCCTACCCTAAATCTTGTCAAAAAGGAAAAACCTTCTAATGTTAGACAATCTGTTTTTTCATGGATCGTAGGTTTTAGTGTGATATTGTAGAGGGGGAGGAGAGGGGGCAAAACAAGAGGGACAAGCTCCTGCTCTTAATTTCACAACTATGATCCAGAGAAAGTACCATAGTACCATTTAGGCAGCCTTGTCCCATTCGTCATGCTTTGGAAATATAATTCTATTTCTTAAGATGGAAGGTCCCTTGTTGGTTTTACTTTAGATAGGGTTATTGTTTGTAGGGTATCTCCTTGCTGTTTAAAATCAGACAGAAAGATGAGTCTATTGATATTGGTTATTCTGAAATTGGACATTTTTGTTTCTCTTTTGTGATAGGTTATTTCCCTGATGTATAGAGATACGTCAGTAGTCAGATGTTTTGTTAGAAAATGATTTTGGTTGTGGTAGAATGTCTAATTTTTATATTGATGTCTTGAATAAAAAAAAAAAAGAACTGCAGAATTTTATACTGGATAGTATTTTTTTTATTATCTATGGAGGTTATTTTTGTGCCAGAAGACTATATTTTTTTTCATGGAAAGGGAGTATAAACAAAGGCTGAAGGTGATTCTGTCATTGTTGAAAATTTGGGTTACCCTTATATATAGTTATTAATCTGAGAACTCAATTTTTATATAGATCCTGACTTCTTACAGATCTAGGTTTTCAGACCTTAAGTATTAGAATAGATAGTTTGATGTAGGATATATTTATCCACATATTTTCTTGCTGTCCTAGTTAGCTATTTTCTGAAAATGAGCAAGGTTTTCATTATTTATGTTTTATGTGATAGTGTATAAGATTGGTTAGCATATTAGTGAGCGTAGTTACAGTAGTAGGTGTGATGCCCCCCCCTCCCCTCCAGCAGATGAGGACTTTGGAGGAGATGTAGAAATACCAGAGGAGGTCCAGACACAGCTTCTGGAGGACTACGAGAGGGAGTGTGAAGAAAATGGCATGAAAAGATTGAGTAAGACCGCATCGCACTTGGATACCGCGCACAAAATCGCTTCAGCAGATGAGAATGTGGATGTACCTAATTGTGATAGTGATTTATCTGTCAAAGCCACTGCATGTACAAAGTCAGTTACAGAAGAGCTAAAAGTGGATTTATCAAAGACGACAGAGGCCACCAGTAAACCTTCTCCTGCGTCGACAGGTAAACTTTTGCATCCCAGAGCTGTGTGAGAAATTGTGTGATGCATTTTTTTTTACTGTACTAGATTTATTGCACCTTTGCTTATTCTATAGTTTATTTATGATTGTTTAAAACATGTTTAGTTCTAAAGGCGGTTATAGTTCTTATTTTTGAAAAGTTATAATGGTTGATGTTAAAGCAGTTCTGTGACAGTTTATTTTAGTTAGTGTACTTTTCAACTGTTTGCTATTATTTAAATGTTGAAATTGAAAATTGCCAAAATCCTAATATTCTTTATTATTGAAAAAGTAAAATGGTTATGTAACCAATATTCCTCTTGGTTGCCTAGTTATAGATTAGGTTGACCGCACACTTACCTTGACTGTAAGGTACAGTTTTAGCACATTCTATGATAAGTAATCATGACAAGGTTTCTTATCACCTTATACTTGAAAGTAGCCACAAGTATTAGTGACACTTTTTGGAATTGAATTATAAGATATCAGAGTAGCGTATCCATGAGTTTGTGGTTGCTTGTTCTTTTATTGTCTCAAACTAGATGTATAAGTTTAGTAATGGTTAATTTATACTAATTTTACAAATTACAAATTTCATATTTTGGTATGACATTACTGGTTATATATATATACATATATGATATATGTTTATATTCATAACATATAGATATAGCAAGAAGTTTGATACTCATGTAGGAAGATGGATTGAAAATTCTTTCTTCATTAATGAGAGTGTTCATTTAAGAAGGTCTACAATGGATAGTTAGCTGCTTGAGGTTTGCAGAGACTCGGTGATCATTGGATACTAGTGAAGATAACCTGAATTATTCTAATACTAGTTCTTCCAGCCAGTGGCCTGGTTATTTGCAAAGAATGGGGGTATGTGGGAGGCAAGAGGGAAAGCAAATGAAATGTCAAGAATGCTGGAAGTGTGAGTGCTTAGTCCGTAGTTGAGTGATTTGGGTTAGAAGAGGTGTTAGTAAGATAGAATATGGTTTATTTGCCTTTAGCATTATCACCCATATTGATTCTTTAATTTGATGAATATAGATTAAGCCCTTTGATTTATTTGAGGAGTTGGATAGTAAGGGAAATGTTATGCTGAAGTTATGATTGATGGCATATCAATTAGGCCTGAGAATGATTAATTGTATTTTAGATAAACTCAGATATGGTTTTGCTTTCACCATAGGAAATAACACAGATTATGTCTCTTGGATGTTAACCCAGTGACACTAAGAAATAATCTGAGTGTAAAAGTTGCTGCATTTTATTAACCCTATGACGACGGTGCGTCACACTCGTGTGACACAGCTAATTTCCCAATGCCGGGGCGTCATGCCAGTGTGACGATTCCAATGCAATATTGCAATGGCCTGGCATAGGGGTTTTCGCTTAGCGCGTGCCCCGTCGGGAAAGGATTAATATCCAAGTGGCCTGCTTGAGATAAAAATTAGAAGTGTGGGGACAATGTTAATTCCCCTTTTTTTTATTCTGGACAAGCAGATTATTATTCGTTGATAGAAGCATCAGAAGATGAAGTTTAGGCTGACATGTGAGGGCAGTAGCCTGGGAATTAGTGCCATCAGAGTCATAAAAAAAATTGCGTATATAGAAGGCAGAACAGAGAGCAGCCTCCATTGTCATGTCATGTATAGGAGTTCTTTTAAGTCGATCGTACCCTTGCTGTGGCGTATAAATACCATTTAGTGTCTTTGGGTGAACTAGTATTTCTTAAAGTGAGAAATTCCTCTAAATGTAGACATTTCTTTGACATAATTTCTTAAATACCTGGAATTTGCATTTTTAGATAAATTTTTTTTTACTGTTGTTAGAAAACATATATTTACATTTACATCTATTTAAAAATTTCTTGTTAGTTTGTTAGAAAACTCTTTTTTTTTTTCAATAAATGATAATTGAAGTGTCTGGCAAGCAGTAAACTGGTAATCCATGAGTATATATTGTGAGTTTGCTTTCCTTTTAATTTTATGGTGAACTGCATGACTACACGCTTTTCCTTATCACACTGCATGATATATTTTCCTTATTGTTTTTATCTTTAATCTTTTTGGTGTGTGTTTGTGTGTGTGTTTTTTGCATTATTATATATTTTTTTTGTAATATATATATTGTTTTGTTATAAGATGTTTGTAATAAAATTTTAAAAGGCCCATGATATGTAAATACTTTTGTTACCTATAGTAAATATAGATTTATTTATCTGTTCATTGATTGTTTATTTTTTTTTATATTATTATTATCATCAGTATCATTATTATTTGTTGTTGTTATTTTTATTATCATTATTGCTATATTGTTATTATTATAATATTATCATTAGAATGATTATCATTACTTGATTAATTCCTTTTTAAAATATAGTTTTTTTGGTGATAATTCTTTTCACAGCTATAGATAACCTGTGATTATTGATAATTACCCCTGAGAGTTGGACTGCTTATTCCAATAGCTGTGCAAATCAGTTTATATGGTTACCCTCCTATGTGTAATGAAACCATTTCTAAAGAAATAAATAAAAAAATAAAAGACAAATAGAATTTTAGAATTACGATAATATGATGTAAGAGTTGCTCTTATAAAATAAAAGCATGCATGGAAAAGTATTGGAAAAACAAATATGAGTTTGCTTGGGTGGTGGAAGCAGATGATAATGAGTCAGCAAACAGCATTTTAATATGTGTAGGAGCAAGATGTGATGTGCCTGTATAAAAAAAAAAAAAAAAAAAAAAAAAAAAATAATTCCATTATGTTATGTATGTCCCAGCTACACACACTACATCATCTGATCTATATTGCAGTTATAGGGTTATACTACAAATATATGATATATGCTGACATTTCAGGGAGACATGACCACATTTCAAGAATTTTAATTTTACCATCTTCTGCACATGTATGTTAGTGATTTTGGATGGCATCATTATTCTCATCATTGTCATCATTATATTATTATTATCATATAATCATCTACAGCAGTTACTAGTATCATCATTATCAGTTATAATTGTTATCATTATCATTATTAATATCATTATTATCATTATTATCATTATTATTAATCAATGTTACCATTATCATCAGTCACCCTCATTACCTTGTTTATTATGTATTTTATTTTCAGTTCTCCATATTTCTCTCCCTGGCTTAACAGCTCTGTTATTAGCAAAATTTAATAATATTGTAAATATTGTTTAGATGATATTAAATAGGTTTATTGTTTTTGGAAAAGAAATACAACTTTTCATTAAAAAAAAAAAAGTCTTTAAAAAACTATATATACACATCCATTGACTTTCCAGTTATCAGTATTTTCAGAATTTATTTGTAATTAAATCCAGCTTTCAAACCTTCCTTCATATCAGTTAGGATTGATTATGCCGGGTAAGTGATCAAAACAATGTATTCTGTAATTACAATTGCTGTTACTAACTATTGCTACCATTGAACAATAACTCTGATAACAGTGATGTAAAGTGAAAATAACTCTTAGTTAGATATCAGTATTTTAAACTTTGCTGCCTGTTCATTCTTATAATTTCAAACAATAATGAATTTGATCACAATTCTTCCTTCTCTTTCCTTCCATATAACAACAGACAGGGATATCATGATCATCATTACCTTCTTCTTTCAAAGTTTACAATCTTATCATTCATTTATAAAGAAATGCTTCAGCTTTTGAAATAATTGTCTTCTGGGCTATTGCTTATTGTGTTTAATTCATATTATTATTAGCTTCTGCAATTGCAAAACTGACAATGCTTCTCACAAGGATACTCATGTGAAGATGTGTACTTTTTTTTAGTAAGATAAAATATGATAAATTGTGTTGGACTGTTGATACAAATTATTAAACCCAACTGCTTTCAAGTGGAGATATTGCTTACCTTACCAATAGAATGCATCAAGTTGCAAGTTGTAAGAGTATTATGGCACAGTCAGATTTGACCAAAGCAGTGAGTTTATCTACAGTTTATTAAGGTTTTTATTGATAGTATATGTATATTATATCAGCAGTATTTGAGCCAAGGACCTTTCTTTGTTACTCTGTAGTCAGTTGTTCTTTTGACTCGATATTCTAAATCTGTTATCTGATAATAACTAGAAGGATTGTTTATTCATATGTATTTATCTGTGTGCATATGAGTGTGAGTGTGAGTGTGAGTGTGAGTGTGAGTGTGCGTGTGCGTGTGCGTGTGCGTGTGCGTGTGCGTGTGCGTGTGCGTGTGCGTGTGCGTGTGCGTGTGCGTGTGCGTGTGCGTGTGCGTGTGCTTGTGCTTGTGCTTGTGCGTGTGCGTGTGCGTGTGCGTGTGCGTGTGCGTGTGCGTGTGCGTGTGCGTGTGCTTGTGCGTGTGTGCGCATGCGTGTCTGTAAATGAATGGGTACCTATGTTAATTTTGTTTGGAAACATCAATTCATAAAGACTGCCTTGAGCATATGCATGTTAAAATGCATATTGGCAATGATGCATAATCTTTTGCTTGTCTGATTGTTATCTGGTAAGTAATCCTAGAAGCACTCTGAGAATCCACTCTGCATGATACTTTCTTTGAAATGAGATATACTTTGAAAGCTTTGATATGTCATAATGGCATGTAGAATGAGAAGTAGTTTTAAGTTCATTTTACTTTCATTTATATTTTATCATTGCTGGTTAGTTGACTTATTGATTTTCAGACCATTGATATATGTATTAATATTAGAAGTTAGAAAAGAAGTTTCACTTTAAGGATTTTTAGTAGTTCTACTATATTAAGTGAATAATCTTTATTTGATGAATATATCAGTGAATACAATAGTATATACACCAATAGATTACAATGTAATGATTTGTATATCTATTTTTAGTAGTATAAAGGAAACACATAACAAGTTTTGTCAGTGGAATAAGGTTACTTGTAGAGAATCTATAGTTAGTTTCCTTGGTAGATAAAAACAATTTATTGGAATGTTATTTTTGGTAAGTACAGCACAAGGATTTTGCAGCTATCACATTCACTTAAAACATGTATTTTGCTGTAATGAAGCCAGTTCATTTTGGGAAAGTTTGATTCTTTGTCCAAGGCCTGGTTGAATTAGAGAAATGTAGTACTGGACAAAGCAGAAATGTATGCTCCATTTTTTTACTTCAACATGCTAAAGCATTACTTTTTATGCTGTGCAGTAGCCAAAATGCCATGGCCTACTTGCTTCACAGTTTAAAAATTTGCATTATTACTCAGAGACCAACACTTTGAAAACTTGAAGATGGAATTGGATTAAATATCCCCATTAATATTGTTTGGTAATTAAAAGTAATATCATTCATAAATATCTTCATTGTTATTATTATTAGTGGTAAACTAATATCTTCATTTATTTATTCTTTATAAAGACACACTGAAAAAGTGTATTTTATCATGGTTTGCCTGGTTTAGTATTCATTCCAGTGAACCGCAAGAACAGGAGGAAAGATCAGAAATAAAATAAGCAAAAGAGATGGGAAGTCAAATAACAAAATAAGCTTTAATAATTAAATTGCATAATATCTGGTTGACACCAAAGCCTTTATTAGTGCTTTTGCCAATATGTAAAAAGACATGAATATGTTTGCATATATTTGTTCATATTATCATTCAGAGATTTGCTTATTTTGAAGAGAACGTATACGGATGACATACTCATGCAAATGGGTTCACACCACACCCACACCACACCACACCACACCACCACCACTACTACCATCACAACCACTATCACCACCACCATTACTACCACCATCACTATCACCACCACCACCACTGTTTCTGCTGTTATTACTGTTACTCTCATAGAAGATACTGTAATTACTGATTTTTCTTTAGAATGAATGAAGGGGAGTAGTGGGACTGATAACCAATATTTTGAGAGACAAAAATGGAGGAAGAATTAGAGAAAAAGTGGGTTTTGGTGTATATTTTAATTAATTTTTAAGTGAAAGAAAGGATGGAGTGAGAGGAAAAGGTGAGAAAAAAATTATTGATATAAAAAGGATGTAGGTATGTATGTATGTCGGTAGGTATGAATAAAAGTGAAATTTTGATGGAATAGGTAATGTCAGGTTTTGTATATGTGTTGGCTTATATATAAACAGATCCAATAGAAGGAAGGAAAGTAGAAGAAAAAAAAAATGTATATCTATATCTAGTATATTGTATATAATATATGGTGTAGGATATATGATATGTTCTAATGATATATGATATATCATATACAATATATAATATATAACATATGATATATAACATATGATATATAGATGTAATTCAATATTTTATGTAAACCTAAAGATATTTTCCCATTCAACTTTTCAGAGTGAAGAGTGGGAGAACTGGGACTGAGCACACGTAGAAAGTAGAACGTCCTCGGACCACTGGTTGATAACTCTCTTCCTGATCGCATCTAACAGTGACGACAACATGCCGTCACTGAGGGATTTGTACATTGGTATCTGAACTGTAGAAGTCAGGATTTGCAGACAAGTAATATATACCTATGGGGATAGCTTCCCCTCCTTTCCTCCCTTCCTCCTATTATCTTAGTTATTAATTCCTTTTCTTATTTTCTATCTTATTATACAAAGAGAAACACTAGAAGATAGAAGAAGAACTTTTTGATAGAAGTCTTATATCACAGACATTGCCTTCCAGAACTTTCCTTCAAATATCATCATATCGTATGGTTTTATCATCACTTTTTATCACTTGTAATTTT
>NW_028234419.1:23454442-23456942 GCF_977035675.1 Penaeus japonicus
CATTATTATCGTTATTATCATTATCATTATTATCATTATTGTTATAGTAATCATTATTATTATCAATATCATTGTTATGATTATTGTTCTGGCTATGATCGTTGTTGTCATTATTGTTATAATTATTATCATTATCATTACTATTACTATCATCATGGGTATTATTATCATTATTATTTTTGTTATTTGTTGATATCATAATTATCATCGTTATCATTGTTATTGATATCATCATTATGGTCATTATCATCATCATCATCATCATTATTGTCATCGTCATTAACATTATCATGATGATTATAATTACCGATATTATTACCATCATTGTTATTATCATTCTTATTATTATCACTATTCTGATTATCATCATCCTTTTGATGACAATTATTCTTAACATTATCATCATCATTATAATAAGCATTA
This sequence comes from Penaeus japonicus, assembly GCF_977035675.1. Taxonomy (NCBI): domain Eukaryota; kingdom Metazoa; phylum Arthropoda; class Malacostraca; order Decapoda; family Penaeidae; genus Penaeus; species Penaeus japonicus. The sequence continues at coordinate 23,454,866 of NW_028234419.1, forward strand.
TTATTAACATTATTTGTATCATTACTGTTACCAATATTTTCATTATTATTGTGAATATTATTACCATCATTATTGTTATTGTCATCCTTTTTGTCATTCTTATAATTATCATTATCATTACTATCATTAATATTAGTATTTACATGATCATTATTTTTAATGTCATTAACATTATTATCATAATCACTATCATTATCATTATCATTACCATTACTACCATTATCATTATCATCATTATTTTCATTATCATCAATATTGTCATCATTATCATTATCATCATCATCATTATCATAATCATCATAATTTTTATCTTTATTAATAATGTTATTATTATCATTGTTATTGTTGTTACTTTTATTATTATCATAAATACTTTTATGATCCTTATCATCATCCTGATCAACATTTTTGCTATCATTATCATTACCATTATTATTACCATCATCATCATCATCATAAATATTATCGTTACCATAATTATCATCATCCTGGTCTCTTCATCATCATTAGTATAATGATTACGATGATATAAGGCATTACTATCATTATTGTTGTTCTTGTTCTTATTATTATTACCTTTATTATTACTATCATTATCATTGCTTTTGCCTTTATAATTATTCTGCTATTAATAATATGATATTATTACTATGTTTTTATTATTCTTATCCCCTTTATTCTTATCATGATAATTATTATTACTTTTACTGCTCTTGCTGCCGTTATTACGATCTGACATCATCACTGTTATTATCTTTCTCTTTATCTTTCCTTTTTGTGTTGTGTTTATGGTTATCATTTCGATGAATGGCATCGTTATTTTATTAATCGTGTTGAATTTTATTACGAACATGAAAATTCCTGAAATGACACTGTGTACCACGATTTTTGTCCTGGGGTAGCAACCGTTATTTCCTCTTTAGTAACGCCTAGAAATTATGAAAAATAGCTGGTATTTACAGTGTTGCATATGCGAAGCTCGTCTTGACGAGTTAAGAAGCGTGAGAAAAGGACTAGTGTCACTTTCTTTAATTGCACACTTTCATCTAAAAAGTTCCCCTACTTGAGTCTCGACGTCGGAAGCTCGTCACTGGAATTCGTGTGACCAAAGTCTCGGATCAAATCGCTGAGGTCTTTTTTGGTTGGGGTTAGAATGAGGTTAACTCTTCAGCTACACCTCTCTTATCTTTATTAGCGATTTTATTATCCTCTTCTGGTTTCTTCTTCTTTTCTGTTTTTCTGGTTTCTCTTCTGAAGACGGATGCTCTTTCTTCGGAGGAGGAGTGGGTACGGGGAGCTCAGGGCAGCGCGGTATTAGGGCAATGGATGACGGTCACAGGATCTGAGTTTGAGGAGAATGATAACCCTTTCCTTTGCTTTCTAGGTAGAAATGATTAGGAGAAAATGCTTATTGACTAAAGACGAAATGATGTCAAAATTGTGTTACATAGTGTAATTTATCAGTCATAGAGCTCAGATCTATGAGTATCAATTATTTTTGCAGGTGGATGTGTATGTGTTTGTGTGTGGTTCTCGTCGGGAGGGCGCCTATATGTACGTTATTGCGTGCATTAGTTGACAATTTCAAACCACAATGAGAATGAAAAGTCACATTATACATAGTAATCACAACCTTATATTTCACATTGTTGGGAAGACATAACCTCGAGGACTGTAGTGAAGATGAATTGTGATATTGGTGTAATACCATGGGATAGACCAGTTCAAGTTAAGACTTTGTCATTTATGGTGAGAATTCTACTTGGGAAAGTAGGCGACTGATGATAGCTCGTCTCGCACATTCTACAAAATAGGCTAATTTTGCAGGTGTTTTAACAGTTCCGAATAGAGAGCCAGTTTGTGATCAAGTAAAGAGTGCAATAAAACGGAGAGCATTTATTTCAACCATAAACTTTATTCATCAACCAAGTCGTCGTTCCTACGAATATGATATGTACAGAGCGGGCAGGAGAGTGATGGCCAGAGCCAGCCGCCGCCGAGAGGGCGCCCGGCTGGCTCCGCTGCCCTGCATCCTGTTGCGCGGCGTCCCGAGGGGCGCCGCTCCAAGGTCCTCGAG
>NW_028234419.1:23471942-23484442 GCF_977035675.1 Penaeus japonicus
TCCTGACAATCTGCAAAAAGGAAGCCATTTGATGATCTTAAACTCTTATTTATGTATCTTATCGAATATCTCACATCGCAAATAATAACTTCCGACTAAAAACAACAAATATTCTCCCTATAAGATCTTTCGTTAATCTAGCAATCGCTGCATCTTCCCCTTTACTTATATTTCTTTGATTCCTTATTGCTTCTTCCAGCACCTAGCCTAGATTTTCTTCTTTCAGTAATTGGTCTGTTAGCTTCACCTCTTCGTCTCTTCTCCTCGCTTATCAAACCTTTGTCTTTCAGTTCTTTTATTTTTCCTTTTCCTATTTTTACCAATTAACCGCAGGATATTTTTATCGTCTCTGAGATTTATGTAATTTGATGCTCAGGAAATACTTTGACAAATGTATGTCTTTCAGAAATGAAACATATTCTTTATTTTTTTTCTACAGAGCTTTTGACATAACTGATAATTTTGCATTATTTTGTAGCCTTTAAGAAAGCTGAATTCTTGGTACCTCGACTATCTCTTCCAGGTGAAGTGGAGCAGTCGGTGTCATATGGTCATACTCACCTGTCTACACTTATTCATGGAACTATGCTTGGGTTTTCTCTTACATGTGAAGATTATTCTCTGCTTTGCTCAGGACTAATATGTGATTTGCGATGTTAACAAGGATGATAGTATGGAGATATTGGCCACGTGAAGTATGTTATGGTATTGTATCTAAAACGTATAGGATTGTTGTTGATTTTAGATTTAGATATTACTGATAATCAGGGGGACGGCGAAGTTGGAAAAGAGACCTGCTGGATCTTACAGATTACGGGTTATGAAAATGTAAAATTGTTCTTTGTCCCTTCTTATTGCAACAAATATTAATCACGATAAAAATCGAGTAAAGAAAGTAAGTTTAAGAGAAGTAAAAAATGAGAATGAATAACTTCGCGCCAGAGATGTAAATGACGCGTTTCGATCAATCCTTCATCGGAACTGCATCGTGTGTAATTCAGATGAAGATTTACTCGAAACACGCCCATTGCAGCTCTTGCATCGTGAACGTATTTATTCTCATTTCCACTTTTTCTTTAATTGTCAGAATGAACGCTATTCAAAGAAAGTGATTGGCAAAAGTTACCGGAGACGAAGAAATGCGAATCAACTCAAACAAGTGAAACGAGAACACGAGAAACACAGAGTGAAGCAACTCAATGAGGCACTAAAGCCCTCATCACAAGAGACGTCACCCGAGTGCCATTGTGGGCGTCAGGAGCGTTACAATGGGGCGGTGTCATGCCCCATGGTGTCGCCCCTCAACCCTTTTGACTCCGTGGCGTAATTCGCTGCCGTTGCTCTATAAAACGGGAGGTCGGTTAGACTCCGGTACAGTCCTCTCTATCGTCTCTCGCCATGGCTACATTCAAGACTGCTCTGGTGATCCTTTGCCTCGGTGAGCTGTTCGTCCGGGAAGGTGTTTGCTGAGACTTGTTTCTTTGCTGATGAATGAGTGGTTTGCCTTCGATTTGGGATTAACGTTCTGCTGTTTTTTCTTTTCTTTCCAGGCTTCGCTGCCGCTGAGAATGAGATCCGCGTAAGTAGTCGCGTATGTTTTTCGGTCCGGTTATTGAGAATTGGTCGTACTGATGAACACACTGGTAAAGCACAGCGGAACAGACATCGTCTGTATAGACAAGATGTTTTCTCAATTATGTGATATTTCAGGAGAAACGCGGCTTCGCTGGCGGCGCTGGCTACGGCGGAGGCGGATACGGCGGCGGGCACGGCGGCAGCGGCGGCGGCGGCGGCTTCCTGGTCGTGAGCGGCGGCGGCGGCGGACACGGACCCAGCGCCGCCGACATCGCCAACCAGGCTGCCGCTCAGGCCTCAGCCGCCGCCGCCGGTCTCAAGGGCGCTGCCGCAGGCGCTGCCGGAGCCGCAGCCAACCAGGCCGCCGCCGTCGCCGCCGCAGCCTCGCAGACAGCCCAGGCAGCCGCCGCCCAGAAGCAGTCGCAGGCCGCCCAGCTGACGCAGGCCAGGCAGGGAGCCCACGCCGCCGCCTTCGCCGAGTCCTCGCTGTCGGGACAGGCCGCCGCGGCCGAGGAGGCGGCCGAGAACACGCACAAGCTCGCCCTGTCGGTCGCCAACGACCTGGGCGCCGCCAGGCACGAGGCGCAGGCCGTGGTGGCGCAGGCCTTCCGGGCGCTGCAGGCTGCTCGGGACGTGCGAGCCACACAGGCCGCCATGGCGTGGCAGGCGCAGCAGGCCGCCCACGCCCTGGGCCTGCAGCAGAGCGTGGTGGTGAGCGACCTGCAGTCGGCTCTCGGCGCCGCGTCGCAGGCACAGGCCGCGTCCGCCAAGGCGCTGGCCAAGGCCAAGGGCAGCGGAGGCGGGTACGGGGGCGGCTTCGGGGGCGGCTACGGGTATGGCCACTGAACCCACACACTGCTTGCACAGGCTATGAGATGAGACGTGTACATAGATCACATAACGAATAAATCTGCTTGAACTTACTCTGGTTACACTCATTTGCTTCCCTGATCAAATAAAAAGTTACATCATGCTGCATGCGCACACGCGAAGGAAAACACATGGAATGAGAAATGACATGCGCCTGATTATGGCAAACGGAATCACTTCATATCATGACTTTTGATCGAAATAAGAATATGAAAAGAGAAAGCATCTGTTTATACGCATGTGAGTGTATATAGATAGGCTGGTAGGTGAATGTATCGCCAGATGGATAGGGATGTGAGAGAGAGAGAAATAATATATATATATATGTTTTTTTTTTCTCTTTCACGACATATTCGTTACTCAACCAAACCCTCTACAGAAATATCTCGACATTTCGTCTTTCCGTTCTTTTTTATGTACAGTTCTAAAAAAAAATGAATATATAAAATAAATAAAAGAAAGTCACATGACACGAAGGCGAAAAAATGGTTAATAATCATTATCTTTTTTGTTTTGTTTCTGAGTAAGGGTGTCTGTAGGGTGTAGGCGTTACGAATATGATAATGATGATGATAATACTCATAATAGCGATGATGATGATGATGATGACGATGATAATGATGATGATATGATGATGATGATGATGATGATAGTGAGGAGAAGGAGGATGGTGATGGTATTGATGATGAAGAGGATATTGAGGGTGATAGCGATGATGAGGATGACGATAACTATGATGATAATACTCATAAATGGTGGTGATGATGATGACGATGATAATGATGATGATAAGATGATGACGACGATGATGGTGAGCAGAAGGAGGATGGTGATAGTGATGTTGATGATGATAACGATGATGAAGATGACGATAACTATATAGGTGTGTGTTGGTGAGTATTCCTATACATATAACTTACATATCTGCCTCTCTGTCTTCATCCAACTTGATTTCGAATGAATCCAACTCTATAACAATTAATAATGTCCTGCCTAGCCTTATGCATATATGCTCCACATTAACGAAAGTGATCCGGAGAAACTTTCGTGTTATTAAACCTTCATAAATCCAAGGCATTCACTAAATTCATATTTCTAGTTTATTTCTTCCTTTTTAAAGCAAACCTCATCGTTATTTTTATGTTTTAACCTACTACGGGAACCCTTTTTTATTGCTACGAAGGTCAGGCCTTTCTGTCCATCTATCTATCTATCTATCTATCTATCTCTCACTTTCTCTCTCTCTCTCTCTCTCTCTCTCTTTCTCTCTCTCTCTCTCTCTCTCTCTCTCTCTCTCTCTCTCTCCGGTCCTCTCTCGCAATACACTCTCTCTCTTGCGCTTCCCTCTCTTCTTCTCTCCTCGCTTTCTCTGTCTTCTCTCTCGCTCGGTCCGCTCTCCCTCCATCTCTCGTCTTCTCTCTCAATCTCTCACTCTTCCTCCCTCCTCTCCTCTATTTCTCACTTCCCCCTTTCTTCTTCCTGTTCTTCTCTCCTTCCATCCTCCCTCTCCCTCCCTCTCTCCTCTCTCCTCCCCTCTCTCTTCCTCCCCCCTCCTCCTCCCTCCTCCTCTTCCTCCTTCCTTCTCTTTCTCGTCTTCTCTCTCCCCTCACTCCCTCGCCTCTCCTCTCCCTCCTTCTCCCCTCCCTCTTTCTCTCTCTCTCCCCTCTCTTCCCTCTCTTCCCTCTCCTCCCTCACTCTCTCCTCTCTCATCGTCTCTCTCTCTCTCTATATATATCTATATATATACTATATATATAACTATAATTTATAATATATAATATATAAAATTATATCGACACTGGCTTTACGAAGGCATGGAATATCCCTGAATAAAACTTTAAATCTTTTCGAAGGGCTGGTTATTAAACTCATTCACAGATGGACCATGCGTTTTATGAATGAACGTGCTTTGTTATTGAATCTTTGAGTCTCATAATCACTCGATGCTTTTACAGACACGATGGCATGAGGAGAAAATTAAATAGAACAATGCCAGGTTTTTATTTTGTGTTTCTATTTATCTAAAAAAAAAAAAAAAAAAAAAGTAATAGAGTCTGATTTCGATATGTTTTCATTTTTTGTGGAACTTACTATGTGTTCACCTTTGTTTATCCCGTGTGACATTTTTTGTAATCTTTCTTCTTTGCAATTTTGTTTTCTCTTTTGCTTGTGCTCGCAAGAGTCTTTATTGGTGGTTTTTCCTTATGACAGGCTGTAAAAAAAGATGTGTGCTTGTTTATGCAATAGTATATAACGTAGGCATTTTTCTTCAAATTCTAATCTTGGAATTCTTTCGTCTCTCTCTTCCTATCTGTTTCTATCTATCTATCTGTCTATCTATCTATCTATCTATCTATCTATCTATCTATATATATATATATATATATATATGTATGTATTATAAATAATATATATAAATATAATATATAAAAAGTATAAATATATTATGTGTGTGTGTGTGTGTGTATCTGTGTGTGTGTTGTGTGTTTGTGTCTTGTGTGTTTGGTGTGTGTGTGTGTATACGATATCTAAAATCTACCTATCTATTTCTCTCTCTTTCCCTCTCTCTCTTTGCCCTCTCCTCTCTCCTCTCATCTCCCACTGTCGTCACCCGTCGAATGCATTCGTTTCTCTCTGACCCTCTCTCTCCTCTCCTCATTGTCTCCCAGCCCTCTCCTACTCTCTCTCTCTCTCTATATATATTAAAAGTATATATATATATATATATATATATAATAATATATATATATAATAATATATATAGTCATAGGTTCCTATGCCTATTCATGTGTATGCAAAGTATATAGTAATGAATAAAACATATGAAAATAAAATCAAATATCTCTCTCTCTCCTTCTCTCTCTCCCGCTCCTCTCCTCTCCTCTCTCTCTCTCCAGTCTCTTCTTTCTCCATCCTCTCACTCTCCGATCCTCAAGCCACGCTCGCTCCCTCTCTCTCTCAATATCGTCTCTCGTCTCTCTCTCTATATGTTATATATAATATATATATATATATATATATAAATATATAGTAATATAATATATATATTACATATATATATACATATATATACACATATATATATATAATATAATATATATATATATATATATCTCATATTCTAATATATATTAATGTGGGGGGAAGGGTGTATATGTGTGGTGTGGTAAATGGCGTGTGTGGTGTGTGTGTGTGTGTACTATTTCTATATCTATCTATTTCCCTCCTCTTTCTTTCCCCCGCCTACCCTGCTCTAAATAATATATATATTATATATATATAATATAATATAAGAATAGATATATATATATAAATAATATATAGTATATATATATATAAGTGTGTGTGTGTGTGTGTGCGTGTATGTGTGTGTGTATGTGTGTGTGTTTGTGTGTGTATACATATCTCCCTCTCTCTTTATTATCCAATCTCTCTTTGCCTCTCTCTTTCTCTCTACCTCTTTCATTCTCTCTCTCTCACAAATATATGTGTAAGATGGTTTATTTAATAATCATTTCATCCGTGGCAGCATCTGGTGATCTGCTCGTTACGAACTATCAAAATCTATTTAATTCCCAGAAAATATGTGTTCAAAAAAACAGAACGAATATAGGGTGTGTTTGGTGAGTATACCTATACTTAATAACTTAGCATATCTGCTCGCGGTCCTTTCAGCTTACTGATTTCGAATGAATCCAACTCTATAACAATGAATAATGTCCTGCCTAGCCTTATGCATATATGCTCCACATTAACGAAAGTGATCCGGAGAAACTTTCGTGTTATTAAACCTTCATAAATCCAAGGCATTCACTAAATTCATATTTCTAGTTTATTTCTTCCTTTTTAAAGCAAACCTCATCGTTATTTTTATGTTTTAACCTACGACGAGGCCCCTTTAATTTCTACAAAGGTCAGGCTTTTCTGTTTATCTATCTATCTATCTATCTATCTATCTCTCACTTTCTCTCTCTCTCTCTCTCTCTCTTTCTTTCTCTCTCTCTACTCACTCTCGTCTTACGTACTCGTCCTCATCTCTCTCTCTCTATCTCTCTCTCTCTCGTCATCCTCTCTCTCCTACTATATAGATATATTAAATATATATAAATATATAGTAGTATATATCTTATGATAGAGTAAATAAATATATCGACTGGCTTTATGAAGGCATGGAATATCGCTGAATAAAACTTTAAATCCTTTCGAAGGGCTGGTTACTAAACTCATTCACAGATGGACCATGCGTTTTATGAATGAACGTGCTTTGTTATTGGATCTTTGAGTCTCGTAATCACTCGATGCTTTTACAGACACGATGGCATGAGGAGAAAATTAGATAGAACAATGCCAGGTTTTTATTTTGTGTTTCTGTTTATCTAAAAAAAAAAAAAAAAAAAAAGTAATAGAGTTCTGAGTTTCGTTTTGTTTCATTTTTTTGTGGAACTATGTGTTACTTGTTTTCCGTGGGACATTTCTTATAATAGTGAGTTTCCTTTCTTCTTTGCAATTTTGTTTTCTATTTTGCTTGTGCTCGCAAGAGTATTGTTTTGGTGGGTTTTTCTTATTCAAGGCTTGTTTAAACAAGAGATGATGTTCTACTTTCGCAATAGTCACCGATTTTTTCTTCAAATTCTAGAATCTTGAATTCTATCTCGTCGCTCTCTTCCTATGAGATGTCTATCTATATATCAGTCTATCTAATCTACTAACTATCTATCAATCTACCTATATATATATATATATATAGATAGTATGTATGTATATATTATAGATAATATATAAATATATATATATATGATAGAATAAATGTGTGTGTGTGTTTGTGAGTGTCCTGTGGTGTGGTGGGGTTGTGTTTTGTGTGTGTGAGTGTATCTATATCTATATCTATCTATGTCTCTCTCTTCCCTCACTCTCTTTCCCTCCTCTCTCCTCTCTCTCTCCCTCATCGCTCTCTCAAGGTCGTCGTCGTGATTGCTCTCTCCCTTACTCTCTGCTCACTCTCTATATATATATATATATATATATATATATATATATATATATATATATATATATATATATATATATAGTCATAGTTCCTATGCCTATTCATGTGTATGCAATGTATATAGTATGAATAAACATATGAAAATCAAAATCAATCTCTCTCTCTCTCCTCCCTTCTCCTCTCCTCAATCTCCTCTCTCTCTCTCCTTTTTTCTCCTGCAACCTATTCTCTCTTCGCTTCTTTCCGTCCCTCTCCCCTCTCCCTCTTCCTCCTCTCCTCTCTAATATAATAAATATATCTATATATATTCATATATATAATATATAAATATACATATATATATACATATATATTTACATATATAATATATATATATTAAAGTATATATCTATATATAATATATATAAATATATGTGTGGGGGAGGGTGTATATGTGTTGTTGTAGATGCGTGTTGTGTGTTAGTGTGTGTATCAATAACTATATCTACTATTTTCCCTCTCTTTTCCTCCCCTCTCTCCCCCTCTAAATAATATAGTATATTAATATTATAAAAATATATATATATGACTAAATATATAAGTATATATATATATATATATATATAAATTAAGATAGTGGTGTGTGTGGTGGTGTCGTGTATTGTGTGTGGTGTATGGGGTGGTGTGTTATGTGTGTATACATATCTCTCTCTCTTTATTATCCAATCTCTCTTTACCTCTCTCTTTCTCTCTACCTCTTTCATTCTCTCTCTTACACAAATATATGTAAAAGATGGTTTATTTAATAATCATTTCATCCGTGGCAGCATCTGTTGATCTGCACGTTACGAACTATCAAAATCTATTTAATCTCCAGCAAAATAATAGTGGCAAACAGAGATCTTCATGTAAACGGCAGAGACGGAACGGTATTGCAAGGGTAGTGGCAACGTGGGAACGGGTGGCGAGCACCGGGAAAAGGAGACGGTGAAGCAGGGAGAGCGGAACGGCGGCAGGAGGTGAGGGCTAACGGGATCGGGTTTTGTCTGATTTTTCGTATGTCTCTCCTTGTATCGGCGATAAATAATGAGCTGAGAAACAGCATGACGACTGTCAGAGCGGGTTGTGTAGTTTGTGGCAGCAAAAGAATAAACCGGTGATCCGGTGTGTGAGCTGAGGGAGGATGGTGAGTGTGAGAGTGATTTGGGAGTATTTATTCTCCAGAGCATCTCAGAGCAAAACAAAAGACGATCGGAGAGTGACGTCACAAGTTCCAGGTGGAGGAGACGGGTATATAGGAAGGCGGGAAAAAAGGTTTTGCCACACTCCACATCAAGCCTTCCACACAATGGCTGCTGCTAAGACTTTCATTATCGCTCTCTGTTTGGGTAAAAGTCTAAACGGGTGTTCTGAATGTCGCTCGCTCGTTTTCTATTTGTCTAAGTCTCGATGTGGCTTAATCTCATGTTCTTGTCGAGGATCTGTTCTTACTCTGAGTAGCTTTGATTTTTCTCGCATTGCTTGACTAATTATTTTTTTCTTTTCTGCAGGCTTGGCAGTTGCTGAGGAGACGATTCGCGTAAGGCCTTGCACGTATCTGATTGCATATTCCTGGGAATATGGTCAATAATGGGTGTGTTCTCTCAATGCATACTATGAGAGTCAAGTCTATATAAATTCCAGGAAAAGCGTGGTTTCGCCGGCGGTTATGGCGGCGGCTACGGAGGAGGCCACGGCGCGGGCGTGGGCGGAGGCTACAGCAGCGGCGGCGGAGGCTACCTGATCGTCGGCGCCGGCAACGGAGGCGGCCACGGCCCCAGCGCCGCCGACGTCGCCAACGAGGCTGCGGCTCAGGCCACCGCCGCCGCCGCCGGCCTCTCCGGAGTCGCAAACGCCGCCTACGGAGCAGCCGCCAGCCAGGCCGCCGCCTTCTCGTCGGCCGCCGCCCAGACTGCTCAGGCCGCGGCAGCAGGCAAGCAGGCGCAGGCCGCCAAGGTCACCGTCGCCCTGCAGGGCGCCCAGGCCGCATCCTACGCCGAGGCCTCCTTGACGGCGCAGGCCGCGCAGGCCGAGCAGGAGGCTGAGCTCACCTACAACCAGGCGGTGGCGACCCTCAACGACATCGGCGCCGCCGAGAACGAGGCGCGGGCCGTCGTGGCCCAGACGGGACAGGCGCTGCAGGCCGCCCGCCGCGTCCGCGCCTCGCAGGCTGCCATGGCCTGGCAGGCGCAGCAGACCGCCAACGCCCTCGAGCAGCAGCAGACTCTGGCCCTCAAGGACCTGCAGTCGGCGCAGCAGGCGGCGGCACAGGCCGAGGCGGCGGCATCCAAGGCCCTGGCCAAGGCCAAGGGAAACAACCCCTACGGCTACGGACACTAAGCGCCGGACACAACTATTGCTTAGGAGACGGAGGCCAGTGCGCAGCGTTGGCCATCGTCGATACTGTCACGCCGAATCTTGACAGTCAAAGAGGTACACTAACTATGAAATAAACTTATCTATCTTATCAACAATACAGACATTTCATTACCGAAAACCCGACTCATAACTCCACCCCCAAGATGCGCGGTTATCCTGCTTTATGTCGTTTTTAATAAACTATAAGATAAGTTAGGAAAATCATAAAAAAACAATGAGCTTTTGATAGTGCATTACTGGTAATTCCCCTGGTTCACCCTTATCACTGAGAGACTTTAGGCGTCTTCATTATCTTCTAATACAAACTCTTGGGTACTTTGATTCGTATAGAGAGCCCAAATAATCATAACTGACGACCTAAACTTCACAAGGGACGCAGTAAGATTTCCTTAAACCAATCATAACAATAATCTTAGAGAATTGGGAGGCATTTCTACAAAATCAAGTTACTTTGGCAATAATTTGAGGCAGCAACATTTGGTGGGGGAATATTACCTTCAGAAGGATTAAACAAATACAGATAACTGAAATATATTCACGTTGCGCCTTTGAACAGAAATTAAATAATTCCACTAATGGTATACCAAAATGTTATAGATTGGCTGCTCTTTTATAATTTGGGCTGTCACTAAGGCCCAGATCACGAAAGCAGTCGCAATTTTCCATATTCTTATTATTACCATTCACCTTAATCATAATGATGATTAGGATTATTATCATTAGGAATAGCACTACCAGCAACAATAACAACGATTACTATAAGCTTGTCACCAGATGTAAGCTGTGGTTTGTGCCAACTTTCAACTTGAACTGGGGGAGAGAGCACAGACGATTCTCTACCGAAGCAGCTTATTGCCCGGTTGAGTGCACTTGCCTCCAGCCGGAGAAAAGGGCCCTGGAGGTCAAGTCCCCGAGGTCATCTGGATCTCAGTCTGACCTCTCAGCTACCCTGCGTCGTGTACCCTTGCTTTTATTTCCCATTTCTATGGTGACGCTGGCAACCATGGGTAACTATTCTCAAACCAATACATGGCATATAGGAAATGAGATGACGCTAAGAGGGAATGTCAGTAAAGATGAGGCGAAGAGTGATGTTCACAGACGTTTCCAGCTTTGACATATAATGAACATCTGGCGAAATGAGATGTTGACAATGCTTCCGGTCTGTCATGGGGGGTTGGGCGTGTCAGCTGTAGCCAGGAGCAGGTCGAAGGCAGAAAGGGAAACAGGAAATTCAGGTCATGAGGGAGGAGTACGTCCCAACTAGAATCTGCCTTCACATTATCAAACTGATATGATGATATGATAAACCTTAAGATTCCTGAGAGTCAGTGGCTTAAAATTATTGATAATGGTAATAATATTAATATTCTTGTTATTGATATTATATACTTACTAATATCACCATCACTGTTATCATTATGATCATCATTGGTATCACTAGTAGTAATATCATTATTTTAGTCTTTACTACCTTCATTACCAATTAATGAACATATTAGCTCCCTTTAAGCAGATAAAAAGATTCTCAGTTCTAGATTTCGTCAGACCTATCCACGAAATTGTAATGAGAGGGAAAAATCATATATCTGCGGTGCTCTTTTGACTAGTGAACTTTATTTAGTCGAGATGCGGTTATATAATGATTCTTGCATAGAAATTAGTGTCCGTAGCCGTAGGGGTTGTTTCCCTTGGCCTTGGCCAGGGCCTTGGATGCCGCCGCCTCGGCCTGTGCCGCCGCCTGCTGCGCCGACTGCAGGTCCTTGAGGGCCAGAGTCTGCTGCTGCTCGAGGGCGTTGGCGGTCTGCTGCGCCTGCCAGGCCATGGCAGCCTGCGAGGCGCGGACGCGGCGGGCGGCCTGCAGCGCCTGTCCCGTCTGGGCCACGACGGCCCGCGCCTCGTTCTCGGCGGCGCCGATGTCGTTGAGGGTCGCCACCGCCTGGTTGTAGGTGAGCTCAGCCTCCTGCTCGGCCTGCGCGGCCTGCGCCGTCAAGGAGGCCTCGGCGTAGGATGCGGCCTGGGCGCCCTGCAGGGCGACGGTGACCTTGGCGGCCTGCGCCTGCTTGCCTGCTGCCGCGGCCTGAGCAGTCTGGGCGGCGGCCGACGAGACGGCGGCGGCCTGGCTGGCGGCTGCTCCGTAGGCGGCGTTTGCGACTCCGGAGAGGCCGGCGGCGGCGGCGGTGGCCTGAGCCGCAGCCTCGTTGGCGACGTCGGCGGCGCTGGGGCCGTGGCCGCCTCCGTTGCCGGCGCCGACGATCAGGTAGCCTCCGCCGCCGCTGCTGTAGCCTCCGCCCACGCCCGCGCCGTGGCCTCCTCCGTAGCCGCCGCCATAACCGCCGGCGAAACCACGCTTTTCCTACATGGAGAATAATAAGAAATGAAAATGATACACTGTCTCCCTCTCTTTTTCTGTATTCATATATCTATTCATATATGCATCTATCTATCTCTCCTTCAGATTAAGTCACAGGCGTACTTCCTTACCCGGACTTCCCCTTCTGCAAGAGCGAGCCCTGCAAAGTAAAGAGAAATATAGTAAACAAAACGATATTTGATAATGTCACATAACTAGATCATTCAAGATATCTCGTTCATTCCGTCATATCATCTCCATGTAATGAGATCCAATGCGATCATATCGTTTTTTTTATGTCACGTGACTCACCGATGC
>NW_028234419.1:23494442-23496942 GCF_977035675.1 Penaeus japonicus
TGAAAGAACTTAGGGAAGTACAGACTGAAAGACTTTGTAGTGATTTACATAGGAATGTATTATATGAATAGGTAGTCACCATTATTGAAAACAAATACTCTTAAGTGCTTAGAGTAGGAAAGTGTTCTGTTTTGTATAAAGAATTCTTTAGCAGTTTCTGTTGATAATAACTAGTTTACAATTTTAGCATTTACAATACTTGGTTTATATGCAAATGTAGACACACATGAGTCATTGATTTTTTCAAGAAGGTAATGTAATGTACCTGTGGATTGTAACAGAACTTTATACTTTCTCATTTTTCTGTAAAGTTAAAAGAAGCTGAACCCAAAGTGTGCCAGTTAAAGCTTGCATTAGAGTATTTAGGCAGTTTAACCTCTCAGGTTTGGCAAAATGGAACCAAAACAGCATGTGTGTTAGTGCTCCTCTCTGCCCGCCTCTTTTTCATGAACACCAGCTCAGCTACAAGAACAATCCTACTAACACAGAATGAAAATAAAAGTAGAAGTAAGACAAGCTTAAGTCAATATAGACTGTGTGTGATTGAGTGAGTGAGAGTGTGTGTGTGTGTGAGTGAGTATTTGAGTGAGATCAAAACTGGTAATCTGTTCTAATAGTCGTTATTGTACCTTTTATTTGATACCTAGAAGTGTGCAATGCAATGCTTAAATTTCATAAAGATGCTAGTATTGAATGCTAGTTTTGGTGAAACTCCAAATGCCTTGCAATGTTTATGATGAATTGTTACCATAAGGCTAGAATCTTGTGTGCAGTGCATTTGCCCTGAGATTTTTGTATCTCTTTTTTCATGTCTAGAGATTTAAACATAGAGAGTGCCTTGAGAGATTTGTTCTACTGGAAGTCCTTGCTTGGCAATAGCATTCTAGTATGTTTCAGAAGAATAGTAATTTTATAGGTGTATTAGTATGGACTTGAAATTGTTTTTATATCATTGGTTGTTAAGACTTGATGCCAAAAATCCTTATATTGAGCACCACTAACAGACAGTGTGAAAGGTTTGTGGAAGGGAAAGTAAATGGAGAAAATGTATTTCATTCAGGAAATCACTTGGGAAATAGATAGATACTTCTCTTTCTCTCATTTATAAAGGAATTGGTGCAGTTGGTAAATATTTATTGAGAATAATAATAATAGTTGTAGAGGTTGTAGTTTTCTGCAAATGTACTAGTATTTGTTCTAGGTCAAGGAGTGGTACATCATAATGTTCATTAATTTTTTTCAATTGCTTCTAGAATTCCCTCGGGTGTATTGAAATAGGTGATTGTTGATTTATGCCTCGAAAAATGTTGATTAGGAAAGACCACGTTATCAGATTGATACCAGTAGAATTGCAGGTCAAAAGCATGAGGAAGGATGAAATGAGATTTTTTGGAATATGATGTATAGTATGAAAATAATATTGGGAACCTCTTTGAAGGTATTAATTTTTCTGGTATTATACATCTTTTCATGTTATGCAGACACCTTCTGATTTGTTTGAGAGGAGTTATGTGGGTTAGCTGATACTTAAAAGGGAAAACTTGAATCTAAGTATCCATCTTCTCTTTTGTAATGTGGTTTATATATTTTATTATATCATTCAGCTTCACGGTACAGTGAATTTTTTTGTCCAGTACATTTGTTTATCAAAAGTGTTGAGTTGAAAAGGTACAGCAACATTTTGCTGCAGTTGTAGTATAACTTGGTATGGTGAAACAGTACTAGGTACTATAATACTGAAGAGTATCGTATGCAGTAGTTTCTAACAAATTAACCATAATGTTTAGGTTGAGTCTCAGTTTGATTTCATTTCCAATAGGCATATCATTCATAGAATATAATAGAACTGTGTCATGGGAAGTTCAGTATTAAAGGTATTATCAACTAGAGATAGTGGTTTGAATTTTTTTTTTTTATAGAATGCCTGTTTACTCCTTTCTTTATAGCTATGTTCTCCTTGTGATGGTTCAGGAATTTTTACACATCTAGAGGATATTTGGTAAATTACAATATGGAAACTGATATAGACTGATGATAAATATTTTCTAGACAAAGTTTACATCAAGTGATTGCAAGAAGCAACTCTCAAACACACACACAGTTGCTTGCTCACTCACTCACTCACTCACTCACTCACTCAATCTCTTTGTATATACATATTTATGCATTTGCATGTGTGGTAGCTTGAATGCTGGGTAATATTAAAGAGTAGGCTGACATAATTTCCCAGATATACACGAAGCCCAATTAACAATTCTAGATGGATTCAAGAATGAAAGCGATTTTTCCTAGATATGATGGTGTTTTCAGAAGCAATAGCATCCAGTGTATCCAGTGTATAACAATGACCAAGTCGAGTTTCAAAACATTCTATAGCTGAATTGTAGCTGAAAATAGAGATGGAAGTGGTAGGATCAAAGAAATGGATACATACCAGTATAGGGAATAAAAAGTATGTGTATGTCACTAAGTAAGAGCCCTTACAAAAATGACATTCCTG
>NW_028234419.1:23504442-23509442 GCF_977035675.1 Penaeus japonicus
TATTTTCACTGTTGGTCGTTTGATTTTGATAAAATGCAACTAAATGAAATTATGTCTTATTGTTTACATTTTTTTTTCTTCATTTCTTTTTTTTTTCTTTCTTTTTTCCTTTTTTTCCTTTTTTTTTATTCTTCTTTCCTGCAGTATATAAAAAGCCAGTGGGTTGCTGGTGTGTGCAAAGTACTCAGGCTTACCAGAGTACAAGAAATCAAACTCTGTTTACATCTTCTACAAGGAACAAGTCTTGAAATACGTAACCAGGCCACAACTGTACTGAAAGCTAAGCTCCCGGAACTTGTTCGGGCGTACGTTGACACAGGTGAGTGAGGGAATGCTGCAGGCCAACTGTAGGGTTATCTTCTTGTCTAAGTGCTATTCACCAACATGCGATTCCTCTTCTCACTTATCCATTCTATTCATATTTTTATTTATTTTCTTATTATACATAATGTTTTTGATAATCAGTCAACAGCAACCTGTTGACTGGAAATGTTCAATCAATAATCTTATTTTTCATAAGACGTTCAAATTTAGACCAAAATCATTCTGTCTTCTCATTAGATTATCTGCTCATTGATTTTTTAGTCTTGATATCTGTTCTTTAGATAAGTTTGCCACAAATTGTGTCTATTTTTGCAGATTCAGAAGACAGGGAACTCTTGGAGTTATCCACTGAATCTCTGCACCTGTTGCTAATCCATATCGTCCACCTGTGGCGAGACCCCCCAGCAGCACTCCTACCTCAAGAATCAAGACAAGCATTTATCTCGGCACTTCAGCAGGAGTTTCCTCGATCTCGCGTGCCTGTCGTTCTTGCTCCCCTTCTCTATCCAGATACAGATATACTAATGGAGAAGATCACACAAGAGCAACCAGCCAACATGGCCAAGAATTTAGTAAGTAGATTCTGTGAAAAATGAGTTATTTATTTATGTTTTACTTTTTCTCTATTTTATAATACTGCTTTGTTAGTGTATAGAAGGTTTCTCATATCTCTCTCCCTTTGTCTTTTTTTTCTCCTCTTTTTTCTCTTCACCTTAAGACTAGACAAATGACTGATTTACATTGTGGTATCCTTTGCAGCTGGATGGGTCTCTGGCGGACTTAGTCCGTGAATTAGGCTACAGTTTCTGTAGCACGGTGGAAGAATGCAGAAGCAACCTTGGGAACTTCTGTGTGACCTCCATAACACCAGCAGCTGTTGCCAAGGTCCTTGGTGTTATGGTGCGCACTCACACGGGCCTGCCAGCAGAACAGGTGAGCTTGTAGTGTGTTGGCAGTCTTGAGAATAAGGGAGTAATTTTACCCCTTGAATATGCATTCTCTTGTGGAATGTTGACCAATCAGATGAAAAAAGTGTGTATATACTGTATATTTATTAGAAACAAAATAAACAAAAAGGAGGTACTTCTGGTCTTACAATCATTTAGGAAAGAAATTGCTGACTTCAAGCAACTTCTTTAGAATAGATATCTAAAGTAGAGGAATACTTACAAATAAAGTAAACAAAGAAGAAAAAAGATACCTCCTAGTTTGAGATTTTATTTGTTGGTTATACAGTTAGAAATAGAAGTTTCTAACAATGAAACTCATCCTTCAGATTGGTCTCCAGAACCTCAACTCCCCAAACTCGCTATGGAGCGACACAAAAGACAAGAGCTCAAATAACCAAACAACCAGCTCAAGTAGCGACGTGACCCTTGGCGGCTCAGGGGGCCTCTCGGGTCCTCACTGCTGGAATGTGGAGGTATTCATCAAGGCACTCCTGGAGGTAGTCCCCAGCATCAATGTGAAGGAGGTTTTCAACAAGTTGGACCACAAGGGCTTCTTGGTCAAGGACAGACAAGGTCTCAAACTGCTGATCACAGCACTTCGGTGAGTTTTGTCAACTGAGTTTGTTTGATTGGTTTCTTGCTAGTTGGTTTCTTAGAAATTATAGATTTCTGTTATTTGTATATGTTTATATTCTTGGCTGTTAGTTAGTATTTGCATTTAATTTCTAATGTGGTTGTATCTTTTCCCCCAATTACAGATGCCTCCTCCAGGGCCAGGGCTTACGGCTGGAATTATTTCCTGTGGAATGCTTCTACCAGCAGTGGAAGAACACCGAGGAGCAGCTCAATCTGTTTACGCAGATCCTCAGAAATCCTGAAATATTTTGCCTCACCGATTTCCCTTGCCATTTAGTGTCAACAGATAGCTTGAAGACACTGCCAGAGCTTGACAATAAAGAGGTAAGGCTTATCATTTTTTTCATGGGAATTTCTTTTTAGTATGTGGGTGTTTGTGCATTATTGATGACATTTTTCCTTTGTTTGACTGTGATGAAAATGCTGTTATGATGGTGTTATTAACAAACTTCTTTCACAGGTGGCTACATGGAAGTCAGTACAACTAATAGACACTCTCCTTTACCTTGGAGAGAATCACTATACGGCTGTGAAGGAGATTTTCAAGTTTCCCATTCAACATTGTCCAGATATCCTTGTCCTTGGTTTAATACAAGTAAGTGTCGTGCTTTGTCTTTCACCTTAGGAATCTTATGAAAATTAATAGAGAGTTCTTATTATCAGTAAATGGGAATGTATAAATTTTTTCTTTCTTTAAAAGGCAAATATTTTACTGAGAGGTAGCATGTCATGAATATGCTATCTATATATATGTATTCCCACATTCCAGGCAACACTACCATACACCATCTTGCGGCAAGATCTGATTGCTTCTCTCATTCCAATATTTTTGGGGAACCACCCAAATGCAGCAATAATCCTTCATCATGCTTGGCACACACAGGTATGTTTGTAGGCTTTTGTCTTTGTTGTTGTTGTATTATGGAGCCTAAGTTATTTGTGTTTTCCTTTCCAGAAGCATTACCTTTATGTAAAAAAAAAAATGTAAGTGGATATAACCATAGAAGTCTTGTACACGCTGATTGTAGTTGAGAAATGCTCTTATGTATCATTTACCATTAACTCCTCTCTCTCTCTCTCTCGGCAGAACAATGCAACTACAGTCCGCCAGATTATCATGCATGCCATGGCAGAATGGTATATGATGGTGGAGAATGACCAGACAAGACTAAGCAGAATTCTTGATGTCGCCCAAGATCTGAAAGCCCTCTCACTTCTCCTCAATGCTCAGCCTTTCCCATTTGTGATAGATTTGGCTTGTTTGGCCTACAGACGTGAGTACCCTCATTAGTGGTTGTATTTCAGTTGTTCATTGTGGTCTTTTTATTTTAAAATTCTTCTGGCAATGCACTCTGTCTTTCTGCATTTATTCCTTCTGTTCCTGCTCTTTTCTCACTTTCTCAAACTTCCTGTTTCTCTCCTTAAAAATATTAAAAAGGTGTCCTCTTCTAAAAATGAACTCAATGATGGCGTAGGGGGTTGCCACTTCTTGCCGGGCCTGTCGGGATTGGGTTAACTGACATCATTTTGTTATAACTGTCTTCATAAAGCTTCAGTTAAGGTAGGGCCAGTGGGGGGTAAAAAATTATATAAAAGATAATTTTTTACCAAGTGGAACAGCAGTATCTTTTGACATGAAAGTAATACTGTGGTCTCTTTCTCTCTCTTTCTCTCTCTTTCTCTCTCTTTCTCTCTCTTTCTCTCTTTTTCTCTCCCTCCCCCTCTCTCTCCCTCCCACCTACCCCCCTTATCTGTACCCACTTCTATGCTGACATAGTGGCCATGTCAGTGATTGTCTCATCTCGCAGTAAACATATTTTTTGCTGCCATTCATCATGGAAGGATATTCTTTTGCAGGTGAGTTTCTGAAGCTGGACAAGTGGCTGACAGATAAGATCCGTGAGCACGGAGAGGCATTCATCTCGGCCTGTGTCAAGTTCCTTCAGCGCCGGTGCCCTCATCTGGTTGGCGGTAAGGAGGATGGGATGCAGAAGTCCTCGCAGCTCCCTCCAGAAACCATGGCCACCATTCTCGTGTGTCTGAACGCTTGCGCTTTGTGAGTATTTCACTTATATTATCTTTCTGTTTGTTTTATTTTTTTGTAACATTGATTTTTAAGTGATTTTGATGATTTTATTTTTGGTGGTCAGCCTTCTTAATTATTTTAATATTTAGAGGAAAGAAATTGTGCTTTGGAGAACTACTGTCATTACCTTGGCTGATTTATCTTCAGATACATACTACTAAGTGCCTCATTTGGATGCATCTGTAAGAAAATGTAGCATATTCTATTCCATTCCAGGAACGTGTCTCAAGAACTGTCTGACACCATTGTGACCATGGTTCAACATTGTAACCTAATGAACAGACCTCGAACACAGCAAGGAGTGGTAAGCAATTTAATGCATTAATGACGTATGCCTCTGGTCGTAACATTGCTTTTTCAGTAGTAGATTGGAAGTTGTCTTCATGGTGTAAGGGTAGTTTTGTATGGTTATTACTTTCAACACTTATTTATTTGTGTTTAGATTGGCTTCCCTGGTCCATCACAGCAGACGAGTGAAGGCAGCCTGGGCGGCATAGCCTCTAGCCTGAGCAGCCTGAATCTGGGTGGTGGAGGTGGCACATCCTCCATCTTTCCAACCTCTGGCTCATCATCCATGAGCCTGGGCAGCCTTGGGTCTCTAGGCACGGCACCAGGATCCCCTGGGCGTCCCCTGGGTCCCTCAACTGCCCCTGGGACATCGCAATCTCCCCTCTCCTCCATCCTGCCCGCTTTGCAGCTAGGACCACCACACGCAGCAGCTGTGGGCTCCCAACTGCCCACCCTGCCAACCTCGTCCATCATCCCATCGTCTCTGAGGTCGCATTCGGTACAACCCACAGTCAACCCCCCCAGCCGGCAGAGTGAGTGTTATGCAATGATTTTTGTCTTTCTTTCATTGTACATTTAAATTTTTTATACCGTTTTATTTGGAACAAAGATATGTTATTTATTGATGTTAAATGTCTTACTTTGTTCAATTCTTTCCTAGTGGACATGTCCCAAATCTTCGACATGCCTCAAATGGTGAGCAAAGAGGTTGAAGA
>NW_028234419.1:23514442-23526942 GCF_977035675.1 Penaeus japonicus
CCTGAGAATTTAAAGAAGAGAAAAGTTACAATAATTATAAACATTGTAAAAAAAAATTCCTCTTCAGGTTATTAGAGTTAATGAGTGGATCCCACAACTACCACTTACTTGGCCATTGAAAGTGCATCCCCATGATACATTTGGCTCTTATATACCGTTAATTAGGGATTATGTTAATAAAGAAAGGTAATACATTCAAACAATGAAGGACCAAACTTCAGAAGAAGAAAATCTTAGCAAGAGGGTAGTATAATTTTATATTTCCTACACTACCCAGGGATGTTATGATAATACCTTGACAACAGTGAATAACAGCAACCAAAATTATATAGGAAAGTTGTTCCTGTTAGTGGAAGTAGGATGGATGATGGACTTGACAGCTTGGATTACCCGTCCTGTTTGTTTATTAAGGAGTTAGGAAAGGGTGAAAGTTAGGTTAAGAATGAGCTTGAAGGTAATTCAAGTGGAAGCTTTTTTTTTATAGAATTATCTATTGATAACCAATGTAATATGATATACAATCTTAAAGTGGATGATGAATAGAAAGTAAGATTAACCTAGAGAGGGCATGATTAACCCTTTTGTATCCCACGTATTGGTTTGCAAAAATCTAGTCTTTTTTAAGTATAGACTTGAGGATAAATATTCAGGCATAATCTGGTAGAGAAAAGCGAATTTAGCACAACCTGAGCTACAGCTTGTACTCTATATGCTCAGACTTCTTGATTTGGATTTAATTAATGTCTTTGAGATAGTTATTGCTTATAGTATTGGGAAATAAGATAGATAGAGCAACATTATGGTGTTAGGAAAGGTTTCCTTTGATTTAGTATTAGTGGTTAAAGTACAGTATAGAAATAACCCCCCTATCCCAAGGATGTCTAAGTATACCTCTAGTTAGTTATTGTATTAGTCCCTTGGTTTGCCTTTCAGCAAAGACAAGTTGGTCACAAATGGGTGCACCAGGGCAGGTGGAGATGCCCACCAGCACAGTCACTGTACAGAGCTCGTCTGTGGGTGCCACGCCAACCCCTCCATCAGTGCTGCCTCCCCATCCCTCCTCCACTCCAACACCTATACAGTCTCAGCAACCATCGGTCAATGAGCCGCGCTTCATCTACTCTGACATCACCGTCACGTCCCTTCGGGGGCTTGAGCCTCACATATCTGTCTCAGTACCTCAGGTTGGTTGGCTGGCCCTTTGTGTTCCTTACATATTCAGTTATATATCTTAACCCTTCTGCAATAGGCACATTCCTTTTGTTGAAATTACTTCAGTTGTTTAACAAGGGCATCATACCAAATGCTAATTAGTATGACATAATATATCATATATAGACTTGTATATCATACCAAAGGTCTAGCAAACACACCATCTTAAGATGCCCAGCCCAGGCAGTAAAAAAATTGTACAGATAGTTTTCTCATGCCCACAAGCACAACTAATGATTGGGGAACTGATGTTCTGGCACAGGTTGGTGGCATTGCAAGCAATGCTCAGTTGAAACAGCTTGTGCGACATGCTGTAGAAATGGCAGTCCAGGAAATAGTGACAGCTGTATTGGAGCGCAGTATCAAGATTGCCATCACCACAGCAGAGCACATAATCAAGAAGGACTTTGCTCTGGACCCAGATGAGTCTCGGATGCGAGTTGCAACACACCACATGGTGCGCAACTTGACAGCAGCAATGGCAATGATAACTTGCAGAGATTATCTGGCTACAAATATTGCCAAGAGCATCAAGCAGGGATTGATGCAGGCTTTTTCACGAGTAAGTTTGTTACTATGTCAGCTTTTCTGTTGTTGAATAGTCATCAAGATACATCAGAGGGTTAAATTCCCTCTGTACACAAGATACTAACTGAGAGCTATGGAATTACTGTCATTGTGTTCTTGTAAAAATACAAATATATTGTATTGTTTGAAGTAATGATTTTGTATTTCCATAACTCCTCCACTTTTGACTACATAAAGAGCTTACAACAGAAATACAGGCCAGTATTACCCATATATCCTTAAAGACTGATGTCTTATATTTATTTTCTATGTATATATATTTTTTTTTTCCCAGACAAATCAGCAGCAGCTGCCACAACAGCTAGAGCAGATGGAGCAGCTGGCTGCAGCCATTGCTCAGGAGAATGTGGGTATAGCTTGTGCCTTTATTCAGAAAACTGCTGCAGAGAAGGCTGTGATTGAAATGGATAAGAGGCTGGCACAGGTGAGGGCATTGTCTTCACTGTTTTTGTTGTCATTGCTATTATTTTTATTTTTATTTATTAACTTTTTTCATAAACTTTGTGAATGGTTTACATTATGGAAAATATTAATATTGATATATTTTCTCTTTGTCATATGTAATAAACATTCCATACTAATCAACTTGATTAGATCAGAAATGAGAATGATCACACTATTTGTTATATATATATATATATATATATATATATATATATATATAATATATATATATATATATATATATATTTTTTTTTTTTTTTTTTTTTTTTTTTTTTTTTTTTTTTTACCCATTTTCCATTTTTATACTTTTAGTTTGATTTAGATGATGATAATCTCTGACAGATTCTTTGGACAACTTTTTAGTGATTAAGGTAACATTCAATTTGATTAGTTAAAAACTGAGGGATACAGGATGGGGAAAACTATCAGCTTTCCTTACCCTTACCCTTTCCATAACTCTGTTTCCGGCAGGAATACGAGGTGAGGAAAGCGGCAAGGACAGAGGGCCGCCGCTACTGCGATGCTGTGGTTCTGACATACCAGGCAGAGCGGATGCCAGAGCCCATCCGCCTGAAAGTTGGTGGCGTCACTCAACCCCAAATGGCTGTGTATGAAGAGTTTGCCCGGAACATCCCAGGCTTCCTGCCCATCACTGATCAGGACACCATGTTCTTGACTAAGCCTGTTCCTCTAAGCTCAGTAAGTTTTTGTTCATGGTTAAGTCTTTAATGACTGCCATCTTTCTGTGAAATATATGTTTATTTATTATGATGACAATGACTATAATTGATTTAACCATTCTTTTCAATCATTGCAGCAACAACAGCAGCAGCAACCCCCACACTCACAACAGCAGGCCTTTGGAAGCGATGAGACAACAGCCTTCCTGCTTCTGACAGAGCGCATCAGTGCTGAGCTGGAACACACCATCCAGGCCTTTACAACCCTAGCCCCCTCATCCTCCCTCATCCCCATGCTGCACTCACTCAGGGAGGGACTGCTGCTCACCCGGACCAACCGAGATGCACACGCCGCTCAGCTGCTGCTTAGGAAGGTTGGGAGGCAGTATTGTGTTGTTCTTTTGCTCCTCCTCCTCTTCCTCCTCTTCCTCCTCATCATCATGCTTCTTCTTCTTCTTCTTCTTCTTCTTCTTCTTCTTCTTGAGAAGGGTCTTTTGGAAATTTATATTTTTGAAGCTTTTTGTTGATAGATTTGATGAAGGGAGGAGGGATTATTGGGAATACATTTAGAGAGTTTTGGCATCCATAGATTTTAATTGGATAATAATGGTTGGGAGTTAATAGGGGGGAGGGGGAGTCACAATGAGGATGAATATCTAACATATACTTAAATATTGTGACAAAAAGGAAACAAAGTGAAAATTACAGAAATTCTGGTAGAACATACTAAAAGTTTCTGCTTCTGTGTTCCTGAATTAGGCTGTGGAGAACCTCCTGGAGGGTGCACGAGAGCTGCCAACTGAACCAGAACTGAGTCAGCTTGCCCTTCGGTTCCGCGACTGCCACCTAATCGTCTTGAAGGCCATGGCTGATCACCGTTCCTATGGAACCAACTGGACATCGAAGAATGTTACCAAGTGAGTGGCATGGTCATTATTTTTCCCTTTTGGTTTGTCTGTGTGTCAAGTTATTAATTGATTAATTGATTGATTTATTTATTTATTATTATTATTTTTTTTTTTTTTTTTTTTTTTTAAATATATATAGATTCTAATTGATATAATTCATTTTTTTCTGAGACTAGTATGAATTTGTTTGCAGATGTATATGGTAAGGTGTCTATACTTGCTTGCTTTCAAGAAGAAAACTTTTTTATAGTTTAACCCTATGGCAATGGTGCGTGTAACAACCAAACTAGCAGTCAAGCCAGTTGTTATACAATGCTAGTAGCATTGGCTAAAAATTAGAGGGATGGGTAAAGTAGTTCTCTACCCTCCGGGCAGCACAAACTCCCGTAAATGGCATTTTTCCATAAATTGGTCACAAAACAAGGTTTAAGCTGACTTTGGAACCCTGTAGCTCTGAAGCTAGCACTGTTATAGCCATAATACTTAATGACTGTGTGTGCACTTCGACTGTGAGCAGATGCCAATGCCGTGTCACATACGTATTGACACCCAGTGTTTCACACTTTTCGCTGCAGCACATATATGTGACACCCGTCATCATTGGGTTAATGGACAGGGAATGAATGCCCTGTCATCCTTTCATGTTTAATAGGAATTTTCATTTTCAATTATATTTGAGTAGGGTATACATATGATAAGATATCTAGTAGATGAAGCCCTCCCTATAAACCTGATAAAAACGTGCACAATCTTTCTTGCAGATGCTGGGCTGAATCCCGTGAGGAGTTGAAGTACAACTTAGATGTTGTTGACTGGCTGATCCGTTCCAATTTGCTGAACATGCAGTTGCTGGATGAACACCTTGCTAGAACTCTAGATGACCCAAGGCTTCCATCCTACATCCCTTCATTCTTCATCATGCAGCTTGTTCAGGTGGGTTGAAGGCCTTGAAAGTGAATGGATCCACCTCCATCTATTTCCTGGTGGTCTCTACATCCAGCCCTTTGATTTAAGTCATAAATGGCATCTTTATTTTTAGAGGATTTGTCTTCTAAACAAATGAATGTCATAATTGTATTGATGATACATTATAAATTTCCTCAGATATACCTCGTTGACGACCCCAGCAACAGCTTCCTGAGTGAATCAGACTTGCAGCTAACACTGGAGGCCTTAGTGCGCATGTGCCACTCCCGTCAGGCTCCAGAAGGCCTTGTGCCCCTCATTGACGCACTGCGGCTGAAGCACGACTTACTAGCAAGCGAGCGGCTAGCAGGAGGCAGTAGCCTCAGTGGCACAAACAGTGCCCTGGCTGCTGGGCCAAGCCTACACTTCCATTCAGGCGTAACACAGGCCAGGGACTTCAGCGACCCTCCAGCCCTTCAGGAGAAGACAGAGGTGTTGCTGCGGGAGTGGATTCAGATGTACCATTCCCCAACAGCTGGCCAGGGGTCAGCCTCTGCCTTCCAGCACTTCGTGAAGCAGATGAATCTTCACGGAATCCTCAAAACAGATGATCTCATAACCAGGTGCGCAGCTGCCTATGGGTCTGGTCTCCTGACGTCCCTGTTTGGAATAGTTTCACTGATAGCCTGATTATGAGTTCTCATATGATCTGTTAATCATTTCATGCATGATTTTTTGTATTTCAGGTTCTTCAGGATCTGCATAAGCATGTGTCGTGATCTTTGTGTTCGATCCATTCTTGAGCAAGGCCAAGGACCATCTCCTACTTATGTTCGCAGCAAATGCTTCCAGAATCTGGATGCATTTGTACGTCTCATTGCCTTATTAGTCAAACATTCGGGGGAGGCAACGAACCCAACCACTAAGATCAATCTTCTTAATAAGGTACGACAAGTAAAAACAAGTATTTGAGTGCGTGGATGCATGTTCTGGAACATAAGAGCTAAATTCTTTGAGTCATTATTTAGTAAGACCAAAACCTTTCTTAATGCAACCCAGTCTTATTAACATGTATTAGATATAATATTCTATTTCAATTTACAGGTCTTAGGACTCGTGTGTGGTATCATGATCCATGACATTGAATCAAATGGCACCGAGTTCCAACAGCTTCCATATCACCGCATCCTCATCATGCTTTTCCTTGAGCTCAACGCCCCAGAAGCGATCCTAGAGTCCATCAACCTTCCGGTATGTGAAGTAAGCTACACTCTCAGGGAACAATGCTAGCACATGTTCATCCACTGGTATGCTTCATTTGGAGGTGTTTTAATGTTCCCAAGCACAAGACTAGACTAGGAATTTTAGCTCCATCCCTTGTTATCAGTAGTAGTGTTTTCTTCACTTCTTTTCTCATTCTATTTTGATATCTATTAATGATGTCCCTCCATCTTCCCCTTGAATAGCAGTAGCTATTATGTTGAATGCTGAAAAAAAATTTAGTTGTTCCTGATACAGTTTTATTATAATTCATTTATAAGATTTACATTTTGAAAGTGGTTGTCCCAAAGTAGAATTGAGAGAAGTTTCATTATTTGAAAGTATGAAACCTACAGTGATATTTTTTGATGAATCAATAAAAATCACGGTTATTTTTTGATTGTTGAATTAGTAGTCAGTTGTTTTTCTTATGGCTCATCTGCAAACAGAAAGCTATTATCAACATCCGTAGGATATCTTCATTTTATGTTCAGGCTTGGCATTACAAAAATAGATAAAGAAAAAAGAATTAAAAGGAAGTATATCTGACTGGTGACAATAATCAATGGATTGTATGTCATCTTTGAAGAAGGGATGGTGTCTGAGACTGATAAGACCAACAGATGTTCTTTCTTATTTAGAAATACTAAATTTATATCACGACCTTAGTCTTGTGAAAGCATAGTCTCCCCCTTCACCCCCCCCCCCTCACTCCAAATACATCAAGCATATTCAGTGCATGAACATGGCTAGCAGTTTCTTAGCCCATGCTTTTTATGATTTTGAGGAAAGATTTCATGATATTTTGAAATAGCTTTAGTATTATGTGAGATATTTACTTTATTTTCTTAATAGATGTGAATTAATTTTCTGTTATGGATACTTGATACTTCTTACTCTGAAATGTTTACAATTTTCATGTTATATAGACTTAACTTGTGTTGAAGTCCAGAATGGGCACAAGCTATTAAGATATTTATTTTAAAGTGCATAGAAAAAATATTTGTTGATAATTATTTTTTCAGATTGTTAATTATGACTACTTCTATACCATAAATGTTTCCATATTGTCATTTTTTACTTGAAAAGCATGATGTGAAGTTATAATTCAGGAAGGATATTTTTTTCACTTTCTTTTTTTCCCCCTTGTTCATAGTTTTTGCATTGTAGATTTTAAACCTTTTCATAGACAAATATTGTAGAGACAGTAGCATCACCATTGACTTTATGTAATATTAATGCAAGAGCATTAAGCAGCAGCATATACATGAACACATTCTGATCTTTCAGTTTTGTGTAAATGTGTGAAGCAAATTCCGCATCTCTTAACAGTTGCATCATTTGTATTTTGTGCAAATGGTCGTCCTTATGTTGAGAAGGCTTCCAAGCAATTGAAGCTCATATTTTATCATGCCATGCATTTCCACATGCAGGCTGTTCACGAGAATCCCATTTATTTCATGTTCGGATTCAGAATTCCGGAAGATGTGCACTCTTGATTGTGTGTGTGTGCTAAAGGTGTCTCCTTTATTTTTCTTTACTGCCAGCATCTTCTGTTTCAGATTCCGAGTCTGGAATACACACTTCCAGAGTCTGGAGAAGTGACAGATTGTGTGCCTTACTTGTTTTTGTGAAGCTTGAAACACAGAGGAGTCACTTCACGTGATATAGATATCCTTGCTTTACTAGTTTTAACACATTGTAGTAACAAAATAACCTAGCCTCATGTTCGGAAGGAAGCTGTGGTTTCACTAGCCTTATCTAACTCTGGGACCATACTCAAGTTGGGGATTACCACCATTTTGGCCAGGCCCAGGTGCACTCTTGGGGAATTAGGGGAGTTGGACATTGAGGGTCAGTTCTTTGACTTGGAAGATTTTTTGGTAATTGTTTAGCAGCAGTAACATCAATTAAATATTTTTCAATATTTAGAATTAATGTTTATAAAGTTTTTACAAAACATTAACTTATAGTGAAACAATGAGTAGGGACAGAAATACTTGTAAAAGGTAAAGGATGAGTTGTGCATAGAGGAAGCAGTGATATCTTGAAAACAGGTCTGAATTACTGTAAATACATTTTTCTTTTGTGTGTGTCTGTTTTGACCAATAACCATAATAGATTCATGCTTTTTTTCTTGTCAAATAAATAGGCTAAGAAATAAAGGCAGAACATGCTACAGTCTATTCTGGTTTGTAGTATTGATGATTACAAGTTCACAATCGACTCCAGCGTTTATCAGCTCCCTTTAAACCCTGAGGTATTTATTGGCCCCTCAGATAGTCTCGGTGAGCCCCGGGGGTCGATATCGACCATTTTGGAGACCCCTAGCCTAGCCATAGGGAATGTAATTGTAATATAAACAACAAGGGAAGCTGCATGGCCAGAGGTGATTGTAGGGACCAGAGTTGAGCCTGAGTATTGAAACTGCAGCTTTGAAACTGTTTATATCTCTTTATTTTTATTTATTTATTTATTTTTATTATTTATTTTTTAAGTAATAAAAGACAAAGGTGTAGGGAATGTGCCTTTATGGGGGCTGGAGGGATAAGGTGTCAGGCAGTAAATATAACAATGTTTTATATATTTTCTGTTTCTTACCTTGGAGAGGTAGAGCTAGGTGTCACGGGTAAACATTTGCTCTTCATTCGGAGGCTTTAATTCTTTGAGCTCAACCTTTTCACTATCATGTGTGGTTGTTGTGGCTGGGTGTAAAAAGGTTCCTTCTGTAACTGTAAGTTTTTTATGGAATTTCTTTATTGGTAGTCGTTCATGTGCTCTTTGTTTAACACACTTGTATATCTTTGTCACTTTTAAGATATTTGATCTTTCTATCTTTGCCAAAGGAAATATTGTAAATGCACTTGATATTTTATTTTTATTTGAATTCTGTTTTTATTTTATTTATATTTTTTTATTTATTTTTTATTTTTTCTTATTAGCTGTTATTTAGACTTTCTTAATATTCAATAAAAAAGAAAGAAAAAAAAGGATCTCTGCCATGACTCAAAGACGCAATGATAACGTTCTCCATTCCAGGTCCTTATGGCCTTCACCCAAACTCTACATCTGCTTCGCCCAAGTAAGTGCCCAGGGTTTGCCTATGCCTGGCTGGAGATTGTGAGCCACCGCGTCTTCATCGGCCGCATGCTGGCCATCACTCCCCAGCAGAAGGGCTGGTCCATGTACTCCATGCTCTTGGCCGATCTCTTTAAATTCCTGGCACCCTTCCTGCGGAATGCAGAGCTCGCCAAGCCTCTGACAATGCTCTATAAGGTGAGTGTGAAGACTAGTTGGTTGCCAGGCAAAGGAATATGTATATAGCAATTTAAACATATTACTATTCATTCATCAGTTTCCAACTACTAGTCAACTATGGATTTCTCCATCTCTTCCCTGTTTTCCTCTTTCCCATTCTCATGCTATACTTTGTTTAACCTTTTCCTCCTAATCCTCCTCTACAAGAAATTGTATAAACCCCATATATATTGAAGTGACAGTTCTGATTCTCAAAAATCTTTTTCCCTTCACAGGGTACACTACGTGTGCTGCTAGTCCTGCTCCATGATTTCCCGGAGTTCTTATGTGAATACCACTATGGTTTCTGTGATGTCATCCCTCCAAACTGCATCCAAATGCGCAATCTCATCCTCTCGGCTTTCCCTCGGAACATGAGGCTCCCCGACCCCTTCACCCCCAACTTGAAAGTGGACATGCTGCCCGAGATTACAGTCTCCCCCAAGATCCCCACTAACGTCGCCAGCCTCATCCAGCCCCCAGAACTAAAGAAAAACTTGGATTCCTACTTGAAGAACAGGACGCCTGTCACCTTCCTTTCAGACATGCGGACCTTCTTGCAGGTGGGTTTTGGTATTCTTGCAGGTCTTGATGGTTGTGGTGTTTTGTTTTTATGTATCTCAATAACCTTGGTGGTTTTCTTGTCTCATATGAATGAGTGAGTTGGTATTGTTTATTTCATGTTTTATTTAAGTACATTTAGAATAGTTTCATGTTATATTTAAGTACATTTAGAATGGTTGATGAAATTTGCTTTGACTGATGGTATTTTCGAAATTGCCCTTCTACACAGGTCAACAATGAACCGGGGATGCGCTACAACATGTCTGTGATGAACGCTTTGGTGCTCTATGTTGGCATGCAGGCTATTGCTCAGATCCACAGCAAAGGCCTAACTCCATCCATGTCTACCATTGCTCATTCCGCCCACATGGACATATTCCAGAATCTTGGTGTTGATTTAGACACAGAAGGTCAGTTTTGTGCAGCTCTGTTTTCATCCATTACATGGAATAACCTGGTTCTTAAAGGGATTTTATGAAGCAATTGTGTTGCTTATTAAGCCTAATATGATATTAAACCCTTCGCTTCCTCACATCAGGTCGCTATCTGTTCCTGAACGCCATTGCCAACCAGCTGCGATACCCCAACAGCCACACCCACTACTTCAGTTGCACACTTCTCCATCTCTTTGCTGAAGCCAACACTGAAGCCATCCAAGAGCAGATTACAAGGGTGCTGTTGGAACGACTGATTGTCAATCGGCCACACCCCTGGGGGCTCCTCATCACCTTCATCGAGCTCATCAAGAACCCATCCTTCAAGTTCTGGAGCCATGAGTTCGTGAAATGTGCTCCGGAGATCGAGAAGTAAGTATGGTAGAAATGCTTTGGCTCTCAGTTCATGAATGTTAGAATAAATCACTGCATTCTGTCTGTGTGGAAGAGGTCTTGAATATTTGTGCTTTTGATCTTTGGAAAATATGAATTTGTTGTCTGTTTTGTTATTTTTTCAAAGAGTATGTAGATGCATGACGTAGGAATACTATGCATTTTTTCTTTATTCTAGATTTTTTTATTTGATTTAAACAAGATGAAAATAATATTTGTTAAACATTTAATGCCATTTGTAAGAAATAGCTGCTGGTGCTGGTACTTTTTTTTTCTAAAGCCAATTTAGTTGAACATGCTTCTGGTGTTTATTAACTATGCCTCTCCCACAAAAAGTTTTCATAATTCAATGGTATTTACTTATTCAAAAGGGACAGTAGTGTATTCCACACCACCTCTTTTACTCTGACAGCAACACCTCTAACAGGTGGCCCACTACCTTCTTACAGGCTATTTGAGTCGGTGGCGCGCTCCTGCATGGTGCAGAAGATCGCACCGAGAGGGGATTCAGAGGCCTGAGTGCAGCCGTAGCACAGCCAGGCAACACGGCCGGGCTCTAACCGACGCCGTTCGTGGAGGCGACTGTCCAGGGAGTGAAGAGCACACGCATCGGAGGTTTTGGAATACCTGCGGCAGAACTTTGCTCATGTCAACCTTCTTGCACCAAAGCAGACGGAGAAATTTGTGATGGAGGAAAAAAGGATTTGGTAAAATGTATATATACATAAAAAGATGCAAGCAACTAGGATTGTCTTGTTAGATGAGGTGCCCAACAAAGAACAAATATTGACTACTAAAAGAAAAAGACAGAAGAAAAAGGAAAAAAATATATATGGTGCAGTATTAGCAATGTTTTGCTGGATGATATGAATGATATATATGTAAAGATGTATGTAGCTGAGAGATTTAATATGTGATAAAACTACTTTACCTGAATCCATGTCTTGAAAAATGAATAAATGCCCAATAGATTAGAGGTAAACAGAGCCATTGGTGTGCTACGGCAGACCATTTGACTAAAGTGTTCTATTTGTTTAAACTTAAAGAATGAGAAGCAGTGTCTTTATGGTGACTATAAGAGTACAGTTCCAGTTTTTTGTCAGAACAGATGGCCAACCCTCTCCGTTCTTTTAATCCAGGGTGGTGATCCTGTCTCACGTTGGGTTAGAATTACGAATGTCCTTTGTAGAATGTCTTAGATTATTATTATTATTATTATCATTATGCAGCTTTGAGTTGTTTCAAGATATTTTCCTTGACATCTGTTGTGTTTATGATATACATAGTTGTTGTAAAGCAACAGCAAAGTATACTGTCAAGGTATGTGATTATCTTAAGTCACTGATATAAATATATTATTGTTTCATAATTTGAGTTTTCCTGGTGAATGTTAACATGTAAAACTGAAAGACCAAGAACTGTACAATGTACTATATTAAGGACCTTCAAAAGTGAAGTAAAAGTGCATTAAGTTAGAACAGGTTGTATAATTACAGATGGTATTCTGTATAGACAGAGAAATATATTTCCCAGACAAAGCAGCCATAAGCCGTGTGTCAAAGTGCATAAAAATGACAAGGTGAATTCCAGTGAGAGTGTGATATGTACCTATACTCTTGTGATCTTAACTTCCAGGGAACCATGTGATGAGCTATACCTAAGATGTTTACATAATTAGATGATGTACATTTCTAGATAACATGGCCTTTGCTAAGCAGCCTCTGCAGTAGGAGAGTGAGAATCAAAGTGTTGGGCATCCTAGTAAATATAAAAGTGTTACTTCCTAGAACTACCCGGGTCATTCACAGTAGAGA
>NW_028234419.1:23534442-23539442 GCF_977035675.1 Penaeus japonicus
CCATTACATTACCCAGTAATTCCCTCTAGTGAAGTGGTTCGTAACTTTTATGAAAATGTAAACATGGCGCCAAACTGTCAAATGCGTTTCCCTAAAATAAAGAAAGAGTTCATAGTAAGGAAGACATATATATTGAGTCCATAAGTAGGAACGGTTATTTCTGCAAAGCGTTGACCATCAAGTATCTAGAGTTTAATTATGGCGAAAAATCATCAGCTTAGCCTACTCGAACAAATTGATATATTTTACAATACCTATTGAATTACGTAAAACAGAGGCAGTTAACATTTTGAAGTAAAATATATTTCATGAAATAGAATTTCTAGAACTTATGAAAATAGTTGACATCTAACATTTTGCTGTGAAGTTTATTTCCTACAAACAGAATTCTATGATTCTACGTGTATACAATGAAATTACCAGTTACTTACGTAACATGTTTCGTACGGTAATATCAGTTGATTTAAGAGTATATACTCCAGTTACAATACTGATTAAATATAGTGAACATCTTGAGGACACCATAGACCACCAATCGAAAACCACTGTCTAAATCTGTGTGTATTTTCCCAGGATGTAGTCAACACTTTTGCAGAGATACGGTAAACCCACAGCCAAGTACGGAGGTTGTATTACCTGATCTTAAATCCTATTTTGACTTTGCAAACATGACAAACACCCTTGAGTAACTGGCTACTTCTGGTATCCATGACAAGCCGGATTAATCTGGATTTAAATGTATCAGTCAAACCGGTACTTAAGATCTCATCAGGGGAATTAAGAGCGTTTATCCTAAAACGAATGAATGTGTCCTCATAATACGCAGGTCATAATTCAAATTCAAATTCAAAAACTTCAATCCATAAATTACAACGGTCATTCTTAATGCATAAGGGTAGGACTACCATTATTTTTATCCTCGCGCAATCCATCTCGATCTCTACTACCTCTATAAGTATCTTGGAGTGAATGTCAATGCCACAGAGCTCATTAGAAATCTAAAGAAGACTCTGGTAGCCGCTGGATCCACCCAAGGTTCTTGTTGACAATGACCATGTTATCAGCGCCACGTGGTGTTTCTCCTGCGGCCGGAAAATGGCGGCATTGTGTCTAAAAAAAAAAAGACGCGCGCCCCCTGCTATGCTTAAGCAGTACGCCCTTACAGCTATCAATGTGCATCTTGAAACTCTGAATGATGGATAGAAATGTAGGAGTGGTGGGTTCCTACAGTCTAGAAGCAGAGGAGGTTGTGCTGTATGTTAGAACGGTAGTTAATTAACGCTAAGCATACTGAATGTTCCGGAGTACTTCGACTTATGTCATTCTTGTTGAATCGATTCTTGGAAGTATTTCTTAAGGACAAAAAAAGGACTTTCCCTTTACCTAACGCCGTTCGCAAAAGCGCTACAAAATACTATCGCAAATTCTGAAAGCCAATGGTAATAATACTGATATTATTATGGTTATTGTTGTTATCCTTATTATTATTACTAGCCTTATCATTATCATTATCCTCATCATTATTACTATGCTCATTATCATCATTGTTTCATTATTATCATTGCTATTGTCATTATTATTACTATTATCAGTATCATTATCACTACTATTAACATCGTTATCATTAACATTATCATTATATCATCATTATTTCTAATACCATTATTATCAATATCATCATTATTACTGTAATTACTATCATCATTATCGCTATTATCATCATTATTGATACTGCTTTTATCATCATTATTGTTACTGTTATTACTATTACTATTATTTTTGTTTTTATTATGTTATGATATCATCATGATCAAAATTGCTTTCATTATGTCATCCTTACCATCATAATTACTATCATTATACTTACCATTATCAGAATCACTAGAATTCTGTATATTTCCAAGCCTACGAAAACGAATAAAAAAAATCTTCATGTTACACGTACATTATATTGACATTGTGATCATGTAGAATTCCTTTGTGAGATTAACACGCAACTATGCATGATGTGCGCGGTGTTGCGTGTGTGCGTGTACGTATGGCTTTTTCTTAGGCATCCATTTAATATTTTTGATTGTAAATGGTGGATCTGTCTCTTTGTTTATCTATCTGTCTGTTTATCTTTCTTTCTGTATGTTTAGTTACGCCTCTCTCTCTCTCTCTCTCTCTCTCTCTCTCTCTCTCTCTCTCTCTCTCTCTCTCTCTATATATATATATATATATATATATATATATATATGTATATATATATATATATATATATATATATATATATATATATATATATATATATATATATATATATATATATATATATATATATATATATATATATATATGCATCTTATGATTAGATAAAGGAAGAGAGAGAAAAAAAGCAAAATGCTTTAGGCTCTTTGTACTTCCGGTAAACTAAAGTCACGTGATCCTCATCTGGCTGTGACGTCATTCTTCAGGAAAGTCAAGGAAACGCTGGAGCTGTACATCGAGTTTGTCTGTTTATGTAATTGTTTACATAAATTAGCTTGCTATCCATGTGCTTTTGTGTATTTTGAACATTTTTTGACTCATTTTAGGATTCATTCTCTTCATTCTTATTATTTTTTAATTCATTTTTTTTTTATTTATATATATATATATTTTTTCTGTTCACTCATTTCGTGTTTAGTAAATCATGAAATATCAGGAGAAACAAAACATGTCATTTTTATCTTTTTTTTTATCTAAATCTATGTACGTGCAAAAATGAGTGAAATACAATGAAACATGCAGATAAACAATAAGATGTGAAAATACATGAAACTATTTACAAAAAAAAAAATATTTACATCCCAAGCAAGAACATTTACATCATTGGTAATTTTTATAAGGAAACTACCAATCCTATCTTAATGATCTTAATCATTAAGTAACAGATAAACATATATTCCGTCACAGAAGATTCACAGTCGGTGGGTAACAAGTGTACAAAATATCTTTGAAAACTATCATTTTTTCTCTAACCTACGTAATCTTATCAGGTTATTATTTCCTCTAGTTCTTTCACACTTTGAAAGAACAGGGAAAAAAACAACAGCAGATTCTTTTCTCGGGTAAAAAGAGTTGATAAAAGATTGGGGAGCAACTGGGGACTAGGAATGAGTAGAGGAGAAGAGAAGAAGAAAAAAATCTCACATGAAAGTAGTTCTCTCGCTTCGATGTTTCAGGAGTGTATCGAAGACAAAATTAACGCGGAGGAATACAAAAAAAAAAAAAACAAAAAAAAACATCCTTTCCTCAGCGAGACGAGAGTGAGTCCTCTTTCTGGTGTCTTGGGGAATGCGCAGAGGACTAATCCTACGTCGAAAGAACAGGGAGAAGAACGAAGCAGAAGAACAGAACAACTCGATCCTTCACTCTGGTATCAAGAGTTGACAAGGAAGAGGTGAAAATCTGGGCGAGAGAGGTTCTCCTGCTGGAGTGTTGAGGAGCTCGTAAAGATCAGATCCTTCGGAGAACCTGGAGGTTAGAACCGACAGCATGAGGTTCTGGGGTCCTGGCGACGACGAGCGAGAGGAGTGCCCGGAGGACCAAGAGGATCTGTCGGGGCGGCCCTGCGGGTGGAGAAAGAAATGTTTTCGTTAGTTATTTAAGCATGAGGTCGAATGTCTTCCATAACCACTATTTGCAGTAATGGGAAAACGCCTTTTTTATGGCACACAAACACAATTACACACCACACGGTTAAAACAAAACATATATACAAAAAAATCCC
The DNA here is from genome assembly GCF_977035675.1 of Penaeus japonicus. Taxonomy (NCBI): domain Eukaryota; kingdom Metazoa; phylum Arthropoda; class Malacostraca; order Decapoda; family Penaeidae; genus Penaeus; species Penaeus japonicus. Next base: position 23,538,197 of record NW_028234419.1, read on the forward strand.
AGCACCTGTTACCATGGCAACCATCATAACATCTAGGGCTGATGTAAGTTCAGTGGGACAATTATAGGTCATTATTTACTTTCTAATGATCATTTGTGGCTTGAATGATGGTACTAATTGCGTGACTCGCATTTTTTATTGATTAGTGGGTACTTTAGCGTTGATATAATTGACTATTTGTGTTTATATATTCACGAAAAAGATGTTACGTGTATTAGCGATAATTACAAAATGCCTATCAATCTTTACGCCCACGTTTATTTACTTTTGGGTAGTTTCATTATTACTAATATCATTATTGAGAGTTAGTAATTAAAGTAAAACTTCTAGTATCAGTCATTCTAGTAGTTGTTATGACAGTAATGGCGAGATTAATACTAGAGTGAAACACATAAGAAGTGGCAGTATTGAGAATAATAGTAATAGTACTAGCAACCGGAAAATAATGTTACAGGAAGTGACCGTACGAGTTGCAATAATAACATTGATAACATCGCAATGATTAAACATCGGAAACATTCTAACAAATCATTATTACCCCAACACGTCACCATTCGTTACCCCTTTTGGCTTTGTTTTCTTAACGCATAACAATCATTTCCTTCTTTATGCAACTCAAATTAATCAAACCTCAAACTTATTTTTGACTTTACGTCGTCGAGTACGAAAAAAGAAGACACACACAGTCGACGGAAACAACGTAATCGATCGGTATGACGTCACAGCAACTTGTTTTGATCCGGTTTGACCTTGGGAGATATTTCGTATGAAGAGGAAAGTGAGTCACGTGATTTTTCTTTCTCTTTTTTCTTCGTATATTCGTGGAGGAACGCTTTGTAGGGTCATGCAAGGTCGGGGTGAGTCATGTACGTGTGTTCTCTATGCATGGATGACGTCACACCTTGAACCCGTCTGTATGTGTGGGAGGAAGAAAGTCTTGAAAATAATCGGGTCCCATTATTGTGTTCGCCTCGGATTAGGACAATAACCATGTTATTGTTATTAATTTTTTATTATAAACTATCTATATATGAGGATCACATGACTAGATCTGCTATACGCTCGGCACTCTATCTATATTTCTAGGACAGCATTACTATCTATCAATACGTCTGTAAAAATGTCTACATGTGTATATATAAATGTATCTCCATATACAAATATCAGAGAATAGTTCAATACAACACCAATAGGTATCCATATTTAAAGGTTTTTTTTTCGTCTGTGTTTTCGTCAGTCTTCACTT
>NW_028234419.1:23561942-23566942 GCF_977035675.1 Penaeus japonicus
TTTTTTTTCTTTCTTTTTTTTTGAGCAGCTGAGAGCAGATGCACAGATGACACAACTCTGATGACTGCTACACTGTGTTGCACTTGAATACGTAGTTCTGAGCAATAAGATATTTTGTGTGTGGTATGCCTCACAGACCTGAGTGGGTAGAGCCTATTTAACTTCCGCAAGAGAGATACAATAATAATAAAAAAGTATTTACAAACATTTGAGTGGGTGGATTGGTTGAGCGTCACACCACAAGAGCGAGAGACAGAGAGAGAAAGAGAGAGAGAAACAGGAGACTATTAACAATTGCTTTTTCATATGCATTATTTTTCATATTTTCCTTTCTCTTTTTGGTCCTCTATTTGCACCACGGCAACACCCGCTTGCTCCAACACCTCATCATCATTATGGTCAGGCTACGTGTGTGGCGCTGCGGGAGGACACAGCACTTTGTACTGCACGGCAGACGAGGCCGCGTGTGGCACACAGACGGCGGCGGCGGCGGCGGCGACGGCGGCGGCGACGGCGGCGACTACTCGGGACTTGATACCTAAGTGCGGCAGACCTCAAGGAGAGCTGGGTTCCTCCATGTCCGAGACGGCGGAAGAGGACGGGCAGGTGAGGGGGCTCGGGGCTGCGTGGCGCCGCTGCCGCAGGAGGGTTGGGTCGAAATCCGGGTGCCTGCGGGCGTGTTTGCTGCGGACAGAAGGAGCTTGTTAGGAGAGCGTGCTATAGGTGAAGGTTGAGACACGGATTTATTAAGTAAAAAAGTTAATGTCAGTGGTACTACGCAAAGTCGACTATATCAATTAACCGTTTTTTTAATATCAAAAAATGAGAAAAAGGTAAAAGAAAAAAAAAAAAATAAATAAACATCAGGCACATCACCCACCAAAAAAACAACTAACAACTTAACCCCAAAAACCCACACAAAGAACAAATCCTCCAACAACAAAAAATACCAAAACAAGATTAAACAAACATAAAAAACCGAAGGAACAGGAACCCCTCGTACCTTAAGTGATCCGAGCGCATAAACCTCTTCTGGCAGACGGGGCACACGAAGTTCTTCTCGCCGGTGTGGGTCCGGGTGTGTCGCGCCAGCTCGTCGCTACGGGCGAACCTCTTTCTGCACGACGCCCACGTGCACTCGAACGGCCGCTCTCCTGTGGGTGGAAGAAGGACGATTAGGATTAGGAGAAGGGGAATTGTATGGATTGTGAGGGAGAACGATTGGGAGGGATTTTTTTTATGTTTTATTCTTCTTCTTCTTATTATTATTATATATATATATATATTTTTTGTAGAGATGTTTCTGTGCGTCTTCACATGTATGCATATGTATGTATATGTGTGTGTGTGTGTGTGTGTGTGTGTGTGTGTGTGTGTGTGTGTGTGTGTGTGTGTGTGTGTGTGTGTGTGTGTGTGTGTGTGTGTGTATGTGTGTAATGGAGATAAGATTCGATGATGAAGATGCTGACGGAATTGATAAAGGAAGTGATAAGATTGCATAAGGCTACTGGTGAGAAAATGAGGTTTGATGGTAAAATTAATGAGAAATTATAAGATTTAATTCTTTCTATGATGGAACAAATCTAGCATTTAAATAATTGAGAACTATAAGTTGATTATGGAATTTTGTACTGGCATATAATATTTTACATTCATCTGAATTTAGAATTGTAGTTCTACCAAGAACCTGATTAGTATTAATCAAACGCATCAATTCAGATCAAAGTATCAACAACCCTCATTTGCATGCATGCAAATGAGACCAAACATCTAACAACAAATACAACCAAGCAATATTCCCAAGCCAATAAATTTGATTTTGTGAACAAATAAGAGCAGCATGACTTGGCCTCTCGTGTGTACATATGTACGTGTGTCTGTGTGTGTGTGTACGAATATATATATGCGTATTTGTCTGCGCCTGTGCCTGTGTATATACGCATATGCAGGAGATGCTTGCATACCCGGCTTCGTGAGAGAAGAGTGGAAAGAGGAAGAGAAAGAGTGAGAGAAAGAGAGAGAGGATGAGAGAGAAAGAGATAGGGGAGAGAGAGAGGGGGGAAAATGAGAGAGGAGAGATAGAGAGGAGGGGAGAGGATGAGAGAGAAAGAGATGGGAATGAGAGAGAGAGGGGAAAGTGAGAGAGGAGAGATAGAGAGGAGAGGAGAGGAGAGATAAAGAGGAGAGGAGAGGAGAGGAGAGAGAGGAGAGAGAGAGAGAAAGAGAGAGAGAGAGAAAGAGAGAGAGGTGGCACACTCCATGCCTCCCCCACTCTCCTACACACACACTCTTCCCTCCCGGAACTTTATATCGATCAGTCGAGGACGGAGCGAAAGAGAGGAGCGAGCGAGGGAGAGAGACATCAAAATCCGAGAGACTGCATGTGTGTGTGTGTGTGTGTGAGAGAGAGAGACAGAGAGAGAGAGAGAGAGAGGTAGGTCTGTCCGTCTGCCAACCTAAACACCGGTTTATACGTACTTTAACACATCTGTTTCTTCGTACGTATGTACATGTGCAGGTGTTTTTCTCTTTCAGCAGAACACCTGCGAGCTCCCTTCCCCACTACGAACACACTTTCCCGGTCAATGCCGGTGCTCTTGTATACATACACCTGTTACCGGTTTCGGAGCCCGGTAAAGCTTAAAATCGGAAGAGAAAAAAATTGAGAAGAGAGAGACAGAGAAAGAGATAGAGAGAGAAAGAAACTGTGAGAGACAGCAGGGGGGGGGGGGGAGGGAATGCTCTGGGGGAAAGGCGTGCGGGCACAGGCATTATCTAACAGCGGCATTTTTAAAGCTTTGTTCACTGCAGTAGATCAATATTCCAATAGCATAGCCACGCCCGAGCAACGTTGTTTACACACTGTGGGACGCCCGGGAGGATAGAGGCGCCCTTGCGAGGGACGTCAGCTCGTGTCACTGTTGTCGGTTTGTTGATATGGATGGATGGATGGATGGATGGATTGATATGTGCGTGTGTGTGCGTCTGTGTGTGTGTGTGTGTGTGTGTGTGTGTGTGTGTGTGTGTGTGTGTGTGTGTGTGTGTGTGTGTGTGTGTGTGTGTGTGTGTGTGTGTGTGTGAGAGAGAGAGAGAGAGAGAGAGAGACTGAGACTCCCCCTCGAATACGCAAAGTGCATCAGTAAGGTGAGATGACACAGGTCAGCAGCACAAGGGATATGGAGGAGCTGGGAAGATAGATAGGAAGGAGGGGGGAGGGGGATGGGGGTAGAGAGGGAGAAAACAAATTTAAAAGATAGTGACAATGAAATAGGAGTGGTACTACTACTACCACCACAGCTCAGGAGAAGGAGGAGGAGGAGGAGGAGGAGGAGGAGGAAGAGAGAAAAAAGCGATAAAAAGACAAAAAAGAAAAAGAAAGACAAATTCCAAGATCGATGTTATGAGGCACAGATAGAGTAATAGACTTCCTCCCCCATTCCTCTCACTTCATTTCTCCTCCCTCCCTCCTTCCCCCTCCTCCTCTCCCCCCACGCCACACCGGGGGGGAGGGGGAGGGGGGGTTATCCTTATCAAACCCAGGCACACACCAAGACCTACTTATCTCGGCCTGTTTACATAACAATCCAGCAGATAAGCAGCTGTTTTTCTTTCTACACTGCTAAGGCCACCGGGCGATCTGGGCCACCTCTATCCACGGGTCGGGAGACGGACACCTCCTTCATGTGTGTTCGTTCGTATGATGGAGCGAACCACATGACATCACGACCTCCCCCTCCTCCTCCCCCTACTCCCCTTCTCTCTCCCCCGCCACCTCCCAACTTCCTATGCCCCCCCCCCTTCACCCCACGTCCTCCCTGGTCCTAGGAAAAGAAGCCTCATTCAGGATTTCATATGAGCCACGACAAGACGCAAAACAAAAACAAAAACAAAAAAACTACAGAAAGACATGGAAGTACACGTGGCTGAGACACGGCACACGCGAGAGCATACTTCTTTCCCGCCGACGGTATAGACGCAGGAAAACGCTGGGCCTTCCCATCTCTTGCACTCGCTAACCTGCCGCTGTCACAGGAACCGAGACAACGGGGGACCTACATGCCACGAGGCGACCGGAGGGAAAAAGTGCCGTGTCCACTGCGTCAACTCTTCTTCCTTCTCCCCCTCCTCCCCTCCCCTCTCCTCCCTCTACTCCTCCTCCTCCTCCTCCTCCTCTGCTCAGGCTGCCTTTTGTCATACCTCTCCCTCACTGCCTCTCTGTCTATGTTTGTCAGTCTGTCTGTCTGTCTGCCTCTCTCTCTCTCTCTCTCTCTCTCTCTCTCTCTCTCTCTCTCTCTCTCTCTCTCTCTCTCTCTCTCTCTCTCTCTCTCTCTCTCCCTCTCTCCCTCCTCTCCTCTCCCTCTCCCTCTCCCTCTCCCTCTCCCTCTCCCTCTCCCTCCCCCTCTCTCTCTCCCTCCCTTTGCAAGCGCACACAACCAGCCTTTACAGACCCACGGCACCGAGCGAGCCCCGCATTCACATGGCCGGCGACAGCGCATTCGTACTCAAGACGAGGCCAAAGCTGAGGCGCCTCGATCAGCCTTCAGTCCACGCGCGTGCGTTCGGCGACGTGCACGGGAGGCGTTGTATAATGTGTCATGCTGACCTGGTCGCTGTGAAAGTTTGCATTGCAATCCTCTTACTGGTTTGGAAACTAAAACGGAATTCAATTTCAACAGATCTTGGGAGCGCGATTTGGGACGAGGAGAGAGGGAGAGGGAGAGAGATGTGGGGAGGAAGGAAGAAGGAAAGAAAGAAAGGAAGAAAGAAAGAAACATAAGAGAGGGAGAGAAAGATAGAGACAGACAGACAGATAGATAGAGAGAGAGAGAAAGATAGAGATAGACAGATAAAGAGAAGGAAAAAGGAAAATCATTTCAGAAAGAATGAGATAAAAAAAGGGAAAGAAAGAGAGAATGATGGCCAGCACGGAAAAAGAGAAATCGAAGGCATCTGCTGCACCCTTACACCATGCACGCGCTGCAGAGATCACATTGCACGCA
>NW_028234419.1:23571942-23629442 GCF_977035675.1 Penaeus japonicus
CACAGGTAGGGCAAGTCACAAGGGCAAGGAGGTACCAGTACCACCCCCACCCCCCCTCCTCTCACCCACACACAATGGTCCCCACACAGCGTCTGCCTCTCCCACTCCTCATCCCCTTCCCCCCGCTCCGCCCCACCCCCGTCCCCCGCCTCCCCACCCACGGTCAAGGGTGGGGCTCAGGGACATGCAGGTGCGAAACAGGAAGATGGGAGATGGGAGGGGAAAAAAAGAGGAAGGGAGTGGGGGGGAGGGGGGGAGGGAGGAGAGTAGTAGGAAGAGACGGAGGAGGTGATGAAGGCGGAGAGAAGGAACGAGGAAGATTGCTAAACAGGAAAATAAGACGCGGTAATATGAACAGGAGACGGGAGGCGGTGGAGGAGGAAGAAGACGAGACGCAGAAGAGAGAAATTGAGATAGTGTAACATGAAGAGGGGGGAGGAGGGAGGAGGAGGAGGAGGAGGAGGAGGAGGAGGAGGAGGAGGAGGAGGAGGAGGAGGAGGAGGAGGAGGAGGAGCAGGAGAAGGAAAAAGAGGAAGAAGAGACGAAGGAGGGAGAAGGAAGAGAGAAGAAACGACGGATACTGAGAGAGAACATGACAACGGGGAAGGAAGGAGGAGGAGGAGGAGGAGGAAGGGCGAAAAGGGAGAGAGGTGGAGCAAAGACGAAGCAAAATCCTTCATGCAGATTCGTGGGAACTCCACAGGGCGTCATCAACCTCAACAAGAAGGACTTTCCTTCTCTCGCTCCCAAGAAGTGCGCAGAAGTGGAGGTGGTTGCAAAGAAGTCCCGCCACGCCCACCTTATCCCTCCCCTCCTCTTTTCTCCTCTCCTCCCTCCCCCCATCCTCCTCTCTCCCCATCCTCCCCTCTCCTCCTCTCTCCCCATCCTCAACTCTCCTCCTCTCACCCAATCCTCCTCTCTCCCCATCCTCCCCTCTCCTCCTCTCTCTCCCCATCTTCAACTCTCCTCCTCTCTCTCCCCATCTTCAACTCTCCTCCTCTCTCCCCTCTCCTCCCTTCTCCCCATCCTCCTTTCCCATCCGTAACCGTCTCTGCCCTTCCCTCCCTCCTCCTTGCCCCTTCCCCCCCCCTTCAACTCCCCGTATCCGGCACTTTCGCATTTAACGAAGTCTCGTTGGTTGGCGCGCGCGGGCACCAGTACTCCGAAAACCGTTACTTACCCACTCTGCTCCGTGGTAATGAGGAAGGGAGGCCACAGATATTATCATTAATGTCGGATCGTCTTATTAGTCTGTTGGATATTGTTGTATGAGTTTTCCTTTTTTTAATGTTTTTTTTTCTCGTGTTATTGTGTAGTTTGTGTTGTCCGTTTTTTTTCTTTCCTTCTCTGCTCTCTTTTGTGTCTCTGTCTGTCTGTCTGTTTTTTCTCTCTGTCTGTCCGCTCTCTCTCTCTCTCTCTCTCTCTCTCTCTCTCTCTCTCTCTCTCTCTCTCTCTCTCTCTCTCTCTCTCTCTCTCTCTCTCTCGTATGCACGCCCCTCGGCAAGCCACAAGCTCCCGCGCTCACCCGGGTTCAAGACCGGGCATCCCGCGACCTCCTCCTCCTCCTCCTCCCTCCGCCATCATGTGCGCAGAAGTGTGGAGGCGGAGGGCGGGAAGCTGCAAACACGAGTGACGTCACGCTTCTCTGACGTCACACACTCCGTTCTCCACCTTCAGCTCCACTCCATCACGCTTCCTGTGACATCACTGGCCACGCCCCACGGATACGTATGGATGCACGCACGCACGAACGCGCAAGCAATGACACACGCCTACGCTTCCGTGACGTAAGGCGAACGCACGCGCGCCCTTTCGTCATATCACGCCCCTGATGCAGAGGCTTTCGAAAAAGTGTGAATGTATGGCGTGATATAGCCAATCAAGCATATATATGGATGCTGATAAATATGCTAATGCACAGTAAGCAAATAATAATAATAAAAAAATAAAATAATAATAATAGTAGTAGTACTAATAACAATGATGATAATAATAAAGCACTTAGAAAAAATAATAATAGCAAGAATTACAAACAAGCGAAACAAGCAAAACGCAAGACACACGGGTTAATAAAAAGGTCCCGTAAAAACATAAAAAGTGGAAAAAAGTGAAAAAATAAATAGCAAAAAGAGGACGCTCAGAACCAAAGCTCAATGCCAATGGCCTCTTGGTGCACACCTGAAGTCATCAAAAGCTTATTTACATAAGGGCGAATGTCCTGTCCCCTTGCCCCTCCCCCACCACCACCACCATCTCTCTCTCTCTCTCTCTCTCTCTCTCTCTCTCTCTCTCTCTCTCTCTCTCTCTCTCTCTCTCTCTCTCTCTCTCTCTCTCTCTCTCTCTCTCTCTCTCTCTCTCTCTCTCTCCTCCTCCTCTCTCTCTCACATGCCCATCTCCCTCCCTCGCCTCCCCCTCCCCCTCCCCCCACTATCGAACCCAGACAAGTCGGTCGTGATTGGAAATAATCACAAGCTCTTTCCTTTTGATGGCACAAAGAGAGACTAACGATCCCTGCAATTATTAATTAGCGTGAAGGGAATACGAGAAATAAAGGAATTTTGTATTAAAAAAAAAAAAAAGGAAAAGAAACGTTCGTTGGTACTCGTCTTGTGTAACGTAATGCGCATACGTGGCGGTGTTACGTGTGTGTGTGTGTGTGTGTGTGTGTGTGTGTGTGTGTGTGTGTGTGTGTGTGTGTGTGTGTGTGTGTGTGTGTGTGTGTGTGTGTGTGTGTGTGTGTGTGTGTGTGTGTGTGTGTGTGTCTTTGCATCAGCAGGTGTAAGTCCGCAAGCACGAGTTTGGTAGCGTCGGATCTGCACGTATGTATATGTGCGTGCGCCTGTGTGTTTGTGTACGTAAGTGTGCGGCCGTGTATTGAGTTTACAGACACGGAGACAGGGTTGCCAAGGAGATGCGCCTCCCACGGCTATTGACCTGTGAATGCTCATCTGTTTTGCAAACATTTATTTCCGTTCCCCTTTGACGATTCATCCGAAAACGGCAGATTTCTGGAAGCCCGCGACCGTACACACTTTCTTGAAAGATAAACACGTCAGCAAACAGTCATCGACCTAACTACTAAAATGAAAACGTAACTTCCCCTCTTTTTTTACGAGGGGAAATAAACGGGGGAAAAAATAATGATAGGAAGGTCAGAATAGTCCATGTGAATGCTCAAGTCCGTCACACCTGCCAACCGGTTTACGCGTAACACCTGTGCGGGAGTCGCAAATGTTCACACGAGGCCAAACAGATGTTAAAACAGGTGTTAGTATCCCCCTGTTCGAGGGTCTAGTGCAGGTCGCGGCCCCGGGAACTCTACCTTGGTGGCCTTATTCGATCAAATCCCGTCACTCTATTGACGTTTATTGCACGGGAAACGCCTTTTAAGCTTTATAAAGTCTCCCAGTTGCATAAAGCATCTTCGAAATAAGTGTCACGGATGATGTAAAGGGGAAAAATAAGTGGTAATAAGTGAAAATAGGTTGAGAGAGCAAGAGGATGCACAAGGGACCACTTCCCGAGACAGTTACGTGTGACAAATTGACTTTTGAGATTTTTGTAGCGGACTAAACTTCATAAAAAGGAGGGAGGGGAGGAGGGGTGGAGGGAAGGGGAAAAATCAATGTCGTCCCAAGAGCAACAGCGTGCCGGGGCGTCACCTGGGTTACTACAGGTAATCATTACACGGACCGCTACGCCAAAAACGACATGCTATTCCCGATCGATTTCTCGCCGTGGGATTAGCGGTAGGCCCGGCGATCCGGCGACGTCCGCATCCAGTTCCTCCCTCTTTCCCTCTCTCTTTCCTCTCCCTCTCCCTCTCCCTCTCCCTCTCCCTCTCCCTCTCTCTCTCTCTCTCTCTCTCTCTCTCTCTCTCTCTCTCTCTCTCTCTCTCTCTCTCTCTCTCTCTCTCTCTCTCTCTCTCTCTCTCTCTCTCTCTCTTCCTCTGCATCCGGGGACTTCGCTTATCCGAAATCCGGTCCCTCCCCGACGTTTTCGCATGACAGGGAGGGGATGGACGGGGTGATGGGGGGGGGGGGAGCGGAAGCCTCGGATAATGAGTCTCATTTCCACGTGCAGTGGCTCCAAATCGCCCCCCCCCATCCCCCTTTCCCTTAAAACGCGCTCGGGGGGAATACAGTTGTTTCACGGCGCGAGGAAAGGAGCGGAGAGCAGCAGCTGCGCGCAATAATTTATATGACAGCAGCGGGGACGTCCTCGCCACGCTTGGGCCGATATGCGCCTCGCATCCCCTCCCCTTCTTCCCCACCTCCCTCCCTCCCAACGCCATTCCCGCATCCCGCCCGCGCCCACTCTGCGTGCTGCTAGGAAACGGCGAAAGGACGACCCTCGACCGCACCCTAGACCGACCATCCCCATGCGCGATCCTGTTAAAAAAAAAATTCTCTAAAATAATAAACAATTAGGGTGGGAAGAAATAGAGAGTGCTTTATTGTAACCCCTTAGAAAGAACGGAATCCGGGTAGTATTAATAAGCGCACAAAAACAAAAACAAAAGACGGGCGACAATAAAGCGCCTAGAGAATCGAACCCTTTCCGGGATGTAAGTGTGTGGCCGTATATGTAACCGTCGTAAACAAAACTGAAGCTTTAGAAAACAAACTTTCTCCGGGGCCACGAACGCGCTTATTTTGTCTCTCCGCCCGTTTATCTCTTTATCATATTGTCTGACGCTTATCTTTCTATCTCTCTTGATTTCTTTTTTTAGCTGTTCGCCTATCTGTCTGTCTGTCTGTCTGCATGCTTGCCTGTCTGTCTTTCTTGTCAAAGTTAAAACGTCCCCCTCTCTCTTCTCTCTTCTCCTCTCTCTCTCTCTCTCTCTCTCTCTCTCTCTCTCTCTCTCTCTCTCTCTCTCTCTCTCTCTCTCTCTCTCTCTCTCTCTCTCTCTCTCTCTCTCTCCTTCCCATTCCCTCTCATCCTTCCCCTAATCCTTCACCTCTTCAGACGCATCCGACCTGCAGTGATCCGCCTCTCTCTCTCTCTCTCTCTCTCCCCCTCTACTGCGTCATGGACTCAGAAGAGCGAGATCAACAAACACGCTGTTGCAAGGTTGCCCATCCTACTCTTCTTCTCCTTGCCTTTTTATGTAAGAAAAGGATTTTTTCCATTTTTATTTATTATCTTATTATCTTTCTTTCTTTTTTACTTATTTCTTGATTCTTTTGTTTCTTTTTGCCTCTCTCTTTTTTCTATTTCTCAATCACTCACTCTAACATTCTCCTCTCTCTCTCTCTCTCTCTCTCTCTCTCTCTCTCTCTCTCTCTCTCTCTCTCTCTCTCTCTCTCTCTCTCTCTCTCTCTCTCTCTCTCTCGGACATGATCAGCTTCTCTTTGCCCTTCCGATAAGCCTAGCATTCCCCTCGCTGCGTTCTCACTTCCCGGATTAATTTTTACATTTCCTTTTTTCAATTTTGATCTGTCTATGACGATATATATTTTAAAAACTATTTGGTTGTTGGTTAGTCAATTTATATCGGTCTTACTTTTTTTTATATCTTTCACTTTCTGTTGTTCTCTCTCTCTCTCCCCCCCCCTCCCTCTCTCTCTCTCTCTCTCTCTCTCTCTCTCTCTCTCTCTCTCTCTCTCTCTCTCTCTCTCTCTCTCTCTCTCTCTCTCTCTCTCTCGAGCATTCCCTGTACCCGGTAACCTTCTCTCTACATACGCCATCGAGCGCGCAACTTTATGGTCTCTGCTCTCTTTCTCTCCTACTCTCTCTCTCTCTCTCTCTCTCTCTCTCTCTCTCTCTCTCTCTCTCTCTCTCTCTCTCTCTCTGTCCTTCACTACACGACCTCCTTACCTTCTTCATGGAGAAGATATCGGATACGGTGTAGTGGGTAGATGAGGGAGAGGGAGAGGGAGAGGGAGAGGGGGGAGGGGGAGAGTGAGCGAGTGAGTGAGTGAGTGAGAGAGAAAGGAAGAAAAATAGTGAAGAACAGACACGAGAGATACCGGAAAAGAAAGACGAGGAGAGGAGAGAATGAGGTGAGGAGGCTGCGGTGGAACTAGGAGAGGCGAGTAGGATTCAAGGGGGTGGGGGTGGGGTGAGGGGGGCGGAGGACGTGGGATGGAGGTGGGGTAGGGGGTAGGGGGTATGGGGGGGTGATTGTTCTCCTTGACTCACCTCGAGCGAGTAAGGTCATTTGCGGGTCACGCTAGCAACAGTATTGGAGGTTTCCATACACGTCTGTCTCTCTCTCTCTCTCTCTCTCTCTCTCTCTCTCTCTCTCTCTCTCTCTCTCTCTCTCTCTCTCCTCCGACGCCCTCAAGAGCACGAACATGAGTAAAACACACCCATGCTCACGAATGCACGAACCCGGTATGTGACTGCGCATACGAGTCCCGGATGAGCTCACGCGGGCATCCAAGATTTTCATTTTTACTTCATTTTATTTCATCCGTTTTCTGGACAATTTTGGACTTCTGGCTCGTTCACGTGAGAGGCTTAAAAGAAGGTGAAAAGGCAAAGGCATCTTTTGAAATCTTATAAAAAATTCTCCTACTCATCTTTCACAAACTTATAAATCACGATTTACGAAGGCACGCGGCGCCCTCCTATGAATCTTGCCACTCCATCGCCATCGTCTGCAACAAACCTTTGCAACCACGCCTGCAGTTTACAACCCTCTCTCGTATCATCGCTAACTTACGCCTGCACCCACGCCCACCCACCAACTGTAATTGCGCCAACGCCCACACGCCTAAATACACACCCACACCCAACAAACCGCCTACACATCCATCATCACTAACTCACACCCACACCCACACGCCCAACCGCCCACCAACCCACACCCACGCCCACACGCCCACCCACCCGCCCGCAATCATCAGCCATCTCCACCTACAGACATAACCTCACATGTTCATGATACACGCACCGACACAGCCCTTCTGCTTCCTCTTGCCTGCCTCGCCCCTTCCTGTGCTCTCGCCTTCTTCAATGACACTTCTCCCTCTGCTTGCCGCTGTGTCTGTCTGCTTGTTTGCGTGCTTGCCTGCTTCCTTGTTTGTTTGTTTGCTTGTTTGTCATTGGCGTCGTGTTTTATCTTATAGCTTTTGTGCCTTGTGCTCCGTATGTGTATCCGTCTACCTATCTATCTATTTGTCTGTCTGTCTGTTTGCCTGATTGTCTTTTGTGCCTGGTGCTTCGTTGAGTCTTTCTCCCTCCGTTCGTGTTCTGCGTTTTTTTGTTTTGTTTTTTGTTTTTACGTGCTTGCTTCTGTTTTTATGTGTACATCTATTATCGTGTTTGTCTCTTCCCTTGCCTGTCTATTAGTCGTCAATCGCCGTCTGTCTTTTTCTGTCTCTCTGTCTGCCTTTCTCTCCCACGCCCTCTCCACTCCTCCCATGTTCACGCCCAGAGGAACATTGATCACGTGGCTGGGGAGAAGGGCGAGGGAGACGGGAGGGGAGTGGAGGATAAGGGGCGAGGAGACGGGAGATGGGTGGGGAGGAGGGAGAGGAGGGGAGGGGAGGGGAAGGGAAAGGAGGGGAGGGTGCCACTCTACACCGTACCCGAGCCGGGACCTTTTTCTTCGCACTGCTCTTCTTCTTTCGTTTTTCTTTTCTCTCTTCTCTCTCCATCTTCGAGAACGATAACCTCCGCTCTTAGTATTTTTTTTTGGAAAATCCATTCCTGGGGTTGCTTTTACTCCCCCCCTCCCCCTCCCCTTCCCCCCCTTCAAATGCATTTCCTGGAAGTGGAGGACTGAACTTGTGCAAGAGATGGTTATACTTCCTTTTCCTTCTTTCTAAGAAATCTTCATTTTTGTCTCGGTCTCCATCTCTCTCTCTCTCTCTCTCTCTCTCTCTCTCTCTCTCTCTCTCTCTCTCTCTCTCTCTCTCTCTCTCTCTCTCTCTCTCTCTCTCTCATTCTACCTGTCTGTCATTTTCTTCCTCCTTCGCCAACTCGCTCACTGATGACGTGTCCAAAGTAAGGCCTGGCGACACACGGCGTAAAGTTGTGCACAAGTCTCCACGTACGCGCGCGTGTGTGTGTGTGTGTGCGTCTGTCTGTACGTAGTGTAAGGAGTGACGCGTTGCAGCATGTATTGCAGGGCGGCGTGACGTGTTGCAGGGCAGGGCAGGGGGAGTTGCACCAAGTGTTGGCGTGTTGCACCAAGTTGCATCAGGCCCGTGACCGCGTAGGTGAGCGAGGGCGTGCAGCGGCGGCGGCGGCGGTGACTGCGAAGGTCACTGACATCCGCGGTGGGCGCTGGTGCTGCTCTCGCCCCTTCCCTCACCCCCTTCCTCCCATCCCGCCCTCTCCCCATCACCCCGTCCGCCCTCTCCCCTCTCTTCCTCCATCCGGCCTCCCCATCCTCCCCCTCTCCCACATACACCCTGATGCTTCTGCACAACACCCGGAAACAAGAGGTGGCGTGTGCCGGGGGTGTAGGCCGCGCCGCCATCCTGCGTGGCGCCTCTCCCGCTCTCTCTCTCTCTCTCTTTTCAGCCTCTCTTTCTCCTTCTTTCCCTCTCCTTTGTCTTTCAACTACTTCTTTTCTTCATTCCTCATCTTCATCCTCGTCAACTTCTATACTTTCTTTTCCCTTTTCTTCTCCTCCTTCTCCTTCTTCTTGATCTTCCTCCTCTCCCTCCTCTTTCGTTCGCGAGGGTTCGCCACGCCCACTTATCCTCATCTCACGCCAATTTCTCCTTCTACGCTGAGCATCACATTCAACCACACGCGGCATTAAGGCAGAGCAAATAAGGGCTCGACGTCCATTAGCCTCGCTCGAACACGCATGCTGGCGTCAAAGGACACGCTCGCATGCATACATACATACATACATACATACATACATACATACATACATACATACACACACACACAGACGGACCCAAATAAACAAACACACCAGCCCCTGTTCCTCAACGACAATCCAGGCAATCACCATAACACCATTTAACATCCCTTATCATCTCGTAACGCAGTCGAGGCAAAAACAATCGAGCTGGTCCATCACAGACCCCGATTTCGCTCGCTCGCCGTCGCCGCCGCTGCCGCCACTTCAAAGACCGCAAAAAAACACGGCGCAAAAATATGCTGATTTGAACTTATTTGGCTCGAGTTTTTTTTGGGCCTAATAATAAAAAGAAAATCACGAAATAAGTTTGTTGAACTTATTTCGTATTCGGTGTTGTTTCTTTCAGCTATGTCCTCAAAGAGTATAGGTCGTGAACCGCCATTGGGCAGGTGGTGGCTGGGACGGCGGAGCGGGTGGGTGGGGAACGCGCGCCATACCCGCCCTTCCCACGCCCGGGCGTAAGGCCTGGTTTCGAGTGCCCGGGGGAACACCACGTGGCCGCGGAGAGAGAGAGAGGGGGAGAAGTGGGAGAGGGGAAGGGTGGGCGGGAGATGGAGAGATCGGGCGACGGGAAATGGAAGAGAGAAAGCGAGGAAAAGAGAGAGAGATTTAAAAGAGAGAGAGAGAGAGAGAGAGAGAGAGAGAGAGAGAGAGAGAGAGAGAGAGAGAGAGAGAGAGAGAGAGAGAGAGAGAGAGAGAGTAGCGAGGCCACAGCCGACGCGACTACCTTGGAATGGCCGTGGCCTCCTGAACAGCGCCATCCGGGTAAACACTCACACAACGCGCGTTACGGCGTCACAGATGTTCTGAGTAACACGATAACGCAGCGGGGGGTTAGACCTACGCATGGGGCGGGTGCAGGCAATGAGGATGAGGTGGGGAGGCAGGGTGGAGCTATGGGGTTAGGCCGTGCGAATGGGGTTGGGCAAGAGGAAAGGGAAGGGTTGTGTCCAAGTACAAATGGGAACGCGTGGGGCGCTGGCGAGGGGGAGGGGGGCGGGGACGGGGAGGGAAGGGGTGAACGTGGGTTCAGAGGGGGGGGGGGAGGCAGGTGGCTCTGAGCCTACTGCAGGTGCCACATGCTGGACACGCCCCTTCACTTCCCCCTCCGCGGTGGCACGGAGCCAGGTGTGAGTGAGTGTGCCTGTGCGTATGTATATATGTATGCATGTGTTGTGTCTCCGGTCGGTATATTCTCTCTCTCTCTCTCTCTCTCTCTCTCTCTCTCTCTCTCTCTCTCTCTCTCTCTCTCTCTCTCTCTCTCTCTCTCTCTCTCTCTCTCTTTTTATTCTTCTTTTTCTTCTTCCAACAGGAAACAAAACGCCCAAGAGAGTATATGAAAACTCGGAAAAAATTACTTTTATGGCTTTTTCCTCTGTAAGAACCGGCATTTCTCACGTTCACTTGTAGGGAGTTCTCAAACCTACATCCGTTCAATCTACGTTCTCGTCCCTCCATTTCCTCTCTCTCTCTCTCTCTCTCTCTCTCTCTCTCTCTCTCTCTCTCTCTCTCTCTCTCTCTCTCTCTCTCTCTCTCTCTCTCTCTCTCTCTCTCTCTCTCTCTCTCTCTCTCCGTCTCTCTCTCTCTCTCTCTCTCTCTCTCTCTCTCTGTCTCTCTCTCTCTCTCTCTCTCTCTCTCTCTCTCTCTCTCTCTCTCTCTCTCTCTCTCTCACTCGATGGACTCGTCATTCCACCTTCTCTACAACCGTTTCTTGCTTTATGTGTTTGTGTCTGTCTGTATGTATATGTTGAATTATTCGTCTGTCCGTCTGTTTTTATTTGTTTCTGTCTACTTATCTCTGTCTGTTTCTGTTTGTGTCTGTTTGTATCTCGCTCCATCTTTTCCGCACACGCGCGCAAAAAAAAAAAATAATAATAAATAAAAAATAAAAATAAAAACTTTCGCAAAGGGACAAAACGCGCGTCCATATTCGAGCGTCTCTCCCCCATCGACGTTGCTATGGCACCTATCTGTCCCTCCAACACAAAGCAGCGCCGTGGTTCTTGTTCCTCTCCCCCCCCCCTATTTCCTACTCATATCTCCCCCCCCCCATCCCACCGCCTCCCTCTCGTCTGTCTTCCCTTTCCCTTCGCCTCTCCGCCGCCTCTCTCTTCCTCCCTCCATACCTCTGTCTACCCTTCCCTGTATCTGTCGCTGTCTCTTTTTCTTTTTTTTTCTCTCTCCCATTCCATCTACATCCATCAATCTTCCCATTTCTCACCTCCCTCTGTACCCCTCCTTCCCCCTCCACGTCCTCTCCCCCCCATCTCCCCCTCCTCCCTCCTTCCCCCGATCGAGTACCAGAGTCAAACTACTACGCAATTACAAACTTGTTTCAACTCCCATATATATATTTTTTTTACTTTTCTAACCATCGGGGGAGGTTTTCAATTTGTTATGAAACTGTGTAATTTATTATCTATATTAAAAACAAACTTAATAAAAAAAAATCGAGGTTTTGTATGGCTAGTTTGTGTCTCTTTATTCTCTTCCTCTCTCTTTTACATCCATCTCTCACACTCATCCCCTCTCTCTTATCTGTCCCTCTATCATTCTATTTCCCTTTCTCACCCTCTTTTTCTTTCAACACTCTCTCTCTCTCTCTCTCTCTCTCTCTCTCTCTCTCTCTCTCTCTCTCTCTCTCTCTCTCTCTCTCTCTCTCTCTCTCTCTCTCTCTCTCTCTCTCTCTCTCACTCTCTTTCTCACTCACCATCCACCGATATCCCCATCTAACTACTAGCATCTATCTAGCAACTAGTTCTCTGCTATTAAGGCTTGGCCACTAGTTGGTGTAGCGTGGTGGTGGTGGTAGGAAGGGGGGGGGGGGTGAAAGCTTAAGCCTGTGTTGGTGAAAGTGGCATTAAATGTTGTTGTTATTGCACGGTGGTAGCGGTGGAATTGTTGCAATTTTGTTATTGGTGATAGCGGTGGAGTTCTGCTGTTTGTTGCTAGGCGTGCGTGTTGCATTTGCTATTTGTATCAATATCCATTTTTCTCTTTGAGATTAGATTCCGATTACCCTTTTTTTCTTCTTTATTTTCTTTTATGCTACTTCTTTTATCTGAGTTGATTTTCATTTCTTTCCCTTTTTCCCCTTTCTCCTCTTGGCCAAAATAACTAGTATTTTTTTTATGAGGTGTTTGCATTGGCAAATATTGACCTTTGCTTTACATCGTGTTCATTTGCATAGTTTTGATTATTTACGAGGTGGCGTCTTTAATTAAACGCGGGAGGGAGTGGAGGGAAGATGGGGGGGGGGGTGAAAGTGGAGGAGGGAAGGGAGGATCAAGGGAAGGGGGAAGAGTGGAGAGAAGAAAGGGGAGGAGGAGTGGAAGGAAGAAGGAGGGGGTGAAGGTGGAGGGGTGGCGGGAAGAAGGAGGGGGTAAAGGTGGAGGAAGGAAAATAGGGATGAAGGGGAAGGGAGGGAGGCAGAGAGGATGACGGGGAAAGGGAAGGGGGAGGAAAGTGCGGAAGGGAGGGGGACGGAGAACGGGGGAGGAAAGGGAAGTAGAAGAGTATGGGAAAGGAAGGAAGCGGAAGGGAGGAAGCAGAGAGGAAACGGAGATACGAAAGAAAAGAGAGAGAAAAAAAAATGAAATTGCAACCGAAACTGATTATAACCACAAACGCCATACCCCATTTCGACACCCATCACTCAAATCCGCGTGTTTTCCATCTCATTAAAACCTATATATATATATATTTTTTTCTTTTTTGCTACGTCTAAAGCTTGAACCAAATAACCCAATTTTTTCCCAATTTCACTCATTTTTTTTCTCTGAAGTTTGAAGCTAGTGGAGTGAGAGAGCGAGAGGCGGTCGAACAGGTTGGGACAGGTGAAAGCTTAATAATTTTCACCCAGATCGTGTCAGCTCCTCAGGCGGGTAAATGAAAGGCGGGAGGGAGAGGGAGAGGGAGAGGGAGAGGGAGAGGGAGAGGGAGAGGGAGAGGGAGAGGGAGAGAAAGAGGGAGAGGGAAAAGATTGGAGGGAGGAGAGGGAGAGGGAGAGGGAGAGGGAGAGGGAGAGAGAAAGAAAGAGATTGATAGACAGATAGATAGACAGAGAGAGAGAGAGAGAGAGAGCGAGAGAGCATACTAATCAGAAAGACTGTTCATACGTACGTGTTCCACAGCAATAAAAGTGAATATTGACGCAAACAAATCCTGCACGTGCAATATATAATACTTGCATTTTTGTGACCTTCACCTTTCATACACACACACACACATACACACAAACACACGCGCACACACACACACGCACACACACACACACACACACACACACACACACACGCACACACACACACACACATACACGCTCAAACACGTACAGCACCTCCGGCTCTCCCCTCCAGCGTCCGCCACGCCCATCTCCGGGCCAGAGGTAGCGCGCGTCTGCAACATGTCTTGAAGGGGGGGGGGGGGCAAGTGAGGGAGAAGGGGGGGAAATTAGAGCTGGAGAGGGAGAGAGAGAGAGAGAAGGGGTGAAAGAAAGAAACAGACAGAGAGAGAGAGAGAGAGAGAGAGAGAGAGAGAGAGAGAGAGAGAGAGAGAGAGAGAGAGAGAGAGAGAGAGAGAGAGAGAGAGAGAGAGAGAGAGAAAGAGAGAAAGAGAGAAAGGGAGAAAGAGAGAGAGAGAGAGAGAGAGAGAAAGAGAAGGAGAAACGCCCTTCCTCTCCATTCCCAATTCCTTTTCGTGCTTGGTCTGTCTCCGCACAACTTCCATCATTATCAAACATGGCAAAAAATGACTCAACAATCGTCGAAATCCCTTTTTCTCGTCTCCGCCAAGAACGAGTCTGGATAACGGCACAGGGATCATTAATATAACGATCCAACGAACTTTTGCCTCGTAACGCCGCGAACATTCTGGAACTTGCATACAGGAACTCCCGCGCGAATCTCCCCCCTCCTCCCCCCCTCCCTTGTTTACTGTTGCTACTCTCCCCATTCCCCCCTCCTTTCCCTAACAATTCTTATCCCCCACCCCTTATCCCGTCCCTAACCCTTACCTTCTATCTCCTTCCCTTTCTTTTCCCTTACCCTATCTCCTTCCTTTCCCTTCCCCTCCCCTCCCCCTATCTGCTTCCCTCCCTCCCTCCCTCCCTCCCTCCCTCCCTCCCTCCCGATCCCCTCCCCTTCCCTCCCTTTCATCAACTGGACTAAAATGCCAAAATATTGCCCTCATTCCGCCCTCGCAATCTGTCGTGTTCCACCTTTTCTCTCTCTCTTTCTCTTTTTTGTTGTCTCTCTCTTTTCTCTTCCCTCTCTTCGGCCCCTCTGGCGTGTGGGAAGAGGTAATGACGTGCAACTTGCAACTTGCAAAGGGGGTCCATCTTTGGCCGCGGCCTACTTCGCTTCGCGCTGCAGGTTTGGCGCATGTTGATTCTCTCTTTTTTTCTTGTTTCTTTTTTTTTGTTCGTGGTGGTATAGATAGAGAAAAATATAAAAAAATAGGTAGAGAAAATAGACAGACGCGTAGGTGTGTACACACATACACGCACACGCACACACACACACATACAAATCGGGAATCGGATAACAAGTAGAAATAAATAAAAATAAAAATCTAACACGCTGTTCCATCGACATTAAAACTAATGATGGTGATTCCCACAACAGTGTGGAGGGGGGGACGGAAGGGGGGAAGGGGGAGGGGGAGATTGAAGGTGGAGGAAGGGAAGGGAGGAGAGGAAGAGGAAAAGGGCGTAGAAAGTGGGGATGGAGAGAGGGAGAGGGAGGGAAGAGGGAGGGATAGAGGGATTAAGGGGGCGGGGTTAAGATAGGGATAGGAAGGGAGGGGCGACGAGAGAGAGAGGGCGGTGGGGGGGGGGGGCGATGAGAAGGGCTGGGAGGGTAAGGGAAGGAAGGGAACCTGACTACTACTGGTGCTCAGTGTCTTGCCCTTAGGCGATGCTGGACCTAGAACGTGCTACCACCCCCCCCCCTTCCTTCTTCCCCTTCCTCTTCCCCCTCTTCCCCCACCCCTGCTCAGCTCCTGCCGCGTCCCCTTGCCCTACTGGCCTCTTCATTGAGTCCTCTTAAACCTTTTTTTTTGTCTCTCTCCATCTTCTTTTTTCGCTATTGCATCTTCTCTCTTCTTCCTCATTTCGTTAATCTGGAGTGTCCTACATCCGTCTTTTTATTCGTTTAAGATGGCCTTTCTGACACTTTTCATCTTCATGTCGTTTTTTATTATTTTCATTTCCTTTGACATCTTCCTCTTCCACCTTCGGTCCCCACTTCTTATTTTTCTTCTTCTACTTCTTCTTTTCCTCCTCCTCCTCATTATCATCATCATCATCATCGCCCACTCCTTCCCTATCCTACTCTTCCTCTCCACTCCCCCTCTTCTTCGTCCTCTTCTTCCTCTTCCTCCTCAAAACTATCGTTCTGTGTGAACTTTCCCCCCTCCCCTCCCCCTCCCCACCTACCCCAACCCTTTACATGACGATGGTGTTCCTCACTACATAATTTACCGGGTTTATTGATGAGCTGTAGGGGACTCCCCTCTCTCCCTCCCCCCTTCCCCCTTCCCCCCTTCCCCTTGTACGTCAAGGTCTTTTATAATTTCGTTAACCATTTCCTATATGTGTGTATATGTGTGTGTGTGTGTGTGTGTGTATGTGTGTGTGTGTGTGTGTGTGTGTGTGTGTGTGTGTGTGTGTGTGTGTGTGTGTGTGTGTGTGTGTGTGTGTGTGTGTGTGTGTGTGTGTGTGTGTGTGTGTGTTCGTGTGTTTCTCTTCTACGTGTGACTGCGCGTGAATCCGTGTGTGCATGATTGTGTGAATGCGTGAGTGCGTTCATATGTATGCTTGTGTGCGTTCGACTATGCACACATTGCGATACCTTTCCTCCCCCTCTCCTTACATCGCCCCGCCCACACGATCCCTCCCCCCTCTTTCCTACCCTCCCCCCCCACCCCGTCCGCACACCCATCCCCGCCCATGCAATTACCACCTACGCTCCCAGGTAGAGCACCTTCCCCGAGTCTTCTGCGTCAGGTGTTCTCGTGGCAATTGCACAACCCTTCGTGAGATGGACGTTGTTCAAAAGTTGGATTCTCTTTTATTTAGCAACAAATATTCATCATAAAAAACAACAATAAAAACGACAACCAGAATTCCAATTCCGACACACACATACACATACACATACATACACACACACACACACACAAACACACACACACACACACACACACACACACACACACACATACACCACCCACGATCTCCTCTTCTCCCATACCATTACAAAAAAACACCCCCCTACCACCTCCCTCCATACCCCACATCCAAATACCACGTGCCATCCATACGTCGTCCCCCCTCCCCTCACCCCCACTCCTGCCCCTCCCTCTCTACCCCCCACACACATGGCACAAGTGCCAGCAGGTGCCACCGAGAACCGAGGGAGAATGGGCGCCCACCCGCGGCATCTCGTGTTACTCCCACAACGACGACAGTGGGCGGGAGGTGGGCATTGAACGGGCGGCACGGGGGGGTGGGGGGTGGGGAAGTTAGGAGGTGTGTAGTGGTGGGGGAGGAGGAAGAGGGAGGTGGGGTCAGAGTGGGCGGAAGGGGCGTCTTCTGTGGGGGGTACAGAATTCACGAAAATAGTGAGGGTGGAGGTTAACAACAACAACAACAATAATAGTGATAGTGATAATTACGAAGACGATGGCGATGATGACAACAATACCACTAATAACAGCCAAATAAAACGAAAATGAATGATAAATGAAAACAATAAAAAAAAAAATGGCGTGACGTAACGACAAAGTAAAAAAAAAAGAAACTCACGGAGCACACTTTCTCGCGCCGGAACGATATACTGATATATACGCGCTGGCGGGTTGTGTAACGGAGACAGGGGGAAAGGGGTGGGAAGGAGGGGAAGGGGGGAAGGGGGGAAGGGGGGAAAGGGGGGAGGGTGAGGGGAAGATTGGGGAGAATTCTAGAGGATTGAAGAGATGGATAATGGGGGGAGGAGGGGGGAGGAAGGGAAGGGGGAAGGGGGTGGAGGGAGGGAGGGAGGGAGGGGGAGGGGGGAGTAAGATGATATCAGCACTTACAAGTTTTTATGAGCTATATGTAAAACAGGATAACGAGAGAGAAGAAGCGTAATAAAATATGATTTATGAAAAAAATTAACACAATGGAATAACGAGGAAAATAAACAACACACGCAAAATGAAACAAAAAACAAAAAATAAAGATCAAAGACAAAGAGAAATGAGAGTAAAAGTAATAGAAAAAAGAAGACAAAATAAAAGATGAAAAAAACACGGATTACGAAACAAAAGATAATGAACGAGAACCTGGGGTGACGAGGCGTGGGTAGGGGGTAGGAGGTAGGGGGTAGGGGAGTGGGGGGTGAGTGCCTCTGGGTGCCACATGATTGACACTTGGCACCCATCTCACACTCCTGCACACTGCACATAACTTTAAGTATGCATACAAAAAACAAACTCATACAGAAGATCGTATATACATAAATAACAGCCGCAGGGGGCATAGAACATACTACACACACACACACACACACACACACACACACACACACACACACACACACACACACACACACACACACACACATGCCGCAATGTAGACACATACGTACGTATACACTCAAACTTACATAAACACAGGCATACATATATATGTATATATATACACATACTCTCGGGCGAATGAAGGCTATTTCTACTGTACATTAATATTAATAATTTACTTTGTCAATAGAGAGAGAAAATGAGCAAGAGAAGGAGGGGAAAAGCGAGTGGGGAGGGAAGGGGAGGAGAGGAGAGGAGAGGAGAGGAGAGGAGAGGAGAGGAGAGGAGAGGAGAGGAGAAGAGAAGAGAGGAGAGGAGAGGAGAGGAGAAGAGAGGAAAGGGAAGGAAAGGAAAGGAGAGAGGAAGGAAAAGAGGTAAGATTAGGAGGAGGAGGGAAAGGGAGGGGAAGGGGTATAAGAAAGAGAGAAAGAGAAAGAGAAAGAGAAAGAGAGAGAGAGATTAAAAGGCCAGGAAGAAACAAAGCGAGAAACAAAGACACGCCAAGGAGAGAAAGAGAGAGAGAGATTGAGCGAGAGACAACCCGGCGAAGGTGTCTCGAATGCCCTCTCCCGCACCTGGGCACAGCCACCCAGGTGGGCGTGCCTGGCAAGGGGCGGGCATACTTTGACGGTTGGCGCCCATGAGGTATCCCTGACGTCACGCCCGCCCGCACGCCCGCACGCCCGAGCCCCGTCATCCCTTCGGTACGAGCGGAGGGAAGGAAGAAGCGAGGGAGGGAAAAAGAGTAGGGAAGGGAGAAAGAGGGAGGGAGCGAAAGAGGTAAAGGGAGAGGGAGGGAAAGTGGTAGGGAAGTGGGCGAGGGGAGGGGGGGCGTTCACACATTGCTACTGCACCCTCGCGCTCACGAGTGAACACCTGCCTCTTTCCGTTCTCTTTCTCGCTCTTTCTCTTCCTCTCCATTCTGTTTGTCAGTCGCATTTCTCCTTGCCTTTCGCTCCTTCTTTAGCTTTCGATCTCTCTCTACTCTCCCTTTCTCTCTTTCTTCGTCTCTGTGTCATTCCTTTTCTTTCTAATAACTCTCTTTCTCATTATCTCATCCTCTCTTTACTCAATTATCGACTCTCACTCTCTCTCACTTTCTCTCCATCCCCCGTTCCCACCGCTCCCCCGGACGCAATTATATTCAATATTTCATTCCTGTGCCATACTTTCACCCTTTTCCCGTCCCCCCCCCTTCCCTCTCCCCTCCCCTCCATCCCCATTCCCTCCTTCTCCCCTCCCCTTCCCTCCTTCCTTCCCCCCAACACCCTTCCTCCTCCCTCCTCATTTCCCGTCCCCCTGCCCTCCCCCCTCCTCTCTGGCAACCTCCTTCATTACGTCACTTTCCTTCGTCTTTTTTGTCACTTTCCCTTCGTCTTATTCTTGGCAAGTTACTTTCTTCTTCTTTTTTTGTATTCGCTTTTGTTTTCAATGTCTTGCTCATCCATATGCCTTTTGTTTTGTAATATTATCTTTATCTATTGTTTTTCTTTTATCCTCAATTCTTTCCTTTCTTTTAATCTATTTTATTGGTATCATTACCATTATCATTTTTTTACATTTCGCTCTTCATAGACCACGCCCCCTTCCTCCTCTTTAAAGTCTGTAGCTTTACCTTATAGACCACGTCTCTTTAAACCCCGGCCAAGCTCTCAATGCCACGCCCCTTCACTGGATGGGGAGGAGCGGGGGAGGGGGGGGTCAAAAGGAAGGGGCAGGGGGAGAGGGGTGGGGGTCATACGAAGCCACGCCTACCTATGGTCTTTTTTCTGACCATCCCCTAGCAAAGATACCCAAACCAGCTGCCTGTCCCATCCCCCCCCCTGCCCCCATCTCATTTCCAACCGCCCCCTGCTGCCAACAGCGGCTGTCCTCTCTCTCCCCCTACCCCTACCCCCAGCCCCCCTTACCCTCCTTCTCTGCCCCCCCCCTACCACCACCCAACTACCATCCTATACCCCTAACCTCCACCTGCCGATAACGATCAAACTTATCACCGCCCACCTAATTCTCGTACCTCTCCCCTGACCCTGCCCCTACCCCCCCTCTCCCCCATCCCCCTCCCCTTCATTTCCCCTTCCCTTTCTACTCATTCGTCAAGGCATCACCCTCAACGCCTTCTTATTAGTATGAATAAACACATAAAGATCAATCAATACCCCCCCATCCTACCTCCTCCATCCCTACCCCCACTCTTACCCCCCCCACCCACCCAGCCCTTATGAATAAACAACCGGACTATGGACTTATAGATGGTCTTGTACCAGCTGGATACATCTCTCTACTCGTGCCAGCTGGCTACGGTACTCACACAGTAACAGTCACAATGGGTCTCCAAACAACTGTACCCTCTCGCTAAAACAGATACACCGAATACGATGTACATCAGACCACCTGCGAGAGCGAGGGAGGGAGGGAGGGAGAGGGAAGGAAAGAGAGAGGGAGAGAGGGAGAGAGGGAGAGAGGGAGGGAGGGAGGGAGGGAGGGAGGGAAGGAGAGAGAGGGAG
Organism: Penaeus japonicus; assembly: GCF_977035675.1. Taxonomy (NCBI): domain Eukaryota; kingdom Metazoa; phylum Arthropoda; class Malacostraca; order Decapoda; family Penaeidae; genus Penaeus; species Penaeus japonicus. The sequence goes on from NW_028234419.1 coordinate 23,591,845, forward strand.
AGGGATTGAGGGAGGGAGGGAGAGAGGGATTGAGGGAGGGAGAGAGAGATTGAGGGATTGAGGGAGGGAGGGAGAGAGAGATTGAGAGAGAGAGAGAGAGAGATATTGAGGGAGAGAGGGATTGAGGGAGGGAGGGAGAGAGGGATTGAGGGAGGGAGGGATTGAGGGAGAGAGAGGAGAGATGGGAGTCGCGCCCAACGGCAGATGTCTTGACTTACCTGCGCCTGCCAACTGGGGGGGGGGGGGGGGTCAAACCACGCGACCGAGGGTGTACTGACCTGAGGAACGGAGAGAAAAATAAACATTAGTGCGCAGTATTACGTGTGTTTGTGTGTGCTTGTTTGAGTGTGTATAACAGGGGTGCGTGTGAGAGAGAGACGATAGGAGGGAGGGAGGGATAGAGAGGGAGAGAGAGAGGGAGAGAGAGAGAGAGAGAGAGAGAGAGAGAGAGAGAGAGAGAGAGAGAGAGAGAGAGAGAGAGAGGGAGGAGGAGAGAGGAGAGGGAGAGAGAGAGAGAGAGAGAGAGAGAGAGAGAGAGAGAGAGAGAGAGAGAGAGAGAGAGGAGAGAGGAGAGAGAGAGAGAGAGAGAGAGAAGAGAAGAGAGAGAGAGAGAGAGAGAGAGAGAGAGAGAGAGAGAGAGAGAGAGAGAGAGAGAGAGAGAGAGAGAGAGAGAGAGAGAGAGAGGAGGAGAGAGAGAGAGAGGAGAAGAGAGAGAGAGAGAGAGAGAGAGAGAGAGAGAGAGAGAGAGAGAGAGAGAGAGAGAGAGAGAGAGAGAGAGAGAGAGAGACGGCAGGTGCTGCCCAAGTGAGTCGGAGATGACAGAAAGTGCAGCTGTACCGACAGGCAAGTAAAGATAACAAACCTGGACTGTTCGCACCTGCTTTCCCCCCCCCCCCCCCACCTGCCCTCCGCCTTACCCCCACGCCAATAATTCCTCATTATATGCTACAGCTGCCAAGGCTATATAATAACGACACTCTTTGACCTCAGGTGAACCTCAGCTCAGATCAGGGCGAGATATGTTACAGTATAATTAAATTCATTTAAATCTACCACTTACGCGACAGTCACTGCACATAGCATACATACATAATCTAACACGCAAATACACATACTTATCCACGAACAAAAACACAAGTAAACCCAACTATCTCTCTCTCTCTCTCTCTCTCTCTCTCTCTCTCTCTCTCTCTCTCTCTCTCTCTCTCTCTCTCTCGACAGACACAGACACAAATACAGACACACACACACACACACACACACACAAATACATATTACGCACATACACATTCCCTACCGCTTCCACCTATCTACGCCCATCTCCAGGGCCTGTACCATAAAGACCACGAGGAGAGTACGTTTTTTAGGCCTATGCCGCCTCTTACGTAATGCTTTAGGCCCGAAACCATAGCGGGTTCTGGAAGGATATTCGTCTCCGCGGGGATCTGATGACATCCACACTTCCTGCCACACAGACAAGTTCGTATATCCACATACTCGTATAGATAAACGAATACAAATAAATACATCGTGTAGTTGAACAAAGACACACACTAACAAAGACATGCAATCATGATCCTGAAACCCCCTTGTTTTTGCGTCAAACAACGAGCACATCTCGTCGACCCCCTTTTAAGGAAGCCACAATCAATTCCTGACTCCCCCCCCCCCCGTCCTAAACCCCAACCTCTTTTCTCCAGGGTGGATGGGCGTGGATGTGGGCGGAGTGATAAATGAGAAGGGGAGATAATGAGGAAGAGTAAGAGGATGAGAGGGAGAGGGAGAGGGAAGGATGGAAGGAGAGAAGAAAGGAGAAAGACGGAGAAGAGGAGAGGGAGAGGGAAAGGAAAAGACGAGGCTAGAGATAAAAATAACGAATGAAAACAATGAACATCCACGATAAAAAACAAACGAAAATAACAATCACAAACGATAATAAACATTAACCACAACACAAAGAAAACAGAACGATAAAAAAAATCTATAACCGAGATCTATGGCCGTGATGAAATCCCTTGCTTCAGGTGTTCGTCCACGTGGTACAAGCAAGCAAGGTGGCAGGCACTGAGAGGCAATGACAGTGGGCTTCACCTCTCACCTGCCCCCCCCCCCCCCCGTCCCCCTGCCACAACACCCTGCCAAGTAAACCACGTGAAAAATACTTAATGTAACATCCCTTGCCCATGTTGGTATTTAATTCATGTCTTTTGTGTTTTTTTTTTCTTGTCTAATTTCTTTCTATATGTCTTTCTTTCTTATCTACTCTTTTTCTCTCCTTTGTTGTTTGATTTCTCTCTCTCTCTCTCTCTCTCTCTCTCTCTCTCTCTCTCTCTCTCTCTCTCTCTCTCTCTCTCTCTCTCTCTCTCTCCCTCTCTCTCTCTTTCACTTCATTATCACCATTCATTGAATCTTCCCTTCTCGATCATTCTCCCTCTCCCTCTCCCTCTCTCTCCTTCTTTCTTTGATTTATCCTTCTTTCTCCTATGTCTCATACATCTATCACCGAGTGTGCGTTTCAGAAGGGAGGCGGGAGAGAGTAAGGTGTTCCGTTCTGCGCTGTAATGTACAGTCTGTACACGTGTATGTACATGTATGTAATGACTGATCGACACGCACCAATACAGACGGACCCTGCTGAACACACGGTGGCTCACGGTAGCTTTGCATTCATGTTCAGCTATAGTGCACACGGGGAGAAAGACACGCACACACGGAGAAAGTGACACACTCTCACGATTGCACTGTGAGTAGGATGGGGAAGGGAGAGGGAGAGGGGGAAGGGGAAGCGGAAGGGGAAAAGGAAGGGAAGGGGAAGGGGAAGGGGAAGGTGATGGGGAAGGTGATGGGGAAGGGGAAGGGGAAGGGGAAGGGGAAGGGGAAGGGGAAGGGTGAGGGGGAAGGCGATTGGGAAGGGGAAGGGGAGGGTGCATCCGCCCATCACTCCCCACTCCCTCCCTCCCTCCCTCCCTCCCTTTTCGCCGGAGGTCTAACCCTGATTTCCCTCCCGTATCCAGATACACTATATGGTATTTCCGAGTTGCGTTATGGCTTTACACAAAGACACACCCACACACAGACAAGGAAAAAAAAAAAAACTCTAAACACACGTGGTCGAGATAGAAAAGAGCGTCTGCCGCCATGCCAACACATCCAGCACGATGACATTGTACATGCCAGTAAGTCAGATGAAGTCAGTCAGCATCCTCGATCAGCCACTTGTCATAACAAGTCAGCAAAAGCCTGCCAACACAAAGAGGCGACGTACGAGGTTCTCAGAAGCGCACGCAACCTCACAACTACTTATTTTTTCTTTCACAATTACCTCATTACACTCATTTTCCTTCGTACTCCCACAACAAATCTGAACATACGCAACATTCCTCGACGCAAAGAAACAAACGAAAGGACAAGAAAGAGCCACAAAGAGCCGCCGCGCCGCCATGCGAGGATGCTGACGGCGCGGCGCGGCGGCGGGGCGAGCCACGTGGTGATGGCGACTCGGCCCCACAGGCACCTTGGGAGGGAACGGGTGGAGGGGGAGGGGGAGGGAGAGGGGGAGGGGGGAGGGGGAGGGGGAGGGGGGTGTGAGGGGGAGGATGAGGATGAGAGGGAGGGAGGGAGGGAGGGAGGGAGGGAGGGGGAGGGGGAGGGAGAGGGAGAGGAAGGGGAGGGAGGAAGGAAGGGAGAGATAGGGAGAGGGAAGGGAGAGAGGGAGAGAGAGGAAGAGAGAGAAAGAGAGAGAGAGAGAGAGAGAGAGAGAGAGAGAGAGAGAGAGAGAGAGAGAGAGAGAGAGAGAGAGAGAGAGAGAGAGAGAGAGAGAGAGAGAGAGAGGGGGGGGGGCTGCCCTGTTGTCTGGTCCCTACCACATCCTGTGGGTCCTTGGTGTTGCGACGCCCCTCAACCTCTCTATCTCTCACGCCCTTTATTCGTCCTGTCTTCATCTCCTTTTTATCATTTTTTTATTATCTAGGTCCCTTTATTCATATTATTTTCGTTATATCCTTCTATCACCCTTTAACCCCCAACCCCCCTCTCTCTATCTCTGTCTGTCTGTCTGTCTGTCTGTCTGTCTGTCTGTCTGTCTGTCTGTCTGTCTGTCTGTCTCCCTTTCTCCCGCCTTCCTTCCTTCCTTCCCGCCCTTCCTCGCTTCGCTTGCGATCGAGGTGAAGATCGAGGTCAAGAAAACCGTGACCTCGTCATTTCCTGGATCATTTCTTTTTTTTCTATTCATTATCTCCCTCTTTTTTGTCACTCTTACTCGCCTTCACTCTAACTCGCCTTTCCTCTTCCCCCACTTTCGTATTCCTTTACTCTTCTCTCACTCTTTCTTGTCTTTGTTCTTTCTCTTGCTCGTTTCCTCTTACTCATTCTCTTTTCTCTTCTCGCGTGCTTTATGGTTCATCCTTCTTCTTCGCTTTATACTCATCTCCACTCTTCTCTCCCATATTTACTTACCCTTCACCCTTTTAACCCTTTTCCTCTCAACTTCTATCTGCCCATGAAGCCCCGGCGGCGACTGGGTCAGGGTGACACTAAGCACATCCTATATCACCCTTTGACTCCCCCTCCCCCCACCTCCCTACGCAAAGCTTCCCTTCTCCCCTCCCCCCCTTGCTCCGCTACACCAGGACTCCTACCAACTCTCTCTTCTTCTCCCCACGTGTTTACCCCATGCGATCCTCACCCTTTCACTCTCCCTACTTGCCAACCTGCCACCATTTCAAGCTACCGAGCTGCCTACCTACCTCCTTGCCACCACCGTTTCCACCTCTTCACTTTACCATCTTTCTAACCTTTCTTCTTTCCACACTTCCACCTATCTACCCTTTTCATCCTCCCAACCTTTCGTCTTTCCACCCGTCCACGTTTCCCCACCTCCACCTTTTCGCCATGATTTTTCGTTTCACCACCTTTTCACCCTTTGTCGCCTCCGCGCCGGCTCCTCTTATCTCGCATCGGTGCTTATCTGCCTCCGATAAAAATACGTCCTACAGTGCAAAGACCAAGAGATGGGCAATCCCTCTTTCGGATCTTTACGGAAGACACGCGGGGCATCATCCTACGAAGGGTAGAGGGGAAGGAGTAGAGGGGAGAGGGGAAGGAGAGAAAAAAAATATATGTGTGTGTGGGAAGGGGTGCTGTCCAGACCCCATCGCCCAGCCACGCCAGCACTAAGACACGTCTCCCTTCAACCCTACCCTTACCCCCCACCCCACCCCTCCCCCTTAACTCTAAACTTCCCCCCTCAACACTCGAGAAATTAGAAACTTTACACTAGCACTTGCCCCGTCTGCCGCCCTTGTCACGTGGGGGTCCGTTGCCCGCACGCTATCCTCGCCTTTACGCTCTGATACCCGGAGAGGCGGGAATCCCTTGCGCTCGGAGCAACACGTGGTTTTTTGGCCCGGTAAACACACACACTTGTGTTCCCGCATTTAAAGATATCGCTTCTGAGTTGGCGGAAACTGAAGGTTAGGCTACGGGGAGGTATGATCACGGGGGGTTGGGGAGGGGGTAAATAGGGAAGGGGAGGGGAGGTGGGGAGGTGGGGATGGGGTAAGGGAAGGGGTAGATAGGAAAGGGGAATGGGATACGGAGGGAAGGGAGGAATTAGCAAAGGGGATGGAAGGCAGAAGTAGATGAGGCTAGGGGAGGATAGGAAAAGAGAAGGAAGGAAGAGGGCAAGAAGAGCAAAGATGGAGGGCAGGATGGAGGGAAAAGCGGACAGCAGAAGGGAGGGAAGAGGGCAAGAGGGACGTCAGGAGGGAGAGAACGTTCCGATGCAAGTACGTAACCAGCGCGACCTTGGCAGAGGGACATAACAAAGTCTTCAGACAATATGACAAGTAATCAAGGCCCTGTCCGCGTATCTGCATCTTCTTCCTATTCCTCCTTCCTCCAATTCTATCTTCCCTATTTTTCTCTTGAACTCGTTTACTTTCTTCCTCTCCCCTTACCATCTAACCTCCCTTCCCTATCCTTTCTTTCTTTCTTTCTTTCTTTCTTTCTTTCTTTCTTTTTTTCTTTCTTTCCCTCCCTCCTTCCCTCCAATTCCTCCCTTTCCCTCCCATCTCCTCTCATTCCCTTTCCCTCCCATCTTCTCCCCTCCCCTCCCATCTCCTCTCCTCCCCCCTCCCCAACGCCCCCCACCCCCCTCAAGATAAGACAAGTAAATCAGATAAAATGATGAGACAACAGGTTCGATATCGCCCTGGACTCGATAGCGGAGCACCGGCCAAGTCACCTCGCCTCTTGGGTGCAAACGTCGCGTCGGGGAGGCCGCCCCGAGACCCAGACGTTCTTCGCCATCGAGTTAAATGACCCTCGAAGGAGCAGGAGGAGGAGGAGGAGGAGGAAGGGGGTGGAGGAGGAGGAGAGGAGAGGGGGAGGAGAGGGGGGGAGAAGGAGGAGGAGGAGGAGGAGGAGGAGGGGAGGGAAGGAGGAGGAGGAGGAGGAGGAGGAGGAGGAGGAGGAGGAGGAGGAGGAGAGGGGAGGGGGAGGAAGAGAATTGGGAAGGAAGAGGAAGACAAGGGAATGAATATATGGAGGGAGAAGGGAATGAGGGTTAGGGGGAGAGAAGGAGGGAAGGAGTGGGAAGAGGGAGAAAAAGGGGGAGGGGTGAAGGGAAGGTAAAAGGAGGGACATGGGGTTGGGGGAAGAGGAGGGGGGACAGATGACACGACAATAGGGGGGGGTTCCTGATGAGACACAATAAGCAGGTGCAGCTGAGACCTGAGAGACAAGAGGAGGTAGAGGGAAGGGGAGATGCATGGGGAGGGATGGGGAGGGATGGGGAGGGGGGTAGAGGCAAGAGGAGATGCTCAGGGAGAGAGGGAAGGAGGAAGGGTGGGAGGGAGGGAGGGAGGAAAGGTTTAGGGAGGCCGGAGGGAAGAAGGAGGGAGGCGTGTGACTGCCGCAAGGCGAATGGTATAAGAAAGATGCAAAAAAAAGAAGAGAGAGGGAGAGGGAGAGGGAGAAGGAGAGGGAAAGGGAGGGAGAGAGATAGAGGTAGAGAGGGTAGGGAGGGAGAAGGTGGGAGAGGGAAGGAGGGAGGGAGGGAGGAAGAGAGAGGAGAAGTAAGAAAAACAGATGAAAGAGAGGAGGGAAACAGAAAGAAAAAGATATCAGACAGAGAGAAGGGCAGAGACGCACGGAAAAAAAGAAGTGGAAAATAAGAGACGAAGAAAGAATGGAAAGACAGAATGGACCAGACATCTGAGAAGTGTGTGTGTGGAAGAGGGGGGAGGGGGGGAGAACGAAAGAAAATGGCGGCGAGAAGGAGCGAGGAGGTCTCAATACCCCCAGAAAAAAAAAAAAAAGCTCGTGTGTACAAAAGTTATTGACCCAAACCTCGTGTCATTTTCCCTCCCGAACAAAACACCGCAAAGAATTTCGAAGCAATAAATATATATTTTTTTTAAATGTGGCCACAATAAGACGAATAAAAAGGCTTATATCAACAAACTGAAACCATTTCTAAAAAAAAAATCCAAAAAGATATTCAAATTAAACGGAGGAGAAATGCATAAAACAACAGAAACCTAAAATATATCAAGATTGAAAGCAAAGGATGATTCATGATAATGATAATGATTGATGATGATGATGATGATGATGATGATGATGATGATGATGATGATGACGATGATGATAACGACGACGATGACAAACAATAAACACAATACAATTAACAATGACGATAATAGATAGAACACCATAAACACCGATCATAAACCAAATAATAAAGGAACCCGCGAGGGAAACGGCCCAGGAAAACAAAGGCGAGAGAGACCAAGACAATGTGACAAGCAGTGCACAAACACTTCTGCTTTTCACCTGTGCTACAACAAAGCAAATTAACCCTTCGCTCCTGCGTGTGTCTGGGGGAGGGTGGGGGGGTGGATGAGGAGAGAGGAGGAGAGGGAGAGGGTGGATGGGGTGGGGGAATGGGGGGTAAGGGGGTGAAAAGAGGATACTGGAGGGAGAAAGGGTAAGGTAGAGAGGGAGGGAAAGGGAGGGAGGGAGGGAGGGAAAGGAAGGGAGGGAGAGAGGGAGGGGTATATATATATATATATATATATATATATATATATATATATATAGAGAGAGAGAGAGAGAGAGAGAGAGAGAGAGAGAGAGAGAGAGAGAGAGTGAGAGATAAAGAAAGAGAGAGAGAGAGAGAGAGAAGAAAGAAGGATTTCCCCACCACAACCAAAACGACAAAGGCAAACACCTAGCCTATCTCCAACACAATCGCTATCACAATCACCATCTCCATCAACACCATCATCACGGGTCCGCCCCCTTTCCACCTCCTTCCCTTAACCCCTTCAAAGCAAGGTCAATGATGCTGTCCAAATGCGGCGCGATGCTCCTCCTCCTCTATCTCCTCCTTTTCCCTCGTATTCCTTCATTTCTTCTTTTTCTTCCTCTTATTCCACACACCCTCCCCTCCAGCTCTTTCTTTCCTTCCCTCTCCCTCTCTTTCTTTTTCATCTTTCTTACCGTACCTTCCTCCTCCCTCCTCTTACCTACTACCACTACCACTACCACCCCCAAATCCTCCTCCTCCTCCTCCTCCTCCTCCTCCTCCTCCTCCTCCTCCTCCTCCTCCTCCTCCTCCTCCTCCTCCTCCTCCTCCTCCTCCTCCTCTTCATGCTTGGGGCTCTCACAAGATCCTGCTATTATATCCTTCAGTACACGGTATACCCTCTCCGCCTCCTTGCCTCCCACTCCCCCAGCTTGCTCTTCCTTCCAGTTTTATTTCAATACTTTTCTTTTTCTCTTTTCTTTCTGTCTGTTTGTCTCTTTCGTCCCACGCGCCTTCTCGCATCCATTCCCTCATCCCCGCTCCCTCCCCCCACCTCTCTCTCTCTCTCCCTCCCTCTCTCTCCCCTCTCCCATCTCTCCCCTCTCCCCTCTCCCTCCTCCTCCTCCTCCTTTTCTGCATCCCGGAGTGTCGGCGCGAGCACTTCCTGTTGGATCATTACGGGGAGGCAGAAGGAGGAGGTGCAAAGGACAGAGAGGAGGAGGAGATGGAGGGGCAAAGGAGAGAGAGAAGGAGGGGGGATGAGGGTTATGGAGAGAGAGGAAAGAAGGGGGTTAAAGAGATAAAAGGGGAGGAAAAGGGGGGGTAGGAGACAGGCAATAAACGAGAAAGGGGAATGAAGGAGGAGGAAGAAGAGGGACAAGGAGAGAGAAAATATAAGGGGGACGGAAGGAAAGGACGAAAACAAAGTGGTACAAGAAGAGAGAAAGAGAAACGAAGAAACAGGAAGAAACAAGGAAAAGCATGAGAAATAAAGACGAACGAACAAAAACGAACAAAAGAGAAAAAAAAACTAAGACGAAATAGGAGATAAAAGAGCAGACTCCCAGTTCTTGTCCAGCTCTTGCTTCCATCCCACCTCCACCTCCACCTCCGCCAAGGTCGGTTCCTGTGACCTTAAATGTCTTTTGCCGATTCACGATGACGCATACTGCCAGGGGTTATGCTAGGTCGAGAGGAGGGAATGACCAGGGGAAACAGGGAGAGGGAAAGATAGAAAGAAAGGAGGGAAAGATAGAAGAAAAAAAACAGAGGGAAAGAAATGAAGGGAGGGAAAGAGAGAGAATGGGAGCGGGAAAGATAAAAAGGACAGATGGCGAAGTATATAGAGTAAAAGAAAAAAGAAAAAGAAACAGACAGATAAAACACCCACACACGCACACATATATCGGAACAAAAGGCTAACAGAGAGACTCCAAACGTTGGTAAAAAATAATCCAAAAGGGTTCCGTGCAATTGCAAAAGATCAGTCATGCAACCCGAGCACTTTCGAGTGCTTTGGCGGGAAGCAATACACTCGATAGGATGGGCAATACCGAGAAGAAAAGCAGGCGGGGGAAATAAGGAGAAAGATATATAGATATACATAGAGAGATGATGAAGAAGATGAAGGAAGAGGAGGAGGTTGAAACAAAGAAGAAGAAGAAGAAGAAGAAGAAGAAGAAAAATGAGAGGGAAGAGAGGTAGAATGAGTCCTTGAGCAGGGTGGTGTGTCTTGCGCATTCGCTCACGGGGTGTGGCTACGGAGGCGAGTGTGGTGGTGTGGTGACGGCGATGTGGTGACGCAGTGATGGCACTATCGGGTGTTTGCTGTGGTAGAGAGGAAGAAACGGGTGGGAAGGAGGGAGTGAAAAGAAGGGGAGGAAGGGGGAAGGAGGAGGGTATGAGGGAGGAACAGAGAAGGTGGTGGCGAGGGAATGGGAAGGGAGGGAGGGACAAGAAAAGAGAGAGAGAGAGAGAGAGAGAGAGAGAGAGAGAGAGAGAGAGAGAGAGAGAGAGAGAGAGAGAGAGAGAGAGAGAGAGAGAGAGAGAGAGAGAGAGAGAGAGAGAGAGAGAGAGAGAGAGAGAGAGAGAGAGAGAGAGAGAGAGAGGGAGGGAAGGTAGGTAGGAAGAGACGTAGCGTGAGAGGATGACATCTGCGTCAAGATAAGGGAAAAAAAGGAGGGAAGAAAGTATGTAACACTAAGGAAGAAAACATGCCAGAGACAAAAGCATGGAGGGTAAATGTGTGGGAAGTGGGAGGGGGGAGGGAGGAGGGGGGAGGAATCGTGGGAGAGGAAGGGGGGGGGGAGGAGGCAGAATGGCGGGTATGAGGAGGTACATACACAGCTGGGGAGAGGAGAGTATTATTGTGAGCGACCTTACATCATCACCTGCATGTACCATAACTCCTCTCTTCGTCTCTCTGTCCCGCCACTCGCTCTTTCTCTCTCCTTCTCTCTTTTCCTCTTCCTCCCTCTCTCTCTCTCTCTCTCTCTCTCTCTCTCTCTCTCTCTCTCTCTCTCTCTCTCTCTCTCTCTCTAAGTTGTTGTCGTTTCGGTTCTCATTTATTGCTTTGTTTACACGTCGGGTCAAGCGGGAGCCGGTGTGACCTGAGGCCATTGCGTGTCTCCCCCCCCTCCCCCCTTGTCGGCCAACCACGTCTAAACACAACCTTCGAGGTAACCCAAACATCTTGCTCAAGGATGAGATGGAGGGAGGATGGAAGGAGGGAGGGAGGGAGAGATGGAGGGTGGAAAGATGCCAAGAAAAGTTGCAAAAGGAGAGGAGGAAAAACCGAAGGGAAATGGTGTTAGAAAATAATCACAAGAAAGTGGAGGAGGACGGAGGACTAAGAAAGAAAGAGAGAGAGAAAAGAGAGAGAGAGAGAGAGAGAGAGAGAGAGAGAGAGAGAGAGAGAGAGAGAGAGAGAGAGAGAGAGAGAGAGAGAGAGAGAGAGAGAGAGAGAGAGAGAGAGAGAGAGAGAGAGAGAGAGAGAGAGAGAGAGAAGGAGGAAGGGTGCTGAGGGAGGGCAGGAGGAAGGGGAAGATAAATAAAAGAGAGGTGTAGAGGGGTGGGAAAGAGAAATGAAGGGAGGGGATGGAAGGAAAGAGAGAGAGAGACGACGGGGAAAAAAGGGCAAGATGAGGAGCAGGGGAAGGGAGGGAGCACAGCCCTCATCCAGGGACCCCTCGGCCTTAACTCTTCCTCGCGGGTCCTCCTCAATCACAAGTTCAAGTATGTTTATGCCGGTCGTTTTCCCCGCGCAGGTATGTCGGCTCTTTCTCCTCCTCCTCCTCCTCCATATCCACCAGCAGTCTTCCGTCTCTTTCCTTCATCAGCTACCTCTCCTTTTACCATCGGCAGGTGTTTCTACCCGCCTCTCCCTCCTTCCACCCTCCCCTCCTTTCATTCCTGCCTCTTCACCTTCCTTCTCCCCTTCTCTCCTCCTTTCCTTCCCCTCCTTCCCTCCCTCCCTCCCTCAATCCTCCTCCACCTCTCTCCTCCTCCCCTCCCTAAATAACGTCCCCCCTCCCCCCTCAACCCCACCCAGCCTTGGCTTTTGCTCGAAGACTCGGAACAATTTATCGCCGGGAGTCAATCCAACAAAAGAATTTCTCACGATGGATTATGAGCCTTGACTTCCATGATAAACCTTGATTCGCTCGCCGTCTTTCTACTCCGTCGTGTTTTGCCAATAATAATGGTTATCGTGATCCATTTCTTTGCAGTCTCCCCTTGATGGATCGGTTTTCAATAATATCAATGATCTTTTAAAGCGTGATCTAGTTATTTATACTCTAGATCGTCCAGATACTTTGATTAATTATCTTGATAGTGATAATGATGTCTTAATAATGATGATGATGATGATGACAAATTCGCCGTGGTCCATTTCTTCGTATCTTTAAAAAGTCATCACCTTCGTGTTAATGGGATAGGTCTTATCATCCGATTTCGTTATGGTTTTCATCCGCCGTTATCTACTTCGCTATAGGGTGAGGCTCGCCGTTATCTACTTTCACCGTATCCTAGTTCGTTATCTATCCCGTACCCTTATCATTTGTTATCGGCGACGCGGGGCTGCCAACCCAGAATGCCGCGACTTTAAAAACTAAGTCATTGAGTCTAAAGAAAATAATTATAATAATACTGATAAAGATAATGATAACGCAATTACTGGTAATGTGGTAATGATGATCGATAACAATATTATTCCTATAATCATATCAATACTGAAAAATAATAATAAATCCTAAACCGACGACGAATCTCTATCCTTCAGGAATCCGTATCCCTGTACGACTCCTGTAATCCTCCTGTAGTTCGGCGCCTCCCCTGTATCCTGCCAGCTGTGTGTCCTGGCGGAGGCGAGGGGGTAGGAAGGGCTAAGGAGAGGGGAGGGGGAGGGGGGAGGAGAAGGAAGAGGGGAGACGACGGGGTGGAGGGGGGGGTCGCCTCCTCCTCCGGCGAGAGTCCTTTCCTATGGCTTCGGAATCACGTCCGGGCACCGTGGCCCCGTCTCCTTTCTCCTCTCCTTGTGTCCTTTCTTCTTCTCTTCCCTTTCCCCGTCATTTTTTTTCTTATATCTCCTCTCCTGTCCCTATTCTCCTTCTTTAGCATCCCTGATTTTCATACCCTTCTCCATCTCCTTAACATTATTTTCCTGTTATTCCGTTATTCCTATCTTCTCTGCTGTTATTCTCATCTCTTATTCTCTTTTCTTCCCTCATGTCCTCCCTTAACTTCTAGAACGTTCTCGACGCCCCCTAAGCAAGTTTTCTTGAGAGAAAAAAAGAAAAAGAAAAAAACAAAAGAAAAAAGAAATTATGCCGGGCTTCCTATCGGCTTGACCAAAAGAAAAGAAAAACAACAAAAATAATCACTCTTGTGGTTTCTGGTAACTGTGGTAGATAATTCGTTTTCTTTTATTTATTTATCTTCTTTTATTCCTTATTATTAGATTTCACTCGTCTTGGAACGATCGGTTGAACGGCCGCAACGCGTCTCTCCTTTTTTTTTTTTTTATTCATAATCACTCCTCCATTTTTGGGACCTCGGCCAACCTTCGCCAAAACCTTGAACGTGTCGGCGATTCAACCGAAAAAAAAAGAGAAAAAAAGAACAAAAAGAAAAAAAGGAAAGAGAAAAAACATAGTAAAGAGGAACAGAGAAAAAATAGAAAGAGACAGAGAGAGAGAGAGAGAGGGCACCAAGGATGAGATTATGTTGTGATTAGTGGCTGCTGAAGCACGCTAGCAAACGTCTACACCTCCCTGCTTGCAATAAGGGCGAGAGTCGTTCGCCTCGAGGGGGGGGGGGGTAGGATGAGGGCGGCGGGAGGGGGACGGAGGAGGGAGGGGAGAGACGGGAGGGCGAAGGTGGCAGGAGTAAGGACGAGGTTGGCGGGAGGGATAAGGGGGGGGGGAGGGAGGGGAAGGTGACTCGGCCGGAGGGGGGTGAGGAGACAGTAGGGGGGTGATCAGCTGATGGCGGAGCGACCATGTGCTCCCCCTCCCGACCGCTCCAGCCTCGCTAGCCGCCGCTGCCCACACACTTGAACGCGATTAATTTCCACGTTGACATAAAAGAAGGGGGGGGGGGAGTTCTGGTGGGGAGGGGTTCTGAAGGGGGAGGAAGGCTAATGGTGCGGGGGGGGAGAATTTTAATAACGTTTTGTTTCTCGATGATGGACAACTGAATAAAGACCAGAGATCAAAGAGAGAGAGAGAGAGTGAGGGAGAGAGACAAACACAAGAGAAAGGGAGAGAAAGAAAAGGGAGAGAGAGAGATTAATTCCCCGCAACAAACGAGACGGTCTCTTGTCAGTCTCGCTCGCTCAAAACAAAGGACCGTCGCGCGACGTCCGTGAGCTTATTTCCCGTCGAGCACACAGACCGACCGACCGACAGACCGACAGACCGACAGACAGACAGGCGGGCCCCAAACAACCACCACCACCACTACCACCACCGCCACGCTCATACCGCATCCTCAACCAGCTACCACACGCGTCGACACTTGCCAAGCTCACTCACTGGCCTCCCCAAGTAGCCTAGGCTATAGATGGCTGCAAGAGCTTACTAGAAGTTGCCGAGGTAGCAAGTCTTCGAGGGCCGGCGACCGCGAGGGAGGGGAAGGGATGAGTGGGGCTTCACCGCTGCTAGTGTTCCCGGTAGTGGGAAACTGGTCGCTCTCTTGGTACGGGTAGGAAAAAGCTTGGTAACTGCCATCAGATAGGTTGGTAACTTCCATTACATAGATTGGTAACTGCCATTACATAGGTTGGTAACTGCCATTGCATAGGTTGGTAACTGCCATTACATAGGTTGGTAACTGCCATTACATAGGTTGGTAACTGCCATTACATAGGTTGGTAACTGCTATTAGATAGATTAGCAACTGCCATTAGACAGGTTTGTAACTAGTATTATTAAGGTTTGGTAGCTACTGTTAATTAAGTTGGTAGCTGCTATTAAAAATGTCGGTAACTTATTAAAAAGGTTTGGTGACTCCATTACACATAGGCTATTTCTGCTAACAAAACGGTTGGTACTGCCATTCCGGTTTTTTTTTCAATAGCTCGTTAGATCGTTAAGACTTAAGATTTTAAAATATCTCTTCTTTCTTAGTATTCCTCTTTCTGTCCGTCCCAAGAGCTCATTTCCGATAAGGCAAAAGGATAAGAGGGATGAGATTAACTTCTTAGCTTTGTGGTCTTTGGCGAGTACGGGCGACGCAAGGCCAAGCCCGATTGCGGAAGTGATTACACGCTCCCGACGGCAACAGCTGAAGTGACGTCGAGGGCGGTGGCGGAGGCGTTGTCGACGGCACGGCGCGGCGGGGTGACATCGGTGGCGACGCGGGAACAACGACTTTTGACATCGTTTGCAGGTGGGAAATGGATACGACTTCTGGCGATCTCTCTCTCTCTTTCTCTTTCTCTCTTTCTCTTTCTCTTTCTCTTTCTCTTTCTCTTTCTCTTTCTCTTTCTCTTTCTCTCTCTCTCTCTCTCTCTCTCTCTCTCTCTCTCTCTCTCTCTCTCTCTCCTCCCCCCCTACTACCTGCAGAAGATCGAGCGAGAGGAGGGACGACGAGAAGGTTCTGTTTCTCGCTCTTTCTCTCTCTCTCTTTCTCTCTTTCTCTCACCCACGAATCCTACCCGTCGTTGCTACCTTATCTCCTCCGCCCGGATCGCAGCTTACAGTTACAGCCGTCATCGAGTACCCCCTCCCCCCTCCCCCCTGCCCATCTGCAGACCCCCAGGGGCTTGAGAGGTATGGAGGCTTTGGTGACACATTCCCCCTCCCCCCCCCCTCTATCCATCCTACCACTATTCCGCTATTCCTTCCTCCCTCCCTCCCTCTCTCCCTTCCTCCCTCCTCTTTACCACCTCCCTAGCTCCGTCTCTCTCTCCCCCGCGTGGTAAGGCGTCTAAAACACCACCACACCCCAGGGGACGAAGGTTTAAATAACACAGTCATCTCCCCCTCCCTCCCTGTACAGAAAGGGGGGGGGCTCAACCCTCCCCACTCGTGTGCACGCAAATGCCCCCTGTCCCTTCTTATTCTTGTTCTTGTTCTCGTTCTCTTCCTTTATTTTTCCCCATCCTCCTCCTCCCTTCCTCCTCCTCTCCTCCTCTCCTCCTCTTCCTCCTCCTCCTCCTCGTTGCGCGTTCGTAACTCATCACAATCAGCACCGCCATCATCACCACTTGGCACGTCATCACCAAGCAACAAGCAATCAATCAAAAGAAACAACGACCAATTCTTGCAGCCACCCTTTTAACAAGCTCTTCTCTCCCTCTCCTTTCATCTCGCTCTTCTCCTTCCTCTTCTTATCTCCCTCTTCAACTACCCATTCTCCCTTGTTATTTTTCTCTTCCTTCGGCGTGCCACTTTTTATTTTTTTCATTTTCGCCATACTTTTCATGGTCTCATCATCATCATCACCATCATCATCATTCTTCTTCTACTTCTCTCGTTATAACTATGTTTCCTTTTCCCATTTCTTGCCCATCGACATTTCCTTTGCCTCCTCTACGACCACAACCACTACGGCTACGACCAAGACTACGACTACGACCACGACCACGACCACGACCACGACGAAGACTACGACCACGACCACGACTACGACTACGACTACGCCTCCTTTCTTACGGCTTCCCGGGCGCGACGACACCATCGGCATTGTAATGGTGTGCTAATAGTCTCCCGAGAGGTATCTTGCGCATAATTAAGAGTGACTAAAAGACGTAACGCGTAGGGCGGCGGGCTGTATAGCCTTCCCTCTCCTGGGATGTGATTAAGCCCGTCTCGAACTTCTTCTCTCTTCGCCCATCTCGCTTCTCCTTTCTTCTCCCTTTGCCTCCCTTCTTTGTCTTTCTCTATTCCCTCTATTCTCTTTCCTTCTCCGTCTCAGACTTCTTTTTCTTCCAATATCCCCCTTTCTTTTCCCTCCTCTTTCTCTTTATTCCCTCTTTACTACAGCTCTTTTTCCCTTCTCCCTTTCCTTCATCATTCATCATTCCTCTTTCCATTTCCACTTTCTTTGCTGTAGTTCCTCTTTCTATTTAGCCTTTCACTTTTTTCTCTCTCTTCTCTTCTCCATTCCCCTCCTACCTTTCAGGGATGCAAAAGGCAAAAAAAAGAGGGAAAAGAAAAGAGAGAGAGAGAGAGAGAGAGAGAGAGAGAGAAAGAGAGAGAGAGAGAGAGAGAGAGAGAGAGAGAGAGAGAGAGAGAGAGAGACAGACAGAGACAGAAAGATAAAGATGAACGAATGGATGAAAGGGAAAGTAAGGGGGAGGGGGTAATAAAGTCAGAAAGGCCGGTCAGGGAGAGACAGGGCGGGAGAACGAAGGAGGGGAAAAGGAGGGAAGGAGGGAAGGGCGCGTATAAAAGAAACAAGACGGTAGGAGCCGGCTGGAAGGAGAGAGGGGGGGGGCGAGGGGTCTAATGGGAAGGCGATGGGAAGAGGGAGTGGGAGAAGGGGTGGGAGGCAAGGCAGGGGGGGGAGGAGGAGCCGAGGGAGGCAAGCGAGGGAGTGGGAGAGGAGGGGAGGGGAGGGGAAAGGGGGAAGAGAAGGGGGATGTTAAGAGGTCATACCGCAACGCTCACACCCACTAAGTGGTAGAGACGGTGTGGGCTTTTAACCTTGAGTTCCTAACACGTGACACACTGATACATATTGGGTGAACTGAAGGAGTCATAGCGTCCCCCCCTCCCCTCCCCACCCCCCAGCACCTCCTCCTCCTCCTCCTCCTCCTCCCGGTCCTTTTGCTGAAGTGCATGAGAGGGGAGAGAGACGAAGACAAGGAGGAAGAAGAGGAGGAGGAGGAGTGAGAGAGGGGCGGGGAGGGGGTGGGTGGCGCTGCAACAGAGCAACACCGAGGCAGTTATACAGAGCGGGGCTGCACGCGACCCTCCCCTCAGCATTGCTAGTCAGACACTGACGAGCGGCTCTTGATCCTCTCTCTTTCGCATTTCTCTTAGCTTGAGGAGGCGGGTTTGGGGAGGGAGGAAGAAAAGAGCGAGGGAGAAAGTTAAGATGGTGAAGGAGGAGGAGGAGGAGGAGGAGGAGGAGGAGGAGGAGGAGGAGGAGGAGGAGGAGGAGGAGGAGGAGGAGGAGGAGGAGGAGGAGAAGAAGAAGGAAAAGAAGACGAAGGAGAAGACGAAGGCGAGGAAGGGGGGGAGGGAGGGAGGGAAAGAGAGAGAGGTTGAAGATATGGAGAGAGAGAGAGAGAGAGAGAGAGAGAGAGAGAGAGAGAGAGAGAGAGAGAGAGAGAGAGAGAGAGAGAGAGAGAGAGAGAGAGAGAGAGAGAGAGAGAGAGAGAGAGAGGCGGGGAGGGGGGAGGGGAAGCAAGTAGGTTACAGCGTGGCCTGCATATGCTGTATGATCTAAAGTGTGTTTGGGCAAGCGTAACTCACCCTTTGGGAAACCGGCACACTTAACGTAAGCTGTATTAAGCCGGTCGTGTTTTTTTTTTCTTTCTCGTCGTGTCGCGCCCCCTTTTTTTTAATTGGTCGGATCAAAACACGCACGGCCAATTCCAACGGATGAACCAAAGAATCTCTCTCTCTCTCTCTCTCTCTCTCTCTCTCTCTCTCTCTCTCTCTCTCTCTCTCTCTCTCTCTCTCTCTCTCTCTCTCTCTCTCTCGAGGGGTCAGGTAGCATGCTGATAACTCTTTTTGATGTATGAGAATATATCAATACACTATCAATCAATCTACCTGCCTATCAATCAATCTATCTATCTACCTAACTATCTCCTTCCCTCCCCTTCTCCCTTTCTCTTTTATGTTTTTCTTTAATCACCCATTAATTCCCCACTACCAGCCGGAACAAGCGAGCGCCGATGATCCGGGTTAAGGCTACAGACTGCGGGGTCAGGGTGAGGAGGAGGAGGAGGACGGGGAGGAGGGGGGTTGAGGACAGGGGGAGGGGGAGGGAGGGAGAGATGTGGAGGAAGAGGGAGAGGAGGAGGAAGAGGAGGAGGGATGGAAGGTAGGGAAGGGGGGAGGGGGAGTGGAAAGGGGAGTGAGGGAGAAAGGGGGGAAAGAAGGAGGAGAGAAAAGTGAGGAAGAAGGTAGAGGAGAATAGAGGGTGAAGTGTGAACCGGAAGAAGAACCCTCAAAAGAGTGAGAGACAGTGAGAGAGAAAAAAAAGATCCGTATCTGGAAACCTGGAGGCTCCCCCCTCCCCTATCCCCCCCCCGTCCTCCAACGGCTGTCTGCCTTTCCTTTTTATTTTTTTTTTCTTTCCCTGTAATGCACGTCTTACGAGGGGGAAGAATAGGAAAGGGAGGACTCTAAGGGCGAAAATCCCATAGCAAAGCGCGTGACTATTGACCGTAAGGGAGCACGGTGCAAGGGGGTGGGAACAGCAGCTTGTAAGGGCGAGGAGAGGGTGGGGTGGGGATGGGGTAAGAAGGGAGAGGGGAGAGAAGAGGGGCGGGGGAAGGGAGAGGGGAGAGAAGAGGGGTGGGGGAAGGGGAGGGGAGAGAAGAGGGGTGGGAGAAGAGAGAGAAGGGGGGAGGGGGGAAGAGAAGGAGAAGGAGGGAGGGAGGGACGGTTTCTTCGCCAATCGTAACTTTTTCACCGTTAGAAAAGTGTGTTAAAGTAGGCGGGGCTGAGACAGTTAGACGTACACCCGCCCCCCAGCCCCCAAGCCCCCAAGCCCCTAGCCCCTCCCCCTATCTTCCCTCCCTCCCTCCCCTCTCTCTCCACCTCTACCGTAACGCACACACTTACACACGTACATACTCGCATGCACAACAGAGTACGAAAGCGAATCACCTACCCCTCGCCCCTCCCCTCCCCCCCTCCCCTGGCCAAGCAATGACAACCACACTCTCTCATCCACCTCTTCTACCTAATCCACTAGTAACCGTACTAGAGGTGGATGTGATTAAGGGGGGGGGCAAAAGGGTAAGATAGAGAGACATATATATAAATATATATATATATATATATATATATATATATATATATATATATATATATAAATATATATATATATATTAATATATTATATATATATATAGATATATATATATATATATATATTATATATATAAATATATAGGTAGGTAGATGGATAGATATATATAGATAGGTAGGTAGATATATAGAAAGACAGTTAGAGAGAGAGAGCACACCGAAACCTCGCTTTCAGAGGACTCCAAGGATGTCACAACCCCTTCCCCTCCCCTCCCCTCCCCTCCCCCCAAAATTTCGCCTCGCTGGCTCGCTCTGGCCGGCCTCGTGTCTGGCAACAGTGACATACATCAACACCGGAGGATCTGGCTATACCTTGGCGACTGCGGCATCCGACAACTTTTCTCATATGACGCAGCGTCCACTTCCCTTCCCCTCCCCCTCCCCCCCCTCTCTCTCTCTCGCCCCCCTCCCCCTAACTACACCACACCAGTTTCTCTCTCTCTCTCTCTCTCTCTCTCTCTCTCTCTCTCTCTCTCTCTCTCTCTCTCTCTCTCTTTCTTCACCTGTGCGAGGATGAATAAAACAATTTTTCACCCGAGCAAGACGCTAATTTAGAGAAATCACTCTTTTGTCAACCTTCACACGAATACTTAACGATTTAATTTTCACATTTTTCATGTCTGATATTATTTTTTCTTTTTGAACTCAATTATTTTAATGTCTTCCTACACCTCCCCTTCCCCGTTCCTTAAAAACAAAAAATGAAACAAAAGACAAACGTATGAAAAAAAGAAAATATAGTTTGCCGTGTCGCGTTGATTGTGGCTAAAGATTTGCCACAATTTAGGCGTCTTTTAACCCCCTCCCCCTTCCCCCTACCCCCCGACTACCCAGTCCCTCGTGATCAGGTTACTGCTGGTGCCGCATGGACCACCTCCCCCCTCCCCCTTTCACCCCACTACCCCCCCCCCCCCGTCTCCCCTTCTCCTGCTGGGGCTACCCGTATCCTTCCTAGGGTTACGTCGAGACCACACTGCCACTTTACATAGACAGTTCGACCAGTCTATCTGTCTGTCTATCTGTCTATCTCTGTTCTCGTATTCGCTCTCTCTCTCTCTCTCTCTCTCTCTCTCTCTCTCTCTCTCTCTCTCTCTCTCTCTCTCTCTCTCTCTCTCTCTCTCTCTCTCTCTTCTTTTTATAGGGTCTTTGTATATTTACGGATTTTTCGTCAAGTGATCTATGATTTTTTATGTCTTTGATGTTGCTCATTTCCTCTCTCTTTCTCTTCTATTTTACCCTCTTCCATTCCCTTTTCGTTTCCCTCCCATCCCTCTCTCTCCCCCCTACGTCCCCTCAACAAAAAGCTGGACGACGCCTTCCCGCTGCTTCTGGGGACTCGGCGTCTGGTGCACACGAGCTCTTATTTTTTTTATTTTTTACTGATTTTGCACTGGTCGCCGCGTGTGAACCATTTCTTTGCCTCTATCTCCACCTCCACCTCTTCCACCACCTCCAACTCCACCTTCCCCTTTCCCCCTCTCCTCCACCCAAACAACCAAACACCACCAGTTCCACCTACCTCTTTTTTTCTCCCAAAGTGATTTCTCTTAATCTCGCCCCCTAGAGAGACCTTGTTCTTTACAATGACGACGTCGAGATCACTGCCTGGCACCATAGACGTGATTGTTGTGCATCGCAATCTCTCCATCGCACCCCTCCCCCCTCTACCATTCTCTTTTCCTCCCCCTCTCCCCCCTAACAATCTCTTCCCTTCCCTTCCCTCTCCCTCCCTATCACTCTCTTCCCCTCTCCTTCTCCCCCTATCTCTGCCCCTCCCCTTTCTGACATCGCAGGTGTAGGGGTGAGGGGGGAAGGGGGAGGGGGGCGCTTAATCAAGGGCATAATACCTGGACGACCAATTAGAACGTCCGCCCTTGGTCTGACGACTGGCAGTGTCGAGGGGAGAGTCGTGTCTATCTCTGTGTCTGTCTGTCTGTCTCTCTGTCAGTCTGCCTGTCTTCTCTGTGATTGTGTGTGTGTGTGTGTGTGTGTGTGTGTGTGTGTGTGTGTGTGTGTGTGTGTGTGTGGGCGCGCGCGCGGGCGTGTATACGCCCATGTGTACGTGTGAGTGTGTGCATGGCATCGCCCCAACATCAGAAGGGGGCGAGAAATAAACAAAACAGTAGCCACATCAGCAACGCGATAAAAACAATAAGAGCATCACGAAGCGCAGTGCAGCAGTGATGGTGCAACCCGATTCTGGCAAAGCGGACACACCTGGTCTGGCAACTGTGGCGTCACCCGTTTCGAAAACACGGCCGCACTTTCTCAGAACCCCTCCCCCCTCCCCCTCCCCCCTCCCCGTCTGCCGATGGGTGCAAGAACGAGAGGAAGAGGGAGAGAATGGCAGAGAGATGGATGGATGGATGGACGGATAGGCAGAGAGAACTAGGAAGGAGGGGAGGGAGGAAGGAGGGGAGGGAGGGAGAGGGGGGGAGAGAGAGAGAGAGAGAGAGAGAGAGAGAGAGAGAGAGAGAGAGAGAGAGAGAGAGAGAGAGAGAGAGAGAGGGGTGGGGGTGTGGGGGGTAGGACGGGAGGGAGGGATGGAAGGGGTGAGAGAAAGGGAAAAGGAGGGAGGGAAGTAGGACGGGAGGGAGGGAGCGAGAGAGAGAGAAAAACAGATAACGAGACGCAGAAACAGCAAAAAAGAGAGGAAGAGAAAAAGTGACAGCAACAGATAACAGGTAATCAGCGTCGAAGTCCATCCAGTGGCCACCCAAACCACAGCCTCTCGTCTAAGCCTTGGCCGCGAGATGCTGTGGCCGGGATGCTGAGGCCGTCCGGAGAGGAACGAAAGGGTTAAGCGCGAGCAAAAGAGCAAGAAGTCAGTAGAAAGTACCTGACGAAAAAAAATACTGATGACGTGTCGATTGCAGGCCTGTTTGACTTGGCGTCCTTATATCTGTCTCTCCCTCTCCCTCTATTTCTGTCTCTCCCTCTCTCTCTTTCTCTCCCTCCCTCTCCCTCTCTCTCTCTCTCTCTCTCTCTCTCTCTCTCTCTCTCTCTCTCTCTCTCTCTCTCTCTCTCTCTCTCTCTCTCTCTCTCTGGCTTACGCGAACGAGGTCATCCCAGCGCATGACTGGGTCAGCTGAGAAGACGAAGAGGAGCGAGGTCAGGGGAACGAGCGCACGTACATGTTCGTAGCGGACGGATGTTTGGCGATTGTGGCCATGCATTGAATGCCTGATCTATTGCCCTCCTCCATTCGCCCCTCCTTCTCCCCCTGAATTGCCATAAGCGTCGTGGAGACTGGCATGACAGGGGCGTGATATGCATGACGCCATGAGAAGTGAAAGGAGAAGGGAATAGGCGCCTCGCCTCGTCTTGCTTATGGAACGAAAAAAAAAAAACATAAACCAACATAAAAACATACATACTCTCATACACACACAGAGAGAGAGAGAGAGAGAGAGAGAGAGAGAGAGAGAGAGAGAGAGAGAGAGAGAGAGAGAAGGTGGGCGTGTCCGTCAGCTGTGACTGACTTCTGTCTGATTTACGAAGTGTCGACACACTGAATAGCGTTCCGGGGGCCGAGTCGATATATCGGCGTCCCTCAACGAAATTGTGGAAGAGGGCGGGGATTTCGCTGGAGAAAATGAATCATATGGGTCTTCTGCAGATGGGCGTGAGAGCGATTCATGGGCGGAGGGGCTTCTTATAAATGGGCGTGGTGGAGCGGTGGGCGAGACTTGCACTTCCACGGACTTGGACATCTAGAGATGAAACCTGTGAAAGTGAACGCCTCTTTTTTCCCACTCCCTTTTCTCTTGTTATCGCTTATTCTACTCATCTTTCCGTGTGCAAGCAGGCTAGTCTAAGGTGCAGGGGAGAGGGAGGGAGGGAGGGAGAGGGAGGGAGGAGGGGGGTGGGAGAGAAGGAGATGAAGAGAAGGAGAGGGAGAGAGGGAGAGGGAGGGAGGGAGGGAGAGAGATAAATAAAGAAAGAGAGAGAGAGAGAGAGAGAGAGAGAGAGAGAGAGAGAGAGAGAGAGAGAGAGAGAGAGAGAGAGAGAGAGCAAAGGCGCGTTACTACACGAGAGAAGGGCGTCCGACACATCAAAGATACCTAACATCAACGCTGGACAAACACGCGATCGAGTGGGCGTCAACAAGCACGCACAAAACAAGGTGGGCGTGGGCGAGAGAGTTGGGAAGGGGGAGAAGGGAGAGAGAGAAAGAGAAGAGGGGGAGGGGAAGGGGAGGGGGGAAAAGTGGGTCACCAGCACAGGGGCGCGACAGGGAGAGAGAGCGCGCGGGAAGCTTGGCATCATGTCATGCGCGGAGAGAAAGAGAGACAAATGGAGAGATAGAGAGAAAGGGAGATAGAGTGAGACAACGAGATGAAAGAGAAAAGAGAGAGGAAGTGACTGAGGGAGTTAAACATAAAACGGAGATAAGAGAAAGAGAAAGAGAGAGAGAGAGGTGGAGGGGGGGGGGGGCGAGAGCCTTGGACTAGCAAAACATACGCAGGTAAGACGACTAGCGATCGTGTGGCTGAGCCGTTGCTAGGTGAACATCCCTCGGCCATTGCCACATATTCATCTTTCCCTCTCCCCTTTTCCCTCTCCCTCCCCTACACGCATTTATAGTCACCCCTCCCCTCCCCTTCAAGCCTTCATCCATCCATCCATCAACCCTCCCTCCTTCCCTCCCTCCCTACTTTCCTTCCCCCTCCCTCTTTTCCTTCCTCCCTCCATCCTTTCCTCCTCCCTCCCTTCCTTCCTCCACCTTCCTTCTCAAAACGAAGAGGAGAGGCACGCACTATCATGCGTCATGCACTCCTGCGATGAAGACACATGCATGGCGAGGATTCGAAATGCGAGTGGCCTTAACTGAGGGTGACCTTACAAGGGAAAGACAAGGAGGAGAAGGAGGAGGGAAAGAAGGGAGGGTAAAGAAGGGACGGTATATAGGGTGAATCAAGAAGGGTGAATGGCATGGAAAGGAAGGGTAAGAAAAGGGCGAACGGGTGGGGGAGGGGGAGGGAGAAGGGGGAAGGGGGAAGGGGGCGGGAGACTGGAGGCAGGGTGGGAGTGCGGTTACCATGTGTTCCGTCAGCAGTTCCTCCTACGGAGTATATAACCTCTTCACGACACCTTGGAGGTCAGGAGGCCAGGGTGAGGCGGAGGTAAAGGCATGAGGCAAGGTCGGCCACAAGGCAGCGGAGGAGAGAGGGGAGGGAGGGGGCGAGGAGGGGATGGGAGGGGGAGGTGCGGGAAGAGCGAGAAGAAAAGAATAAATGAACGTTCCGAGAAGGTTAAAGAGGAAGGGAGAGACAGGGGATGGGAGTGTGGGAGGAGGGAGGGAGAGTGCGGGAGGGGGTTGGAGTCGCGGGTGGGGTGGGGGTGGGGTGAGGGGAACGCGAGGAAGGATCACCATGACTCATCACGCACTCGAGAAACGTCTCCAAGACACGTCAACACAGAAACACGTGAGGCTAAATTGCACGCACGCAAATCACGCACGCACCGCGCAGAAGCAAACGTACAGTTCATACAAAACGCACTTCGCTCATAGCACTTCCACACCCACCTGGCTGCGCTCCCTTCCCACCCTCGTCCCCCTCCCCCTCCCCAACCCCTCCTCCCCTTCCCTCCAGCCACCTCCCACCCATGCCACCACCCACGCCCACTAAGCCAGTAGGCCGTGGCCACGCGGAGGCCATCAGCAGCAGCGGCGGCGGCGGCGGCGGCAGCGCGCGGGGACGACAAAGCATTTCCTGAAAGAGCAGCTGAGGAGAGGCGCTCTTGGCGGAGGGACATGTGTACCCGGCCGCTGCGGGAGGTAGGCGGCAGTGGCGGCGGCGGTCAGCGCTTGCCTCCGACTCAGCGCCCATAAACAGCGCTCCACCAAGTGCACTCTCCGAACATGCGTTGTACATAAAGAGGGCACGTGCATATGAATGTCTTGGAGGCGGCTACCTGTACTCACTCGCGGTGACTGTATAAGTATGTATGTATGTATGTATGTATATGTTTGTTTGTATGTATGTATGTATATTTGTAAGTATGTATGAATGTCGGCATATATTCAGGCATATACGCATGTACGTACGACGTACCTATGTATGTAGCTATGAATATTGATGTGTTTACATCTCAACATACACATGCACCAATATACGGCTTTGTTATCCTTGTTCCCCGTGTGTTTAGGCTTCGCTGCCCCGCGTACACACCGCCGACGAAGTCATCAATAAATCAAGAAGTAACTAGTCATGATGGACGTGCAGTACATAGGCCTTTTGCCAAGGGGAGGAGGGGGCAGAGGGAGGAGCAGGGGGAAGAAAAAGAAGAAAGGAAAGGCGTAGAGAAGGGAATGAGAAACACGAGAAGAGAATGAGTAGAGGCAATTAGGGAGGGAGCGAGTGAAGAGAAAGAGAGAGAGAAAGAGAGAGAGAGAGAGAGAGAGAGAGAGAGAGAGAGAGAGAGAGAGAGAGAGAGAGAGAGAGAGAGAGAGAGAGAGAGAGAGAGAGAGAGAGAGAGAGGAAGGGAGGTGTGGCTACAAGTATTGACGAAGGTGACGGGTGGAGGGTAAGGGGTGCAGGCACAGTAGGTAGGCGGGGGGGATGGGAGGGGGGGGGAATAGGGGAAAGGTGGAGGGAGAGGGACGAAGTGTGGGAAAAAAGGGTGAAAAAGAGAGGTGAGAGACCGGAGTGGGGGAGTGGGCAGGGAAGACGAGAGGAGGTGAAAAGGGGGTAAGGTAGTAGAGGGAAGAGGGAGAAGGGGGGGGGAGGGTCTCAGGGCCATACATGTCTTTTCGTCCAAACGCAGCATAGCTCCCCCCCTACACCATCACCTCCCCCCCACCATTTCCCATCACCCCTTCACCCGTAGACGTCGTGGGAACACACAATGAGGAATCCTTTTAATTCCTCACTTCCTTTGATCAATCGCTCACTCCCGATCAAGGCGTCTCCCCTTGTCATGCAACGCGTCGCGAAACGTCATGCGGAGTCACGAGATATGCAGTGACGTCACACTTGAGGCGGAAGAGGAGAGGAGGAGAGGAGGAGAGGAGGAGAGAGGGGGAGAAGGAGAGAAGGAGAGAAGGAGAGATGGGAGAGGGAGGAGTAGAGAGGAAGAAGAGAGAAGTAAGAAGAAGTGTGAGAGATAAGAGGGAGAGATGAGATGGGGGAGAGGGGGGAGAGAGAGAGCGAAGGGAAGAGAGAGATAAGAAAGTTAGAGAGAGAGAGAGAGAGAGAGAGAAGAGAGAGAGATGAGGAGACGATGATGAGGAGGGAAGAAGAGAGAGAGAGAGAAGGAGTGAGAGAGGAATGAGAGAAAGAGGAGAGAGAGAAGAGAGAAGAGAGAGATGCGAGCTAAAGAGAGAGAGGGGGGTTTTTGGGGGGCGGGGGTGTGGTGGTGTGTGTTTGTTGGTTTTGTGTGTGGGTGGGGGGGTGGGGGGGGTGGGGGGTGGGGGGGGGGGGTGGTGTGTCCCCCTCCCCACCCCCTCCGGGGGGGGGGGGGGGGGTGGGGGGGGTGGCGTGGGGGGGGGGGGGGGGTGGGGGGGGGGGGGGGGGGGGGGGGGGGGGGGGAGGGGGGGGGGGGGGGGGGGGGGGGGGGGGGAGAAGAGAATGAGCGAGAGTGAGAGAAAGGTGGGGGGTGGGGACGAGCGAGGAAGAGGGAGTGAATCAACAGAAAATGAAAGGAAAGGCGTTAGTTGGATTTTACTCTCTTTACTTTACCTCTTTCTTTCCCCCTCACAACAAAGCGGTCTCTCTTTCCTTTCCTCCTCCCTCCCTTCCACGCTCTCACGAAGCAGCTGTCGGGCGGCGGGCGGCGGCGGCGGCGACAGGGTCTACGAGTGGGTGTGGTCCTTGGTGCGCCCATCCACCCACGGAAAGGTGAAGGGCGCCGCCCCAGGGCACCGACGACGAGTTTTTGAGGACCCGGGTACCCAGAGGTTGCCTACCTGCCTGCCCGCCCGTCCGCCCGCCCGCCATACCTGCGTATACCTTGCAGCCGGGAATCGCCACGCCCTTAGCTTTGGGGTGTGTGTGTGGAGGGGGGGCGGGTTGCGTAATATTTATGTACTGGGCGCCCAGTCTCCCTCCCCCCCTCCCCCTCGCCCCCTTGCTCCTTGCTCCCTGGAGGAAATGATACGTAAGTAGATAAGTAGATGAACCGTTAAGCAGGTAGACCATCGGATAAATGGAACGGGTTTTACACATCAAGGAAGGAAAAAATATATATCCGAGATGAACGGAAGCTGAGATCATTCTGACACAATAACCAACAGCAATAATAACGATATTCTGAAGTAAACTAAGACATCATTGTTTCCAACTAGAAAAATATAAAGAAAAACTCGCGTTTCACTTGCCACCCTCCCTCCCCCTCATCCCTTACCCCCCCCCACCCTGTAAGACCGTCCCTCGAGCCTTTTTTCGAAACTTCTTTCTTTTCGCTCCGTTGTTATGGTCGAATAATAAGAGGGGAGAGGGATGGAGAGGGAAGAGCGGGAGGAGGAGGAAGATATGAGACGGTAGAAGACGAGATGGGAGTTGTGGAAGAAGTTGCGAAAGCAGAAAATGGGAAAAACGCAAGAAGAAATAAGAGAAGAAGAAAAAATCCCGTCGAGCTCCGATGCCAGTGGCTTCGCCTCCTGCGCGAAGAGCGTCGTCGCGTTCGCCCGCTATCACGTTTCGCGCCGCGCCGCCGTGCCACGCCCACCGCGGGTAAACCGCCCCGGGCGACCCACCGGAGCGGCCAGCTGACTCGCCACGCCCACACGCGATTCCACCCCCCCCCTCCCCCTCCCCCCTCACCCGCCGGAAACCTCCTACACCCATCCACCCAAGCAGCGTCAGCCACCTGCCGCGCTTGCAATCCCCCCCCCTTTCTCTCTCTCTCTCTCTCTCTCTCTCTCTCTCTCTCTCTCTCTCTCTCTCTCTCTCTCTCTCTCTCTCTCTCTCTCTCTCTCTCTCTCTCTCTCTCTTCGGAAAAGAACGAACGCGGCGACTTCGAAGGTGGAACGACGTAAAAGCGCAGACAATGATGATTTGATGTCCTTCACGACCGTGGCTAATAATAAAGCTCTTCTTCTCTCTTTCTTTCTCCCTTTCCCTTTCCCTTTCCCTTTCCCTCTCCCTTTCCCTTTCCCTTTTCCTCTCCCTCTCCTTCTCTCTCTCCTCTCTCTCTCTCAATACGCATTGTTTGACCACGCCCCCCATGCTAACTATATCCACCGCGGCCAAAGCTGTTGTTTTCATACATTTCACGCATAGTTTCAAGATCATTTGGGTTCGCCGCCGACATGCTAGGCGAAGAACGCGCGCGCGCACACACACACTGTAAACACACACACACACACACACATACTCACTCTCACTCTCTCTCTCTCTCTCTCTCTCTCTCTCTCTCTCTCTCTCTCTCTCTCTCTCTCTCTCTCTCTCTCTCTCTCTCTCTCTCTATGTTTTTTTTCCCTCTCTCTCTCCCTTCTCCCTTCCCCTTCCCCTTACCTCTGCCTCTCCTTCTCCCTCTCCTTCTCCCCCCTCCCTCCCTCCTGGTCCCCTTGGCTTCCACTGTGTCCCTATCTCTCCACTTCCTCCCTCTCTCGGCATCCTGTACTCTCGCTCTCTTTGCCTCCCTGGACGTTATTCTAGTCCCTCCCTATCCTCTCTTCCCCCTTCACCATCTCCCTCTCCCTCTTCATATCCCCCATCTCCCTCTCCCTCTTCATATCCCCCTTCACCCTTCACCCTCTCCCTATCCCCCTTCACCCTTCATCCTCTCCCTATCCCCCTTCACCCTCTCCCTCTCCCCCTTCACCCTTCACCCTTCACCCTTCACCCTCTCCCTATCCCCCTTCACCCTCTCCCTTCCCCTGTGACGCGTCCTCTCCCCCTGTAACCTTGTGCAAAGCCTTGATAAGCCCAGCCTCGTGCCGTCGTGCTCAAGGTCGTGACGCTGATACAAGGCCTTTTTTCCATCGCTGCGTCCCAGTGACTTTAAGGGCTTGCAGGAGGAAGAGGAGGAGGAGGAGTGGGGGAGGAGGAGGAGGAGGAGGAGGAGGGGGGGGGGGGAGAGGGGAGGGAGAGGGAGAGGGAGAGGGAGAGGGAGGGGGGGGGGAGGAGGGAGGAGGGGGAGGAGGAGGAGGAGGAGGAGGAGGAGGAGGAGGAGGAGGAGGAGGAGGAGGAGGAGGAGGAGGAGGAGAGGGAGAGGGAGGTGGAGGAGGAGGTGCAAGTGGAGGTGGAGGAGGACGATGATGACGAGTGGGGAAGGAGGAGTAGCGCAGAGGAGGAAAGA
This sequence comes from Penaeus japonicus, assembly GCF_977035675.1. Lineage (NCBI taxonomy): Eukaryota > Metazoa > Arthropoda > Malacostraca > Decapoda > Penaeidae > Penaeus > Penaeus japonicus. Next base: position 23,621,902 of record NW_028234419.1, read on the forward strand.
GGAAGAGGAGGAGGAGGAGGCTAAGGAGGCCCCTCGCGAGCGGCAGGCGACGTAAAAGAGTGCGCCTCCCCTAAATTCTTCTGGAGGAAACAGGTGGTTCCTCCATGTGTGTCAGGGATATGGTGAATGTCAGGGGTGGAGGGTGCCCCCCCGCCCCTCCCCCGCCCCTCCCACCCTCCAGAGCGAGTGCGGTGAAAATCAAGATCAAGTAAAGAAAAAAAAGAAGAAGGGGGTCAGGTAGTGACTAAAGGACACGTGGTAGCTTCGCAGGTCCTGGGGGCGCCATCAATGTTTCAACAGTGCTTGTGATGCACGGCGGGTATCGACCGCTACTGCCTCCTCCTCCTCGTCCTCGTCCTATTCCCCCTCCCCCTCCTCTTCCTCTTCCTCCTCCTCCTCCTGTTCTTCTTTCTCTTGTAATTTCCTTGACCTTTCTTTTTTTCCTAGTTCATCTCCTCCCATTCCCATTCGTCACAAGTTTTCTTCGTCTTCGTCTTCGCCTTCCCCTTCTCGTCCTTGCCATCCACCCATCTCCCCATCCACTTCACCCTCGTCCCGTACCAACCCGCCCGCCGTTACTTTCACGCCAGAACGCACACATCAACATCACTTCCAGTCGCCACTACCACTTTCACCTCCCACCCCCACCCCCACCCCACCCACCCCCCCAGCCCGGCGCCAACCACCATCGCCGCCGCCAACAGATCACCATCACCATCACCATCACCATCGCTAGCCTCTTCGCCATTCATCAGCCTTCGAACTCCCGCTCTTTTGCCGCGCTCGCTCGCCGGCGACCGTGGCAATCAACGGAGAACCCGAGCACCCATTCGAACCGTCTCGCCATTATCACCGGCGCTTCCCTCATCATTGTTATCTCGGTAACAATGGTAAACAGCAACAGCAGCAGCGACAACAGAAGTAGCAACAGACACAACGGGGTCTGAGTACCAGTCTTCTCCCGTCGCTCAACACACTAACAAAAGGGCGACACCAAAAAACAGAGATAGAGAGAGGGGGGGAGAGGGGGAATGACGACTCTCTTTCTTTCTTTCTCTTAATCTTTCTCTCTCTCTCTCTCTCTCTCTCTCTCTCTCTCTCTCTCTCTCTCTCTCTCTCTCTCTCTCTCTCTCTCTCTCTCTCTCTCTCTTTCTATCTCTCTCTCATTCGTATCAAAACCACGCCTCCGCTCATCTGAATGCGTAAACAGCAAAGCAATAAATTAGTCTATGCTGTACTGACTGTGTTATGTCGGCGGGCCTTAGTGCGTCTCCCAGTACACGTCTCCCCCCCCCTCCCCCTCCATCAACCCCCTCCCCCAGCCCCCAGCCCCCTGCCTCCCTAATCGCCTCAACGGACGCGCGGCCACACCTACCCACTCTCAAATGTAACTTTCTCCGTTTACGCTCTGCAACCACTTTTTAGAGGGAATGGGGAAGGAGTGTGGAGGGGGGAGGGAGGAGGAGGAGGAAGGAAGGGGCAAGGGAGTGGGCGAGGGAGGGAGGGAGGGGAGGAGGCGGGAAAGAGGAGAAGGAAGGAGAGCAGGCGGAAGGGAAGGGAGAGGAGTGGGACTTTCAGATACCTGCTTGAACATTTAGCTTGTACATTCAGCGACGCTTTGCTTGAATCCCGATTCTTGTTTTCTCTCCCTCGCTGCCCTTTCATCCCCCCCTCCCCTCTCCTCCCTCGCTCTCTCTCTCTCTCTCTCTCTCTCTCTCTCTCTCTCTCTCTCTCTCTCTCTCTCTCTCTCTCTCTCTCTCTCTCTCTCTCTCTCTCTCTCTCTCTCTCTCTCTCTCACCAATTTGCTCCCCTCTTACACCTACGTAGTTCAGCCTCATGGCCGTGGCCCCGTATTGCCAGCCTCCCCCCTCCCCCCTCCCCCATTCCCTTCCCAATCTCTTCTCCTTTCTAGATCGACTCCTTCCCCCACCCCCACCCCCACCCCTCCACCCTTCCCCGGTGATCTAGCCCTCCCCCTCTTTCTTGCGATATCATCCATCCTTCAAAAACTGTCCAAAAATAAAAGCCTTTTCTATGCTGTTCGCTCTGGCATCAGTTGCTGTGAAGTGTAAGGAGGTACATTCTTCGCACGGGCGCCTAAAAATCAGAGCTCAGACCTTCGCGATGCCAGAACACAAGGCATAGTCCCTCCGTCTTCCTCTTATTCAACTTCCGCCACTGGTAGAAACAGCTATTTACGAATATATGAGAATATGTATGTATGGGTAGACGTCGAAGGAAAGGAAATCCTCTCTCTCTCTCTCTCTCTCTCTCTCTCTCTCTCTCTCTCTCTCTCTCTCTCTCTCTCTCTCTCTCTCTCTCTCTCTCCTTCCCCAGCCATTCATTCCTTTCACGCCATTTCCCCTTTTTTCCCCTCTCTCCCCCTCCCCCTCAATTCTGCTCACCGCCTAATAATCAATAGGACACACGCGATGGAGCAATCATTGAAGGTCACAAACACTTAAGTGCGCATAACAGATTTGCGACGTGAGTACCGACATAGCAGGAGAGTGGGGGGCTGAGAGTGGTGGGGGGAGGGGGAGCGAGATAGCGGGGAGGGGGTGGGGAGAGGTGGGGGCGGGGCGCGGACAGGTGATCGTCCTTGCTGGTTGCAGGTTGCAGCAGCAGCGGCAGCAACGCAGTGGTGGCAGGCAGCCTTGGCGCGAGGCCAGCCGAACACGCCCTCTAGTATGTCAACAAGTTGGCGGCCTCCTACACGCCCACACGCCCACCCGCCCACTTTCGGCCCTTCGTCAGCGTGTTCTGCTCCCTTTCCCCCTTCTTCCCTTCCCTCCCTTTGACACGCCGTATCGATTCAGGTGCGATATCTAGCCGTAAGGAGGCGAGAAGAGGCTGCGCTGGCCCGGGGCTTCAGCCTTTCGTCCAGGCTCCTCGTATCGACTGGCCAGCGTCACCTTTCGCTTGCTCTCTCCCGCCCTCTAGCTTTGTTTCTTCCTATCTCCCTGACTCATTCTCTCTCTCTCTCTCTCTCTCTCTCTCTCTCTCTCTCTCTCTCTCTCTCTCTCTCTCTCTCTCTCTCTCTCTCTCTCTCTCTCTCTCTCTCTCTCTCTCTCCCTCCCTCCCCTCCGGTTCGGCTGAGTAGGTGGGCGTGGCAACGTTTGACGGTCGGCCACGCCCCATTCTTACTTCTCTGACGGACTTGAAGACAGACTCGCAAACACACAAACATACAAACTAACAAACACGAGCACCAGAGGCAGCCCGGACCGTCCGCTGCGTAATGGCCAGCAGTATAGTCCTAATTAGCGGCCTTCGTTATCTGCCTCTCGAGACAAGATGCAAGCCCGAGAGAGGGGAAGGAGGAGGAGGAGGGGAGGAAGGGGAGGGGGTCACGGAAGGAGGGCATGGTGCGCCCCGAGACCCGACTGGCGCCCCGCCCTTCCATCGCAGGTGAAGGGTTGGCCCTCCGCAGTGCCGCGGGCGGGCTGGCACTCACCGCTTCAGGTGCGCCTCTGGCCAAGGGCCCGGGCGGGCGGCCAGAGTACGCGCCTCCATGCTTGCACAACGTGTGGTCTGGCGGCGCCGCGCCTCGCACTTCCCCGCACGGAGATACCGCTACTTTACGACTGCGCAAGCACTCGCACAGCGCTAATTACGACTGCGGGTTTAATGCGACAGCACTTGGACTCGGAACAATGAGAGAAAGGTTAACGAAAAGAGAAAGAGAACTGGCCTCGTGGTCACACCGATAGCCCAACGACGTGGCCCGACAGCTGCCTCATGGTCATTTTATTCCCAAGTCTCGTTATCTACAGGCTAGACTACCTCTACTCTCTTCTAGTTTTTCTCTTCTGATGTGACACAGAAGACGCGTTTCTTATCGTTCTTTATCTAATTGATATACATCATTTCTTTCCACCAACTTATCGGTTGGCCCAGATAAACATCGTCTGACCTAGCAAAGCCATACGCAATAGCTGTGAGTGTGTGGGGAGGGGCAGGGGGGGTCTCCCCATTCCCCTCCCATCACCCACGAGGCACCAACCCTTTATCTCGCCCCACCCCCTCCCACCCCCTTCTCTTGCTCCCTTCTTCTTTTGACCCTTCCATGCCCCCTAACCCCCCCTCCCCCCATCCCAGGGTACCCCCTCAACCGAGCACGAGAGACAAGGCCGCTCACCTGTGTGTGTCCTCAGATGGGCTTTCAGATGCGACGACTTGCCGTAGATCTTGTCGCATCCGGGGAAAGTGCATGGGTGGGCGCGCTTGTCCTCCACCTTCTGCTGGCTGGCCCGACCCCGCCCTCGCCGCCCGCCCGTGCACCTCGCGGGGGTGCGGCTGGCGGTGCCCGCGTCCCGCTCTTCGGCGGCGCTCGCGGCTGCCTCCGCCACGCCTCTTCTGCTGAAGTCCAGGGGCTTCTCCTGCGTCTGGGCGGGCAGGGGGAGGGTATGTGTGATGTGGGTGGGAGGGGCGGGCGAGGGCGCGGCGGCGACGGGCGCGAGGGTCTCTGTCGGGAGCTCCTTCTCGCGGACATCCACCCTGTCCTGCTGCACGCGCTTCAGGTCGGCTAAGATCCGGGCGATCAGGTACACCGAGTGGTCGGGGCTGGCGTCGCACGTCTCCATCGCCGCCGGGCAGTACGAGTGGTCCTCCAGGATGGGCGTGGGCGGCGACGGAGGTGTGGGCGGGGTGGGCGGCTGGTACATGTGGTCGGGCGACAGGGGGAAGGCGTGGTGTGTGAATTCGACTGAAGGAGAGTGTTCGGGGCTCGGTGCGGGCGTGTGGGTAGGTGGTGGGTCATGGAATGGCCGTTGCAGTGGTAGGTGAGTTTTTACTTGAAGACGTGGGCGTTGGCTGTTGGTTTCTGGCGCCGCCCACGGACTCAGCCTTCCGCCGCCCTTCATGGCAACTAGGCAGGCGGCTGCGTTTAGGTCTTCCTCGAGAGTCAAACTAGCCATCGTGTTCACAGGTAAATAAAAAAAGAACTTGGTCAATATCAATTTCACCTCTGTATTACGTTCACCACACTGAATTTCTTAGGCCACGCTCGCGGGAGAGAGAGTGTGCCGTACGTCCTCACTCACCAACGTTCCACGCTGAACTGCTGCTTCACGTGTATCAGCTGATCGTCGCGACGCACCATGTGCCCGCGAAGGTCGGGTGCCAGTTGCCCTTTTCATTTATTTTATCTCTCCAAGGAATGAGTCATATGAAATCATTATTCGTTGTACACTCTCCTAGACCTTCTTGCTGATAAAAGAAACATAGAAATTTATTACCGTGAGTAAAGCAGCATCCCAGAACAAACCCGATCTTAAATCCCGAATCGCCAACTCTACTTCGCAACGTACTTTGCTAAGGTAACGAAAAGTTTTAACAAGTAGACTTTAATACCGTTTCCCCCACACTATCACTAAAATCCCCACATCTCACGAAAAGAGAGAAACCCAAATCTCATCAGACAGTACACGAAAGAAGTCCCCAAAAACAACCACCGGTACCAGTGTTTCGAGAGAGAACCACGAGGATTTAACTTTGTGTCCGTCCCATTGCGCGGGTAGCGTGGTTGGCCATCTGCAAGCCTCCCTTGTGTGTGCTGGGACGGGGAAGGCCGCCGCCGCGTGTTGGACGCAGAGAAACGTGGTCGCTTGGCCATGGGATTTCCAACGAGTCTCTATCGCAAGCGCTGAGGGGTTTCTACATGCGCATGATTGTAAAAAAAGGGGGTGAGGGGGGGAGGGGGGTAGTGCATGGCGTTACATTTGCATTGAGCGGCGGGAAAATGTTTCTTAGAAAAGAGAGGCGAGGGTTAGAGAGCGAGAATTTAAAGCGTTTCGACTTGTCTTTTCCCCCTTCGACTCGTGCCGAGCGCTGGTACATGTAGGCGGCAGTCTCCGGGCTTTTAACTTTTGCCACGAGGAAGTCAGGGCGCGTTAATATCAGAAGACATGTTTTTCCATTTGAACCTCCACCCGCAGTCCTATAGCAAGAGGAGAATTCACCTTTAAAGTGGACAAAGAGAGGTCGACGGCCTGGAACCACCACAGTCGTAGCCAGCCTCAGGCCAGGAAGTGGGCGTCTGTCTCGCACCAGCATCACCTTGTCCCCCTCCCCCCACACACACTCCTTCATGCTGGCCTCCGCGCGCCCTCCTCCCACTTACTGTCCTGGCCACTTATTTCCATTTTCTCTTCCTCTCTTTCTTCCCCTCTCTCGCTCGCTCGCTCGCTCACTCACTCGCCCGCCCTCGCGTTCAGACTCTCTTTCGCCGCCGTTCGCTCTCTCGCTCTCTCTCTCTCTCTCTCTCTCTCTCTCTCTCTCTCTCTCTCTCTCTCTCTCTCTCTCTCTCTCTCTCTCTCTCTCTCTCTCTCTCTCTCTCTCTCTCTCTCTCTCTCTCTCTCTCTCTCTCTTCACATACACCCACTTGTTGATCTTTTTTCTCGGTTCTCACCCTCTTTCTATCTCTTCCACTCTTTTCTTCGGTATCCTGTTGCAAAAAGCGTTTGTTTTTTATTCTTCGTACCCTTAGTTTGCATTTTTTCTTCTCCTCTCCCTTTCGTCGCGCACGGCTTTTCTGTTTTCGATTATTATTAGCCAGGTTGATTGAGATGCGATCAACCTATACGAACTCCATGTATGTTCTGCCATCCAAAACAAAAACATTAGCATCCACATTAAATTGTTTTCGCGTCCACCCTAACGGAATGCACAGTACTTATCCACATCGATATCCAGAATAATCCCTCCCCCCACACACTTACTTATTCCACATCCATCTACCAGCATCGTCAATGACCTTCCACCTAACCACCATGCACAACGCCTATCCACTTCATCATATCCACAATCGTCTTCCACTTTGAAGCCTATGAGCATTACCTATCCACGTCCTCTTAATTCTATCCACAATAACATTTTTTTTTCCAATCGCCAATTCCCTAACACCATAAACATCTTTTTTTTAACAATATCCACAGTAATATATTCCACAGCCACTGACCACCACACACAATACCAATCTCCACCTCACCTGCATCCTTGTCATCCTACCCCCTTAGCTCCTTCCACCCCGATCCACCGCAGTCCACCCTGTTCCACCCCTAGCCCTCCCTCCCTCTCTCCCTCCCTCACACCCTCCCTCCCTCCCTCCCTCCCTCACACCCTCACACCCTCCCTCCCTCCCTCCCTCTCTCCCTCCCTCCCACCCAACTACCAGTCCACCACCTGCCCACGTCTGCAGTTTCACCAGCATGGGCGCGGCAGGTGGCGATCATGCACCTCACCAGCTGCCGGGACAACATGCGCTCGAAAAACGTACCCAAAATCTCTCTCTCTTTCTCTCTCTCTCTCGCTCTCTTTCTCTCGCTTTTCTCTCTTTCTCGCTCTCTCTCTATCTATCTATCTCTATCTCTCTTTCTCTCTCTCTCTCTCTCTCTCTCTCTCTCTCTCTCTCTCTCTCTCTCTCTCTCTCTCTCTCTCTCTGTAATCAATGGCGGTTCGTAAGGGATTTTATTTGCCTTGTCTGCATGGCATAGTAGCCTTTATGCATGTTATTTAATCATTATTTTATCTTTTTGCAT
>NW_028234419.1:23644442-23646942 GCF_977035675.1 Penaeus japonicus
AGGAGTGGAGGGGGAGGGAGGAGAGGAGGAGGAAGAAAAAGAGGAAGAGAAGGAGGAGAGGAAGGAGAGGAGGGGGAGGAAAGAGAAGAGGGGGAGGAAGGAGAGGAGGAGGAGGAAGAGGAAGAAGAAAAAGGGTAGTAGGAATGAGAGGAGGAATAGGAAAGATATGAAGAACAAGAATGAGAGGAGGAGGAGGAGATGGGGGAGGATATATTCTTGGATGTCTAAGGATTGTTATGCATGATGTTATGAGAGAGGAGGAAGAGGAGGAAAAGGAGGAGGAGGAGGAGAAGTGCTTTCAGGATTGCGCTATGAAAGAGAGGAGGGGAGGAGGAGGAGGAGGAGGGGGAAGTGCAGGGGGTGAAGGAGGAGGAGGAGGAAAAGAAGAATAAAAAGAATTATAATAGTAATAATAATAATAAGAAGAAGAAGAAAGAAAGAAAGAAAAAAGAAGAAGGAGGAGAAGGAGAAGGAGAAGAAGAAAGAGGAATAGGAGGAGGAGAAGGAGGTGGTGGAGGAAGAGGGAGGGGAGGAAGGAGAGGAGGAAGGGAGAAGAAGGGGACGCAGAGGGAAATACTGTGAGGATATGTGTGGGCCGTCGCTGCGAGGCGCGTCGACGCATTCACAGACATTCATAGAGATCTAATCTCATGCATACTTATATACGCACACTAATCCTGCATTTGCACACTCACACACACACACACACACACACACACACGCACACACACATACACACATACACACATCAAGAAATAGATCACGAAAGAAGGGAAGAGAGAAGGAAAAAAGAGAGAAGGAGAGACAAGAGGAGAGAGATAAGATAAGGAGAGAAAGAGAAAGAGAGGAAGGAACAGATAGATAGAAAAAAAAGGGAACAGAAAGTTCAAGGGTGAATAGAAGAGAAAAATGAAAAGAGAATAGAAGATAAAGAGAGGAAAAAAAAATAAGAGAAAGACGCGAAACTAAAGGAAGAGAAACACACAAAAGAAAAGGGAAATATCAACCAAAAGAAAGATAGAAAAAAAAATAAAAGACAGAACGAGAGAAAACCAGCCCTCCCCCCCATCCCCCACCCATCCAGCCCCCTTTCCTTACAAGCCCCCTTCCTTACACGTGTTACATGCTGACGTTGCAGGAGTCAGAACATAGCCTGAGGCCACGTATTGTAACGGCGCCCCCCCCCCTCCCACGTTCGTTGCAGAAGGGGCTCTCGCCGTGCTTTTACACACGTGGTACGTGTACGACATTCAGCGGTGGACTTACGTCGGGTTGAACGTGCTACATTCACTGTCTTGTGGGCGTGTCAGATCTGTGGGGTTTTATGACGTCTTGTATCATCTTGGGATGGACTCTCTCTCTCTCTCTCTCTCTCTCTCTCTCTCTCTCTCTCTCTCTCTCTCTCTCTCTCTCTCTCTCTCTCTCTCTCTCTCTCTCTCTCTCTCTCTCTCTCTCTCTCCCTCTCTCTTTCTTGCCGTGTCTGTGTCACTGTGTCTGTGACGCTGTTTCTGTATTACTCTCTGGCTGTTAGTCTCTCTGTCTGTGTCTTTCTCTCTCTCTCTCTCTCTCTCTCTCTCTCTCTCTCTCTCTCTCTCTCTCTCTCTCTCTCTCTCTCTCTCTCTCTCTCTCTCTCCTTTCCCTCCTTCCCTTACTTCTGCCCCCTACCCCTCTCTCCTTCACCCTACTTCCCCTCTTACACTCCCTCCCTCCTCCTCCCCCCCCCCCACACACACACACACTCCCCCTACGCACGCACACACTTCAGAAAACACATCATCATATGGATCTCCTCTCCCGTCTTATATTTCCCTGTTATTTTCGTTTCTTCTTTCCACACACTTCCTTTTATCCTTCTTATTTCGGTTGATGTAATTATATCTGTTGATATTTCTTGTGCCATCAATGGTCTAAATAACAGGCGACACGTATGTTATTATTGCTTGTGTGAGTGTGAGTGTTATTAATATGACTGTTATTGGTATTGGTACTGTTATCATTATTGTTATTTTCATTATTGGTATTTATAGTAGTGGTGGTAATAGTAGTAGTAGTGTCATTAAAATTATTATAATTATGATTATTAATATTATCATTAATTCATTCATTTACATGTGTTTGTTCCCGACGTGTTTTCGCCAATGTGTTTACAGTTTGTTAGGATTTTCTTATTATTTTTGTATGTTCTTTGTGATTTTGATTTGTCTTTATATAGGTATGAGATTTTCTTATGATTTTTTTATTATTCTATTTGTTGTTTGTATGGCTATTCAGAGCGAATTAGAATGCTTGTTTGATATCAAAGTTTATTTTTAAGAATTCATCATTCATGTTCCGTCGATAATGAAACGAAAAAAGTGAGAAAATCAATTTAAAAAATGTAGGAGATGCCGTAACTGGGCTTCTATTTCCATCTCTCTGAGGAGGCAAATTTAAATAGCGTTTTTGTAATAGCAATCCGCGTTTTAAATCCGCATGCGCTTTCCTTACACGAACGCTGTCG
>NW_028234419.1:23656942-23661942 GCF_977035675.1 Penaeus japonicus
GATAAACTAGGAATCAAAAGACAGTTGAAACATCGTTGACTAATTGGTAATTGGTGAATTAGAGAAGAAATGAGTTCTTTTATAGAGCAAAAGCGGGATTATGCTCGTACTCTGTTACTAATATAATAAAAAAAGAATGTATATAACAATAATATTATACAAATAGCCATTATAATTCTATAGCGCCAATTTCTCGTCTCCCCTTTTCCCCCCTACTGGTAACTCGGAGGGAACCGCCCTCAGGCCTCCTGTTTGAGGGACAGACAGGGCCATTCCGCGAGATTACGAGCGGCAATAATTACGGCGCGAGACTCCCTCCCCTTTCCCCTCCACCCCCTTCTCCTACCGGTAGCGACCCCCCCTTCCCTTCCCTTCCCTCCCCTACCATCTCTGCCTACACCTCTCCCCGTCCCCTGTCATCTCCCCCTACTCCTCATCTCACCTTCCCATCCCCCTCTTCCTCCCATTACCCCCTCCCCCTTCCCTCCCCTCCCCTCCCGACAGCGGAAGAGAAGCAAGCGGTACGAACGTAAAACAATTAGCTCTTGAAATCAACGTTCTAACTTGACCTTAATTCGGGTTGGTATGTTGTTTCTTTTTCGAAAACCTTTTGAACGCGTCAAATATCCTAAGTAAATATGTTCTGTAATTAACGGCTAATGAAGCGAATATCGTATTTTACGGGAGATATTATTGTAGGAAAACATACTGGCGTGCAGCTAATCGTCAAATTATCCGAGCGAAAATCACGTATCCCCTTCTTTAGATGCATATTTCGCTTTACGTCCGAGTTCCCTGACATCGAGAAAGTCACCGTTAGTTGAATTTTACATTTGTAAAGTGTATTTTAAATATACATGAAAGGAGGTATTAATTTTCTGTTTTATATACTATATTGCGATATTGTATATATATGATTTTCATATGAAGTGTTATGTATGTATGTGTGTGTGTCTTCATGTATGTATATATGTAAGACCTGTATAAAAATTCTCTAGATCTTGTATATATGTATATGTTGTATATATATTTCCATTCAAGTACATTCCTCACATATAAAGCTTTCTTTAGTCGATAAACCTGTTCTCTTCCATAACATATTATAAATTCGGTTGCATTTTCATCATCTGCACTTTACTTTCCTCTCGATATTGCCGAGTAGGTTTGCATTTGACAAGAGAAAATATTAGTATATTGAGCTTCATTTGGCAACATCTTTCTCAATTCAATACGAACGAATAATTTTGCTATTTCCCAACACGATTTTTCCTTTGCGGTTGTCACAGTCATATCGTCAGATATTTTGATTGATGAATTTGAACTTAAACTTCGTTACATAACAGTCAACACCAGCATTTATATAACGAAATGAAAATAAATATAAGGAAAATAGTACATGGCAACCGCAATTCTCCGTTGGATTTCTCCCGCCAAAACCAAAATCAAAATAAGATACGTAAGACGACACATTCCTCGGCGGATAATCAGCACTGCACGACATATCGATAGCGGGCAAATCATCGACTGACATCCGTGCCTTTGAGTCATTAGATAATATTGATTGATATCGCCTTGATGCAGTGTTTTTACTTCACTCGACGGCCGCGGGATGATGGTCCTTCGGTCGTTGCTCAAGAGAGGTGTAAATTGCTTCCCTTGAGTTCTTCGTCTAATTCGCAATGGTCTCGTGGTATTCTCGCGGTGTTCTTCAGCTTTTTCCTAATAACTATAATTTTGTTTTTATCTATACAAAAGTTGATAAATTGTCACATCCCTATGAGAGACAAAAAAGAAAGAATGGCACTTTGTAATACCATGATGTATATATATGTGTATATGTATATATATATATATATATATATATATATATATATATATATATATGTGTGTGTGTGTGTGTGTGTGTGTGTGTGTGTGTGTGTGTGTGTGTGTGTGTGTGTGTGTGTGTGTTTGTGTATGCATTTTCTCTCTCTCTCTCTCTCTCTCTCTCTCTCTCTCTCTCTCTCTCTCTCTCTCTCTCTCTCTCTCTCTCTCTCTCTCTATCTGTATGTGTGTGTGTGTGTGTGTGTGTCTGTGTCTGTGTTTGCAAAGGACTAATTTACCCAAGGCACAATCTCCTAGGACACGTGATGTAATCTATAAATTCGAATCCATCCCATACACAGCCCATTCCCTTATCACCCTTTCGTTCGCAGGCTCACCATCGAACCATCACACACCATTGAGACCTAGAACCATTACCTTCCACCATCGATACCATTCTATCGAGCAGGAGTATCGACGCATCGCCATTACTAAACAAAAAATCAATAAGAAGCCACTTCGTTCTTGTTGGGATGAGGGGCAGAGGGGGGGGATACGGGGGATGGGGAGGGTGTGTAGTTTGGAGGGAGGGGGGGAGGGGGGAGAAGGGGAGCGGGACACCTCCTGGTCTATCTGGTTCGCCTACTTCACCTGGTTCCGTAGGACTATCTAGTACTACCTGCTTGATGGTAGGCGGTTATCGTCGCATCTGATGTCTGTCGCTTCCTATTTTCGGTTTAAGAGTCAAATCGATTTCGGAAAAGAGATTCCTGTATCCGGAATTCGGAAGAAGGAAGGAATTAGATTGATGATTATTTTTGAGGGCTATAAGTAGGCGTGGGAATTCTCCAGGGGAGTGGAATTTGTATTTTTTATTATTCAGAAGTTATCAAAGTTGCGCTGTGAAGTTAAACGTCGAAACTTTCGCATAAAACTATTAACATTTTTTTTACTTCTTCCTTTTTGAAGAAATGCCACGGCGTTGGTATTAAAGTATGATTTTTTTAGAAATACATAATTCCTCCACTATTTCATCTCGGTGGCTCTATTCTCCGAAATGTAAGAGAGAAAAAAGATTCATAAGTTTCCCTGCGCGATCCAATAACATTGTCGAAACCCATTACACCTCGTATGTAAACACCAAACATTCCCCTCAATAAATCAGGCATTTTGACCTCATGACGAGTAACTTGACCTCGTCAGGGGCTAAAGGTTATTTGAAGCCTTTGCTGCTGTACGTCTTCCTCGACCTGACCTGACCTTTTGTTCTCATGGCTGAGTGAATGGGCGAGTCTTCGTGATGGTGGAAGGCCGAGCTCCGAAGGATGCCTTTCGAGGTTCCTGTGTTTTCTGCTCCCCTTTGCACTGAAACCGAGCTAACTGATTTATATACGACCATAATCATCACCAATACACATTTTCTTGAAGATAGATATGTGTATGGCGTGCGTCCGTCTCACAAATAAGTAGACTAAAAAGGAAAAAAAAAAACTCTTGCTGTATTATTTTCAAATCTATTTCTCCTTGGCAGCGGCCGTTATGAGGGGCCGTTAAGCTCGGTGTCCACGCGGTCGACTCCCCCTCTTCTCCCTCCTCCCTCCCCCTCCCCCCGTCCCCCTTCCACCCCTACGCTACTCAAAGGGAGGGGCAAGGGGGAAGGTGCAGGTACGGGTGAAATCTCCTCTTGTAATCCGACAAATTCCCCCTCTCTCAGGCCTGTCACACGCTCTCTCAGGACGGATTCACTTGTACCCAGTAACAGAGCTGGGTGTTCTCACGTTTAATTCCGGGCGATGCTTTGTAATAGTAGCGCTTGCTGTGGGGATGGTAAGGGTTTAAACCGAGCAATTAATGGATGTTATAAATGAATGGTCTAGCGCCTCCTATGATCCCTGCTAATTAGATTGCAAATAAAACAAGGAAGAATGAGTGTTTCTTAGTGGTAAAGCTCCTGGTGTCATCTAAAGAATTTTATTGTGAAAACATTCATCGTTACAGAAGCCTTTACATTACGTTATAGTAAGATAGACTGTTGACTTTTAGCCCTTTTCGAGACGTTACAATCGACCATTTCTTTTTTTTTTCGAAACACGCTGTCGACATTCAGCCATAATTTTATATTTCCCAAAGATCTCAAAGTAACCCAATGTGTATTCATATAAAAGAAAAGGACATTTAATATCTTCCTTCATGAAATAGTCTCAGGCTGCACTGGTTCAGTTATGCAGAGTTATATGACACTTTATTCCCTTAATGACATGACACGTTCTACCAAGGGAGAGGATAGCTGTGATGGACAAGGGGGGCGGTGGCGGAGGGAAATGACACGTGACTCGAGTTGCCACGTTGCCAATTCGTGCCGGTTGGGTAGGCCTACTTTGGGAAATGAGACGGTATGCCCTCGGGGAAAAGTAGATAGATCAATAAATTTAATGTTTTTTTCTTCTATTTTCTTATTTCCTTTACTTTGCAGATCGTTACCGAAAAGTTCTAGGCTTTGAAATTATTTTCCCGAGTTGCGATTTGGAAAATTTCCGGTTTCCAACTCTTACTGTGTTGAGCGACCTCTGCCAACATTCCTTGCTTATGTTGGGAAATTGTTGTTGTCGTTGGTATGAAGTATGTGCATGAGGGATATTGTAGAAGAACGAATATGTAAATACAGAAAAAAGGTAATTGAAAGGGTCGATATCCATTAACATCTGGTAAAAATACGCGGTAAAGATGACTTGGCAATATATATATATATATATATATATATATATATATATATATATATATATATATATATATATATATATGTATATATATGTATATATATATATATATATATATATATATATATATGTATATATATACACACATACATGCATATATAAATGTATACATATATATATGTATATATTTTTTATATATATATATATATATATATATATATATATATATATATCTGTGTGTGTGTATATAAGAATTCTTATAAATGCAGATATATTTTCATATGTATATATGAAGATATCTATCTATCTATATATATGTGTAATAAAATTGATAATAATGATAGAAACAACAATGATAAAGACTACGATAAGAACAATAATGATAATGTAATCATATTTATGTTGATAATTATCATAATCGTGATAACAAAAATGGTTGTGATAATTAAGATGATATTGAAATTATATTCAATCACAATA
>NW_028234419.1:23664442-23676942 GCF_977035675.1 Penaeus japonicus
TCGTAATTATCACTACAATCGTTATTCCCAACAGCAACAGTATAGCATATATAAAATGATCTTTATCATTAAATAAAACAAATACGCACTCAAATAAACCATATCTAATAACAATATATTTTTTTCCTTTCTCTCTGACTCATTCCAAAAGATTTATCAAAAGGTCTCTTTTACTTACGATTCTTAGAAAAGAAAAGAACGTCAGTTGGTTTTATTTATCGCCGATCGACAGTGTCACGTGATCGAAATGAATTTGTATTTATGCAGAAAGATGGCCCCGTGTCTGTTTTGTGTTCGTTTTGTGGCTTTGGCGTCGTCTTCCTCTTTGTGTATGTTATTATTGTTGATGTTGTTATTATTGTTTTTGTTTATTGTCTTTATCATTGATATCATTAGTGATGTTATTGTTGATACTGTTATTATCATTTTTATTAATATTTACATTATTAACGTTATTATTATTGTTGTGATGATTATTTTTATCATTATCATTGTCATCATCATTATTAAAATTTTTAGTATTGTTATTACTATTATTAACATTATTATCATTATCATTATCAAATTATTGTCATTATCAGCGTAAGTAGCAGTAGTAACATTATTATTTCTATTACCACTATTATAATTATTATCATTATTATAATTATTATCATTATTATCATTATTATCATTATTATCATTATTATCATTATTATCATTATTATCATTATTATCATCATATTTACCATTGACATCATTACCATTATTATCATCATATTTACCATTGACATCATTACCATTAATATCAATATCATTATCATCACATTCATTATTATCTTACCATCATTAGTAACATTTCTTTATATATTTCTTGGTCCTATTCCATTTAATTCGTTGTATTTCACTCCTGGAAGATTTTCCTTTTGTAATAGAGATTGCAACTAACTTTCCATGCAACGGCTTTGATCGCTTGGGTCACGGGAGGTCAATATTGCCTGTGTGTTTGTCTGTCTATGTAACTCTCTCGCTCCCTCTTTCATTCTCTCTCTCTCTCTCTCTCTCTCTCTCTCTCTCTCTCTCTCTCTCTCTCTCTCTCTCTCTCTCTCTCTCTCTCTCTCTCTCTCTCTCTCTCACTCTTTGATTCTCTCTCTATCTATCGATCAATCTCTCTCCACCCCCTTTATCTTTATATATCCATCTATCTATCTATTTTTCCTCCTTGTTTCTCTACCCATCCTTTTTCTCCCTTCCACTCCAGTACCGTCGTGGTAAACCGCCAAAACAGAACAACAAATACAGAAGATTTTCGGTGTCCACGTGTCCAAACCAACCCCTCCCCCCTCCTCCCTCCTCCCTCCCCCACCCCCCTCATTTCGCACCGCTCCCTGTGTGATGATATTTAACACCTTCTCTCTCACACCTTTCTCTTTCTCACTCCCCCTTTTCGTCCCTCATTTTTTCACCTTCCCTTCTTCCTCCTCTGTTTCTTCCTCGTTCCTCTTCTTTATCCCCCATTTTTTGTTTCTTCTCCTTCTCTTACCCCCGTCTTTCCCTACCTCCTCTGTCTCGTCCCTTTTCACCTATCCCTCTTCTTTCTCCTCCTCCTCCTTTTATTCCTTCCTTCACATATCCCACTCCCTCCTCCGCTCTTTACTCTCTCTTCATGTATCCCACTCCCTCCTCCTCCCTTTACCTATCCTCCTCCATTTACCCTCCCTTCACCTGTCCCACTCCCTCCCCCCTCACTCTCCTTCCCTCTGCCCCTTCTCCTCCCTTCCTCCCTTCCCTTTGCCCTTTCTCCTCCCTTCCTCCCTTCCCTCTGCCCTTGCCCCTCCCTTCCTCTCTTCCCGCCCCCCTTCCTCTCTTCCCGTCCCCCTTCTCCATTATCTCCTACCTCCCCGCTTCCACCCCTCCATCTTCTCCTCCCCCTCCCTCCGTTCCCTCCTCCACCGACCTCCTCATTAACTCTTTTCACCTATTTTTCTGCACCTGCCATAATTCTCACTCCTCATCTCTCCTCGTGCACCTGTGATTTATCATGTTTACTGTTGCTTTATATAGATTTTCATTATCTTTTCATCCATACGTATATTTTCACACATATATATACATGTATTGTTTATGTGTAAGATTAATTTAAATGGTTTATATGATCAGATAGCTTATATTGATTCAATGTGTTATTTGCTCATGATAATAGCTTGCATACTTTTATGTAAATGACATTGAAACAATAGATTTCATTTTCATGTTAGTTGGCAAGTCCTTTGATGTACACTCAGTTTGAATAGGATTTCATTACAGTTTTTTCACATTAATTTTATCCTTCATTTATTCATTTTATGTTCTGTCCAATGGCCCAAAACGAGGGTGTATATTAGAGGAAAAATAAAAAAATGTTAAAGGAATCTCACCTTCAAGATTATAAATAACAAAAGGAAGGCGATTTTTTTTACAACAGAGAATCACTCGCGTTCAATACTCGCCCGGAAGAAAAATAGCCATATATATCATACATATATATACTATTTCACGTACTCCAACAGAAACCCGTTGAAAAGAGGAGAAACCAATATCTCCCAATCATACTTTGGTGATTTAAGGTCAAAGGTCGTACTCAGGTCATAGGATTTGCTTGTTAGGTGAAAAATTACTCGCCACCTCTCAAAGGATTTGGTAACAGAATGGGCGTGTGTGTGTGTGTGTGTGTGTGTGTGTGTGT
Source organism: Penaeus japonicus (assembly GCF_977035675.1). Lineage (NCBI taxonomy): Eukaryota > Metazoa > Arthropoda > Malacostraca > Decapoda > Penaeidae > Penaeus > Penaeus japonicus. Next base: position 23,667,147 of record NW_028234419.1, read on the forward strand.
GTGTGTGTGTGTGTGTGTGTGTGTGTGTGTGAGTGTGTGTGTATATGTGTGTATGTGTGTGTTTGTGAGGGGGAGGAGGATATGTACTTGTGTGAGTGTTCTTCGCTTTCTTAATATCTTCGTTTTTTTTTCACGGTTTTGGAAAGGGTGAAAGAAAACATTTTCCAAGACTGGTGGAGTTAGTTTTTAGAAATTATTTTAATTACGTATTGATTGTGTGTGTTTGCGTGCGTGTGTGAGTGTCAAGGTTACGCAAAAAACTACATATATATTAGTGAATCATCTTCCTCGCTTTTGAATCAATATGCGTGTGTCAGGAGCCGAATCTTAGCACGAGGTTATATATTGATCCTTTGCCTGGCTTCACTACTTCCTCTTTCCATCTTCTCTTCCTCCTACCTCCTATTTCCTTCTCCTCTTCCTTTCCTCCCACCTTCCCTAACACCCTTCTCCTTTCTCTTCCCCACTTCTTCCTCCCTCCTTTCTGTCTCTCCATCCTCCCCCCTCCTTCCTGTCTTCCCATCCTCCCTTCCTCTCTCCTTCCCTCTATTTCCATCTTCTCTTCCTTCCCTCTATCTCCCCATCCTCTTTCCCTCCTTCCCTCCACCCCCCCTCCCCTTCGACCCAACAGAGGTCACGAAAACCTCCCTCTTTAAATCCAGACGAACTCTCAAATCGCCGAATTCAGAACATGAGACTTCTGGGTAATCTCCCTCTCTCGTGGTCTAAAAGATAATCCTTAAGAGGAGGGGGGTTGGAGGGTAAATAACACTTCAGGTATCCTGAATGTAAATACGCATTTAGCTTTAGTTTTTGTTTTTTGTTTTTAGATGTATTTTCTCTTTGAAACATCATGCCTGTTGTTTTATTATTGTTGTTGTATTATTGCCCATAGATATATATTTGAATAAATAAAATTAATATAAAATAGTCACTAATATTTCAAGGACCCTGAATATAGATACACGCTATTGTGTTATTTTTGGACATACTTTATTTGTATATAAATACGCCTGTTTGGTGATTACATACCATATACTTTAGCTATATATTAATATGTTATTCTAACCACAGAGAGCATAAAGATTGAAATAAATTTATAAAAAATACACAAAACACAGTCAATGAAAACGGTCCATCTACGCGTTAGTCATCTGTTTTTATCCATATTTTATTACTGGCTTCGTGGAATTAAGGACCAGTTGGTGAGTCGATAGCGTGACGCAAACTCACGACAATTTTTCACTCATATTCGGATTCATCTTGAATGAAATATTTTGTATATATATTTTTGCTTTGCTTAGAGCTCGATTATTTACTCTTTGTACATGTTTATTGAATATATTATTGCTGTTATCATTATTACTATCATCATTATTATTATTACTAATATTAGTATTATCATCATATTTATTATTATTACTATTATTATTATCATCATCATCATCATTATTATTATTATGATTATTATGATTTTCATTATTATTATTTTTATTTTATCGTAATTATTATTTTTTTTAATTATTATTTTGATTTTTATCATAATTATCATTATCATTTTATTAGCGGTTTTATTGCTATTATCGTTAGTATTAGAATTAATAATAATGATGACAATTATTATTATGACCATTATTTTTATTATGACCATTATTTTTATTATTACCATTATTATTATTATTATTATTGTTATTATCATTACTATTGTTATTGCTATTATTATTATAACTATTATTATTATTCTCATAATTATTTTCATTATCTTCATTTTTATTATTATAATTGTTATCATTATCGTTATCATTGTTATTATTACTATTACTATTATTATCATTAATGTTATCACTATCATTATGATTATTGTTGTAATCGTTATCATCATTATTATGATGATGGTGGTTATCATGATCATGGTCATCATTATCATCATCATTATTCTAATTATTGTTGCTAGTGTTACTGTTGTTATTCTTGTTATCATCATCATTATTATTGTTACTCTTATTTTTTGTTATCATTATCATCATCATCACTATCCATATTATTATTTTTGGTGATGTTATCATTTTTATTTTCATTGTTGTTATTATTATTATCATGGGTATTAATATGACTATCATTGTTGCAGAGAGAGAGAGAGAGAGAGAGAGAGAGAGAGAGAGAGAGAGAGAGAGAGAGAGAGAGAGAGAGAGAGAGAGAGAGAGAGAGAGAGAGAGAGAGAGAGAGAGAGAGAGAGAGAGAGAGGCAGGAAGAGGAAACGGAAGAGGGAGAAAAAAGAAGACAGACAGGAGGAGAAAGAGATAAATAGAAACAGAGAGATAGGCAAGCAGACAGACGGACAGAGAGACACGTACAATGAAAGACAAAAGACCAGCAGTTATCTACTAAGCGCACGTCCCTCTCCCCTCCCCTCTCCCTCTTCCATCCCCGTCCACCTCCCCCTTTCCCTTTCTCCCTCCCCCTTCTCTTCCCCCCTTCCCTCTCACACTCCCCCTCCCCCTCCTCCTCCCCCCTCTTCCCCCTCTCCCTCCCCCTCCTCTTCCCCCCTTCCCTATCACACTCCCCCTCCTCTTCCCCCTTACCCCTGCCCCTCCCTCTCCCCTTCCCCTCTCCCCATCCTCTCTCCCCCCTCCCCTTCCTCCCCCGCCATTGAAATACCTGCGTGCATGTGACTTAGTGGTGTGGTTGTGTGTGCTGGATTCAACGAATTATATTCATTTGTCAAGCCTTGTTATTTGCTTTGGAGATTTCGGCGCTGTCTGTCGGTAAATCTCTGGCTATTTTGTCCTGTGAGTGTGGTTGGTTTTTGTGTGTGTTCGTTTGGTTGTGAAGTTGACGCATGTTGGAATGAGTTTGGTTGCGAGGTTGGGATGACTTTGGTTGCGAGGTTGGAATGAGTTTGGTTGCAAAGTTTACGCAAGTTGGAATGAGTTTGGTTGCTAGGTTTACGCAAGTTGGAATGAGTTTGGTTGTGAGGTTGGAATGAGTTTGGTTGCAATGTTGAAATTAGTTTGGTTGCAAGGTTTACGCAAGTTGGAATGAGTTTGGTTGTAAAGTTGATGCAAGTTGGAATGAGTTTGGTTGCAAGGTTTACGCAAGTTGGAATGAGTTTGGTTGTAAAGTTGATGCAAGTTGGAATGAGTTTGGTTGTGAGGTTGGAATGAGTTTGGTTGCAAGGTTGGAATGAGTTTGGTTGCAAGGTTTACGCAAGTTGGAATGAGTTTGGTTGTAAAGTTGATGCAAGTTGGAATGAGTTTGGTTGCGAAGTTGGAATGAGTTTGGTTGCGAAGTTGGAATGAGTTTGGTTGCGAGGTTTACGCAAGTTGGAATGAGTTTGGTTGTAAAGTTGATGCAAGTTGGAATAAGTTTGGTTGCAAGGTTTACGCAAGTTGGAATGAGTTTGGTTGCAAGGTTGGAATGAGTTTGGTTGCAAGGTTTACGCAAGTTGGAATGACTTTGAGTGGTTGCTTGTGTGTCTCTCCTGTATGTCTCTGTGTGTGTGTTTGTTTGTGTACGTATGTTTATTGATGTATTCGTATGTGTGTATTAGCGAAATTATTTATGAACATAAACACGTGTGTATGTCTGTGTGTGATTATATATGTCAAGGTATGTAAATTACCGACCTTGGTATGTGTTTGTGGTCGTCAGTACGTTTTATGGGCGTGTGTGCATGTGGATTGTAACGTCACCTCGCATTATTATAATTTAGTGTCATAAATGTTTTGTTAAAAGAAGATAGATAGAAAAAAATAATAAATCCCTCTGATTCATTTAAATAAATAGAAAGATAGATACAATCCATCCCCCCCCCAAAAAAAAAAAAAAAAAGGAAAAAGGGAAATACAATACCAAAAAACTCCCCCCTCCCCCCCATTCATCTCTCGCTCTTTGCATGCATCGAAAATAAAAAATCCATTGTCTAAAAAAAAAAGAAAGAAAACGAATCTATCTAAAAAATATGGTTCGTAACAGTTTGAACAGCGATGGCCGGTCAGTGGATTAGGAAATCAATAGGAATGGTTTACCGCAGTGCTGTGATGCGGCCTTAGAACAGCGCTTAGGCTCTGATGGCTCTAATGGCTCTTAAAAGTTTAGAATAAGGCTGGTGGAAGGAGTGGAGGGAGGATATATATATATGTATTATCCTTTTTCTTTTGTCTCTCTGGTTGTCTATGGTTTGGGATTTTTTTTTCTTTATTTTCTTTACTCGCTGTCTCTGATTCTCTCTGATTTTCTCTCTCTCTCTCTCTCTCTCTCTCTCTCTCTCTCTCTCTCTCTCTCTCTCTCTCTCTCTCTCTCTCTCTCTCTCTCTCTCTCTCTCTCTCTCTCTCTCTCTCTCTTCCCTCCTTATCTCTCTTTCTCACTTCGTTTTGGCTTGGGAACAACTATCAGGTGAGTTGAATAGGTAAGGAATATATCTATCTATCTACATATCTATCTACATCTATTTATATTTATTTATACGCAAATCTATATATCTGTCTGCGTATGCGTGTGCGTGCGCATATCATATGCCGTTTCAATTGTTTTTGAAAGAAAGGTTGTTTACAACATTTCTATTTTTGGGTGGCGCTTTTGCTTGTCGAATATGTTTTGCTCTGGTATTTCTGTGATGTCCATATTCATGATGCTTTCTGATGGCCATGCGTTGGTCATGTAAAACGAGGATATCATTAGATATGTGCATATCAGCCGCCAAAAAATAACAACAAATGCAAATTAGTGGCCCATACATGCATTTGTCGAGGCTATTATGCGGTATTTATACATCTATTACATCATAAAATTGCAGAGACATTATCGTGTATAAAATTAATAGACAAATTTCTCCTTCTAATGAAAAGCATTAGAATCATTAGAATGTCATTAATTGGGGTTTCTTGCTTGCTTGCTTGTTGGATTTATTGGCTATCAACCAGCGGCACAAGCCAAGGTTATTAAGCCAATGATTCCATTTTATTTTATCAATCTATATAAGGTCATAAAGTTTTGTCTCCTTTAGAAAAGTGATTACTTTACTGATTATTTTTTCATTATCAGATAGTAGATTTTTTATATTGATTTCTATATTTTTGATTTGTAAATAATTCTTTATTTTTTGTCTTTGATTATTGTATTTGTTGCATGTGATTAATATATGTTTTATGGAGAATATGCTGTTGCAGTGTTGGCACTGAGGAGGGAACCTTTTTTCTATGTAGGGAGTGAGGTGGGTTACTCTTGTTGTATTTACCCTGAGGCGGGCCAACACCACCTCCTCCCTTCTGTATTTTCTATGGGCTGTGTCCCATATATTTATTTCTTCTTTTATTTTATTGTGCATTGTGAGGTCGGTCCACTCACTTTGCCACAGGAGATGGATTTTTGCTTTTATAAAAGAGACAAAACACCTGAGATCTGTGTGGATAATACCAGGCTCCAGATCGCCAGTCGACCCGGCTAGTTTGTCAGCCTGTTCATTACCATGGATACCCGAGTGTCCAGGTACCCATATCAGTTTGATTGATTTATTGGCACTATGCATTTTACGAATGATATTACCCTGTATTTCATTATAGGTGGTTTCTAGTGATTTAATGGCTTTAATTGAACTTAACGAGTCTGAAAAAATGACTATTCTATCGTGGGTCGTCGATAGGGCAAAATCTAAAGCTTTATCTATTGCAAAAAGTTCGGCAAGAAAGATCGATGTATGATTCGGCAATCGAAATCTCAACTGACATTCAGTCGACCATACACCCGCTCCCACACACTCGTCTGTCTTGGACCCGTCGGTATATAAATGAAAAAAGGAAAGATGTTTAATTAGGATCTCTCTGAACCTCTGGCGTACCTCCACCTCCGACACCGTGGCTTTGGCTGATGGTAGCCAGTCTACAACAGTAGAAAAATTGGGTGTTTCCCACGGTGCTATATTTGATTGAACCAGGGTATCGATGGTAGAGAGATCTATACCGACTTTTTCTGCGAGGTCATGGAGTCTATTGCCCAGCGGCTTCCCGCCGCGATACTGGGGCCCTACCTGCCGGCGCAAAACATCCCTGTTTGGATGTTGGGGCTGCCTGGCTACCTTCGCGGCATAGGTCAGCGCAAGCTGGCCGCGTCTAAGACGGAGGGGAGGTACTCCCGACTCTACCTCTAGGCGCTCGGTGCGAGTGCACTTAAGGGCTCCAAGACAGACGCGTAAACACGCATTCTGCACAACATTCAAACCTTTCAGAGTTGAGCTCGTTGCCGAGCCATACACGATTGACCCATAATCTACTTTAGATCTAATCAGGGATTTATATAACATCAGTAAAGACTTTCTATCAGCTCCCCATTTGTGTCCAGAAATGCACTTTAATAAATTAAGTGCTTTTTGACATTTATTCTTTAACTGACCAATGTGGTCTTTCCAATTTAATCTACTATCAAAAAGTAGACCAAGAAATCTAGCTGAATTTTGAATAGGTATTGGATGGTTGTCTAGAGTTAGCCTGATGTTGGGCTTTCTCCTATGTGTAAAAACCACGCCAATACTCTTTCTTATGGAAAACTTAAAACCCCACTGGAGGCCCCAGTTATGAATCATATCCAGTGCCAATTGGATCTGATTTGCCGAGAACTCTGCATTATTGCTGGAGTGCCATAATGCACAATCATCGGCGTACAGTGAGTATTTAAGATTCCGAGGAGGAGATGGTAAAATGTCATTTATTACACATAAAAATAATGTGGGAGACAAGACACTTCCTTGTGGGACCCCGTTTGCCTGGACAAAAATGTCCGAGAAAGTGACGTTGTCAGAAAATAATTTGACAGAAAACGTTCTGTCAGAAATGAAATTTTGGATGAAACAAGGCAAGTTTCCACGTAATCCGAAAGCATAAAGTTTTCTGAGTAGGCCATGTCGCCAAGTCATGTCGTAGGCTTTTTCTATGTCTAAAAATACTGATATCAAAAAATGCTTTTTGGCAAATGCCTCATGAATATGACTTTCCAGTTTTACTAGCTGATCGAGAGTTTGGCGTCCCTTTCGGAAGCCGCACTGCTCGTCAACTAGTAAATTTCTGGTATTTAAAAAATGCAATAGCCTACTATTAACAATTCTTTCCATGACCTTGCATAAGCAACTTGTCAACGCAATTGGGCGGTAAGAAATGGCGGATCTGGGATTTCCCCCTCCTTTCAATATGGGAATGATGTGGGCGAAGTGCCATGAATTTGGAAAAGTCTGGCTTTTCCAAATATCATTGTACACTTCTAGCAACTTAATCATGTCATCATGATTAAGATGCTTTATCATCTCATATCGAATCTCATCGGGGCCTGGGGATGTTCCTCTACAGGCTTCTAGGGCTCGGACAAGCTCATTCATTGTTAGATCTTTATTGTAATCAAAATTATCTCCTGTGGCAAAGTGAATTGGTTGCAGCTCGGCTGCTTCCTTGGTGGTCAGGAATGCAGGGTTGTAATTTTCCGAGCTGCTTGTATAAGAGAACTGCCTGGCGATTGTGTTAGCAATGTCTCTAGGTTCATCATAATTAATTCCCTCATGAATAATGTTTCTGATTTTAGTTGATGATTTTTTTCTATTGATTCTATTCACTGTGGACCAAACCTCTGATAACTTTGTGTTGCTGTTAATCGTAGAGACAAAGCTTCGCCAGGAGTCTCTTTTGGCTTGTCTAATTGTTCTACGAGCCCTAGCTCTCGCTTGTTTGTATTTGCGAAAGTTCTCGTTTGTAATATTATTATGGAAAAGCCTGTAGGCCCTATTTCGTTCACATAGCGCCCTGCGGCAATCTGGTGTCCACCATGGAACTCTATGCTTAACGCTATCTGTCGAAGTCTTAGGTATGGTTGCCATTGCTGCTTTTATAATACAATTTTGAACATTGTTTACTTTATCATCAATGGTTTCTCCAACAACTTCGAGCTTGACGCTCCTTGTGAAGGCGACCCAATCTGCTCTTTTTACGTTAAATTTGGGTGCTGAAGGCGTCCTCGTGGTGTCGCATGAATATTGAATACAAATAGGAAGGTGATCGCTTCCCAACGAGTCGTCAATGGTGTGCCACAGGCACTTGGCTGCTAGTGTTGAGGAAACCAGTGATAGGTCAATAAAGCTCAAATTACCGGTATTATCGTCTATTCGCGTTGGACTACCATCATTTAGAAGAACCAGATCAGAGTCGTTGATCAACTTAACTACTTGCTCACCTCTACCATTCACCCGCAGGGAACCCCAAGATGTATGACGAGCATTGAAATCACCTAGAATTAATTTATTGTTTGGCAGACTGTCCTGAATAGCAAAAAGCTCATCATAGATTAACCTTTTATCAGGTGGACAGTAAGCTGAGCATATAGTCAGATACGTGTTATTGAATTTTACTTTGCATGCGACGTGTTCCAAAGTAGAATTAATCGTCACTTCAATGAAAGGGAGATTCTGGTGGATGTACATGGCGACTCCGCCTCCACCCCTTCCCTCTCGGTCTTTTCTACAAAGATGGTAGTTTCTTAGCGATACGACCTCGTCAGAGACTTGGTCGTTTAAATGGCTTTCTTGTAGTACGATAATATCGGGAGCATAGGACGAGGCTAATAATCTAAGAGAGTTTAATTTTGATCTAAGACTTCGACAGTTCCATTGTATAATGGTATACGCGTGGATTACGTTTTATGGGGTTTGGAAGTGCCTTGTCCGGTGGTTTTTATTTTCTTTTTTTGGGAGGGAGGCGCCTCCTCCTCTCCCTCGCTTCCCGAGGGCCTCTCTCGGGAATTTTTGGAGACAGTAGTCTCCATGGCCTGCTCCCCTCCACCAGAGAGACGCCCGGCGGAGGACGATCTGCTCTTACGAGCAGAACTACCACCAGACGAAGTTCTAGTGGGGGTCGCCTGGACTAGAAGGTGCGATCCGGATTGTGATTTGGTATCGACCTCCTTAAGATGCTGTTTTTGCTGGGTTGATTCAGCAATTTCTTTAATTGTCTTGTTCAATTCTTTAATCTGATTCATCAAGTCCCTTACTGTTTCTTTCAAATCGGAAATTTCCTTGTCTTTAACTGCGAGCTGCTGACTAACACTGATTGCACTGGAAACATTGTTAGTTACTGCTGAGGCGTAAGAAGTATTGGGTTTGCTTGTCAAACCTTCCACTTTCTTTTTGGCCTCACGGTAGCTAACATCGTGCTCTCTCATGTATGCTAATGTCTCAGTCTCCTTCTTCAGGCTACTGCAATCAGCAGAGCCTGACTGATGGGGACCTCCACAGTTAGCACACTTGAGTGTCTTTTCCGTGCATTCAGTGGTATCGTGATCTCCAGTACATTTACCGCAAGTGAATTTGTTACTGTCCTTATCCATGCATCTTAATGAGGTGTGTCCAAATTTTTGGCATCTATTACACCGCATTGGCTTTTGAATATAAGGTCTTACTTGAACAATCTCATATCCGATTTTAACTGTACTAGGAATTTTTGGTGAAGAAAAAGTCAAGAAACACAATCCGGTCTTTGTTCGCACATTCCCATCTTTCTTTGACATACAATTTACGTCAACTACGTTCTGGTCTTTCATGGCATCAAGAATTTCACTTTCTTCCATTGTCCTCAAATCCCTGTGAAAGATTACTCCCTTACAGGTATTTGGGCCAACAGGAATAGTTACTTTTACGCTGAGGTCATGAATTTGCGTCAGTTTAAGCAAATCCTTAATCTGTGACTTAAATTGTACTTTAACAAGGAGGCTGCCATCTCGCAATTTTCGGACAAAATCAAACCCGCCTTCCACTTGACCATCAAGG
>NW_028234419.1:23681942-23684442 GCF_977035675.1 Penaeus japonicus
CCAGAGATGTGTAGGGTATCTGATTATCCAAGGATGTGTAGGGTATCTGATTATCCAAGGATGTGTAGGGTATCTGATTATCCAGAGATGTGTAGGGCATCTGATTATCCAGGGATGTGTAGGGCATCTGATTATCCAGAGATGTGTAGGGTATCTGATTATCCAGGGATGTGTAGGGTATCTGATTATCCAGGGATGTATAGGGGATCTGATTATCCAGGGATGTATAGGGTATCTGATTATCCAGGGATGTATAGGGGATCTGATTATCCAGGGATGTATAGGGTATCTGATTATCCAGAGATGTATAGGGTATCTGATTATCCAGAGATGTGTAGGGCATCTGATTATCCAGGGATGTATAGGGTATCTGATTATCCGGGGATGTATAGGGTATCTGATTATCCAGGGATGTATAGGATATCTGATTATCCAGGGATGTTTAGGGTATCTGATTATCCAGAGATGTATAGGGTATCTGATTATCCAGAGATGTGTAGGGCATCTGATTATCCAGGGATGTATAGGGTATCTGATTATCCGGGGATGTATAGGGTATCTGATTATCCAGGGATGTATAGGATATCTGATTATCCAGGGATGTTTAGGGTATCTGATTATCCAGAGATGTTTAGGGTGTCTGATTATCCAGGGATGTGTAGGGTGTCTGATTATCCAGAGATGTGTAGGGCATCTGATTATCCAGGGATGTGTAGGGCATCTGATTATCCAGAGATGTGTAGGGTATCTGATTATCCAGGGATGTGTAGGGTATCTGATTATCCAAGGATGTGTAGGGTATCTGATTATCCAAGGATGTGTAGGGTATCTGATTATCCAGAGATGTGTAGGGCATCTGATTATCCAGGGATGTGTAGGGTATCTGATTATCCAGAGATGTGTAGGGTATCTGATTATCCAAGGATGTGTAGGGTATCTGATTATCCAAGGATGTGTAGGGTATCTGATTATCCAGAGATGTGTAGGGCATCTGATTATCCAGGGATGTGTAGGGTATCTGATTATCCAGGGATGTGTAGGGTATCTGATTATCCAGAGATGTGTAGGGCATCTGATTATCCAGAGATGTGTAGGGTATCTGATTATCCAGGGATGTGTAGGGTATCTGATTATCCAGAGATGTTTAGGGTATCTGATTATCCAGGGATGTGTAGGGTATCTGATTATCCAGGGGTGTGTAGGGTATCTGATTATCCAGAGATGTATAGGGTATCTGATTATCCAGAGATGTGTAGGGCATCTGATTATCCAGGGATGTATAGGGTATCTGATTATCCGGGGATGTATAGGGTATCTGATTATCCAGGGATGTATAGGATATCTGATTATCCAGGGATGTTTAGGGTATCTGATTATCCAGAGATGTTTAGGGTGTCTGATTATCCAGGGATGTGTAGGGTGTCTGATTATCCAGAGATGTGTAGGGCATCTGATTATCCAGGGATGTGTAGGGCATCTGATTATCCAGAGATGTGTAGGGTATCTGATTATCCAGGGATGTGTAGGGTATCTGATTATCCAAGGATGTGTAGGGTATCTGATTATCCAAGGATGTGTAGGGTATCTGATTATCCAGAGATGTGTAGGGCATCTGATTATCCAGGGATGTGTAGGGTATCTGATTATCCAGAGATGTGTAGGGTATCTGATTATCCAGAGATGTGTAGGGCATCTGATTATCCAGAGATGTGTAGGGCATCTGATTATCCAGAGATGTGTAGGGCATCTGATTATCCAGAGATGTGTAGTGTATCTGATTATCCAGAGATGTGTAGTGTATCTGATTATCCAGAGATGTGTAGTGTATCTGATTATCCAGAGATGTGTAGTGTATCTGATTATCCAGAGATGTGTAGTGTATCTGATTATCCAGAGATGTATAGGGTATCTGATTATCCAGGGATGTGTAGGGTATCTGATTATCCAGGGGTGTGTAGGGTATCTGATTATCCAGAGATGTATAGGGTATCTGATTATCCAGATATGTATAGTGTATCTGATTATCCAGATATGTATAGGGTATCTAATTATCCAGAGATGTATAGGGTATCTGATTATCCAGGGATGTATAGGGTGTCTGATCTGATTATCCAGAGATGTATAGGGTATCTGATTATCCAGAGATTATAGGGTATAGGGCATCTGATTATCCAGAGATGTATAGGGCATATGACATAGGATATGTCTCTCGTAGGATATGCCGTCAGGCCCTTTTTATGGACCTGAAGTCCATCTGAGTGCGTGATTATGTAGTTTGCAAGCTGATCCATGATTGATAAACACACACAAACACACACTCACTCACAGACGCACACACACACACGCTCACTCACAGACATACACACACACACACACACACACACACACACACACACACACACACACATATATATATATATATATATATATATATATATATATATATATATATATATATATATATTCTGTTAATTAATTGATGAAACATTCCGAGAATGTC
>NW_028234419.1:23706942-23709442 GCF_977035675.1 Penaeus japonicus
ATTGTTTTATCTCGTCGGTGCATCGTTCGTCGTAATGCTGTGTAGTCCGAGGCGAAACGAACAGGTGAGGGACGCGATAAGGTAGGTCGGGTGACGATTGTGTTGGTTCGTCGTGTCGGGGGTGGGGGGGGGGGTCTGAGTGAGGGAGGGGTGGAGGTGAGGGTGTGTGTGTTTGAGAGAGTGTGAATGCAATGCCGAGAGCGAATGGGTAGTACGAGTGAGCGAGGAGTTTGCGACGGGAGTGAGCTTTCTGTGAGTGCTGGTGCAGGTGTGCGTCGCGTTCGTCATCGTCGCCGCTGTCGTCTTGCCGGTCGCTAAGGAGTAGAGTGTCGCGGCTCGATGAAGCGTGGCGTGGCTTAGAATAGCTCGGCGAGGCCTGTCATACCTTTCGCCCTCATTAATTACGCAGTCCCGGGACAGCCTATGTTTGTGAGTGCGAGCAAAGGAAATGGACACGTTTAATACACTTGCCAAAGCCCGCACGCGAGTGGAGGGAGAAGCGCGCGACACCCGCACTCCTCCTCTCCGCCCCTCCCCTCTACTATTCTCCTCTCCCCTCCTCCACCCCTCCTCCCCCCGTCCTGGCTGAGGCGAGTGATATCGTTGTTACGTCATCTGTCGACGTCTCGCGGAGGGCAAGGAGAGCTCCGAGTGCCCCTCAGTATCACTAACTTGTTTCCTGTGTCGGTAGAGCTCTCCCCCCCTTCTTTCCTCTCTCGCCTGCTGCCTTCCTGCTCATCTACTTACGTGCGTGTAGGCGTGTGCAGGGAGTGTGTGGGAGTATTCTTGTGTTTTTGAGTGCGGGCACGTGTGTTTAATTTACTTGTTTATACAGCAAAAGAGTTTTCGCGCGGCGATCAGAGTCCATACGGGCTTGGGTTTCCTTACGGGCCCGTCGCTAGCGTTGGCGAAGGTGTAGTCAGCCAGCGCTGTCGGTGGCAGTGCACGCGAGACATTCTCTCCTCTCGTCCAGTGTCGGTCGCCCGTCCGCTCGCTGGCTCGCTCGCTGCTCGTCTGAGGCAGGGACGAGCTCCAAGCATTTCCAGCTGTAAGCGCCGCGTCCAACAACGGGCTACCGGGAACAGACGGACCGCTGCTTCTTCCCTCTTCTCTTCCACCTGATCCACCCTCCTCGCCCATCCATCTCCCCCTCGTCCACCCCACCTCCTCCTCCTCCACCACCACCTCGCTCGGTCCCTCGCACGTCCTCCCCTCCCGGCCATGCTGAGGAGGAGGAGAGGGAGGAGGTGGTGGCATGACCCGTTCAGGAGAAAGGTAGGAATGATCCGGATTCAAGAGTGCTTGGGGAATGAGACCCGTGGCTTGAGCATGCGCTTTCAAGGGTGGCATTGCCTCGCGCCGCCGCTGCCTGTTCATGCACGAGTTATTTTTGTTATGGGATTCGCCCCCTCCCCCCCTTCCCTCCCTCCCTCCCACTCAAAGCCCCTGCGCCTGCGAGCCGTCTCAAGGTGATAGGCGGAAAGGAGGAGGAGGGGGGGGGCAGTGGAGGGGTTGGGCTGGGGACAGGAATTGGGAGTTAGGAGTAGGGGTAGGAGTAACGGGAAGGATAGGGATAGGAGTAAGAATAGGAGTAGGAATAGGAGTATGGCTCTCACTGTCTGCATGCCTGTGTGTGCATGACTTGCAGTGTCTGTTTTTTTCTGTATGCCTCTCGGTCCAACAGTCGATCAGATAGTTGGTTAGTCGGTCAGCAAAGAGAGAGAGAGAGAGAGAGAGAGAGAGAGAGAGAGAGAGAGAGAGAGAGAGAGAGAGAGAGAGAGAGAGAGAGAGAGAGAGAGAGAGAGAGAGAGAGAGAGAGTGAGAGTCAGAGTGAGAGTCAGAGTGAGAGTGAGAGTGAGAGTGAGAGACAGAGAGAGAGAGAGAGAGAAAGAGAAAGAGAAAGAGAAAGAGACAGAGAAAGAGAAAGAGAAAGAGAAAGAGAAAGAGAAAGAGAAAGAGAAAGAGAAAGAGAAAGAGAAAGAGAAAGAGAAAGAGAAAGAGAAAGAGAAAGAGAGAGAGAGAGACAGACAGAGAAAGAGAGAGAGACAGACAAAACGAGCGAGAGAGCGAGAGAGCAAGAGTAAGAGAGAGTAAGAGACAGAGAAGACACTGAACGGAATAAGTGTGTCTTGGGGTAATTTTCCTTCATTAAAAGACCAACGACATTTCGCCATTCCTTTCTGGTCATTGAATGAGAAAAAGGGCGAAAGATTTTCATGAGTGAGTGAGTAAATGAGTGAGTGTAAAAGGGATAGTGAGTTTGAGGGAGAGTAGGAGTGAGTGTGAAAGGGATAGTGAGTGTGAGTGTGAGGGAGAGTAAGAGTGAGTGAGTGAGTGAGGGAGTGAGTGAGTGTGAAAGGGATAGAGAATGTGATAGTGAGTGTGAGGGAGAGTAAGAGTGAGTGAGCGAATTAGTGAGTGAGTGAACGAGTGAGTGAGTGGATGAGTGAGAGAGTGAGTAAATGAGTGAGCGAATGAATGAGTGATTGGATGAGAAAGA
>NW_028234419.1:23724442-23726942 GCF_977035675.1 Penaeus japonicus
TTTAGTCTTGAAGTGATGAAAGGGTGTGTATTTATGGACGGGGTGTGAAGAAGAAGGAGGAGGAGGAGAAGAATAAGAAGAAGGAGGAGGAGGAGGAGAAGAATAAGAAGGAGGAGGAGGAGGAGAAGAATAAGAAGAAGGAGGAGGAGGAGGAGAAGAATAATAAGAAGGAGGAGGAGGAGGAGAAGAATAAGAAGAAGGAGGAGGAGGAGGAGAAGAATAAGAAGGAGGAGGAGGAGGAGAAGAATAATAAGAAGGAGGAGGAGGAGAAGAATAAGAAGAAGGAGGAGGAGGTGTTGATGATGATGATTGTAACTGTGATAAATGATAACAGTAATGAAGAATAGGATAAAGATGAGGGTTAAAAATTAATAATAATAATAATAATGATGATTATACCGCGGGCAACAAGGAGCACTCTACGTGGGCGATGAGTTTCCCTCCTTTTGTTGATGACGATGAAGACAGAAGCGCGACTACACACTGCGGCGTTTGGGGAGGGGGGTAGGGGTAGGGGAAAGGGGAAGGGGGTAGGGGGGAGACGTGACACAGGGCGACACTTAGGGTCTCCCGGCTATAGCTATTTAGGTAATGAGAATGGTTGGGTTGGCTGGTTTGGTTGGTTGGTTTGGTTGGTTGATTGGTTGGTTTGGGTGGTTGGGTGGTTTGGTCGGTTGGTTGGGTGGTTGGTTGGATGGTTGGGTGGTTTGGTTGGGTGGTTTGGTTGGGTGGTTGGGTCGGTTGGTTGGGTGGTTTGGTCGGTTGGTTTGGGTGGTTGGATGGTTTGGTTGATTGGTTTGGGTAGTTGGTTGGTTGGTTTGGGTGGTTAGATCGTTGGGTGGTTCAGCTTTATATTTTATATTTATTGTTTTGGTTTGTATTTTGTTCTTTTGATATACATTTTTATGATATTTTTTGTTTCTATTTTTTCAACGCTTGAGATTATCAAAGAGAGAGAGAGAGAGAGAGAGAGAGAGAGAGAGAGAGAGAGAGAGAGAGAGAGAGAGACGGACGGAGAGTCGCAGCGATGACACGCTTGTGACACACAGATGACACCCAGATGACACGGGAAGAGGCGTGGGCGTGGCGTGGGCGTTGTGCGGGGACAATGGGCGGGTTTCGTTGTCCGTTCCCTCGCCTTTGTTCTCTCTTATTGTTCTTGTTGAAGATGATGATGATGAAGAAAAAAAAAAGAAAATGACACGCCATCACACTCGGGAGAGAAGCGGTGCATCTGCGGATTTTTTTTTTCTTTCTTTTTTTTTTGTAATTATGATAGTTTTGTAAATGAAGGGGAGGGGGAGGGGAGGGTATAGAGGGGATTTTGGAAAGGGGGAGGTGAGAGAGATTAAGGGAGAGAAAGAAAGAAACAGAC
Source organism: Penaeus japonicus (assembly GCF_977035675.1). Taxonomy (NCBI): domain Eukaryota; kingdom Metazoa; phylum Arthropoda; class Malacostraca; order Decapoda; family Penaeidae; genus Penaeus; species Penaeus japonicus. The sequence continues at coordinate 23,725,818 of NW_028234419.1, forward strand.
GGACACATAAAAGAATAGATCATAGTGCAGGTGTGTGTATATATGTGTGTGTGTATGTGTATATGTGTGTGTGTGTGTGTGTGTGTGTGTGTGTGTGTGTGTGTGTGTGTGTGTGTGTGTGTGTGTGTGTGTGTTTAGCTCGTATCCGCCAGCAAATAGATACATGTGAAGGAAGGATGGTCATCCATTGATCCTATGATACCAGGCAACGGCGCCGTGCTGTTGCTGGGGTGCAGATGAAGAGTGGAGGGAGGGGAGGGGGTGGAGGGAAAGGGAGGGATGGGGATGAAGGATTGTGATAGAGGAGAAGGAGGGGATAGGTAGAGGAGAGGGAGGGGAGAGGAGAGGAGAGGAGAGGAGAGGAGAGGAGAGGAGAGGAGAGGAGAGGAGAGGAGAGGAGAGGAGAGGAGAGAAGGGGAGGGAGAGGGAGGGGAGGAGAGGGAGGGGAGGAGAGGGGTTAGGAAGAGAAGAGGGAGGGGAGGTCGAAGGGTTAAGTAGTGGAGAGGAATATATTGGAAAGAAAAGACAACAGTTGACGCGGGAGAGCTAACGAAAAAGGATGAAGAGGGAAAGAAGAGAGGAAAGAGAGAAATAAGAAAGAAGAAAGGAGGGTATAGATCGATCAATCGATCAATTCTTCAACTTAGACCTATAGATAGATAGCAGGATCAAATCAAATATACAGGTTATAGCGGGGAACCAGTCAGGTGGGCGAGGGGGCAGGTCAGACGGTCGATCGATTTCACGCCAAACGCCTCCGGAAAGTCTGTCAGTGGATGAAGCGCCTTTATAGATTGGATGAAAAATGAAGCACTTTTATGAGGGGAATCAGTGGATGAAGCGCCTTTATAGATTGGATGAAAAATGAAGCACTTTTAATAGGGGGATCGGTGGATGAAACGCCTCTGCAGAGTGATTGAAATTGAAGGAATTCAGTGGATGAAATTCTTTTGCAGAGGGAATAGAAATGGAGCTCTCTTATTAGAAGAACCAAATACCTCAAGAGACCAGCTTTAGAAAGTAGATCAGTGCAGGAGACACTAATGAATTAAACAAAAATGTATGAGAAGATTATAAAAGAATGGAAAGAGAATAGACGAGAAAGATATCATTTGAAAACAAACG
>NW_028234419.1:23731942-23736942 GCF_977035675.1 Penaeus japonicus
CTCCCTTCCTTTCCTCCCCTCCCTTCCTTTCCTCCCCTCCCTTCCTTTCCTCCCCCATCCCCCATCCCCCGCCCTCCATGGCTTGATGATGTGTGCCAACCTTTCGCAGTTTGTATAACCGAGAGATTATACTTCCGGAGCGAATCCCTCGATGGTGTTCTATTTTGTTTTCTCTTCTCATTTGCTTCTTATTTTCTTTCTTCATCTAATCCCCCTTCTTTTTGTCTTCTCATTTTCTTCCTTTCTTTCAATTCCTCTTTTACTGTCTTTCCTCTTTTTTCTCCACTCTTCCTCTACTCTCTTGCTTTCTTCCTCCCTCTTTTTCCTCCCCTCTTCCTCTTCTTTCTTCCTTCCATATTCCACCTTTTATTCATTCTGTTTTTTTTTCCTTTCCTGCCTTCTTACCTCCTCCCCTCATCCTGTTTTTTTCCTTTCCTATTACCGCTTCCTCTATCATTCTGCTTTCTGTTTTCTTTTTCAATTTCTCCATTTCTTACTTTTGGTTATACATGCCATCATTTATTATATTTTCTTATACATCTCTTACAATTTATTACATTTTGTTATTAATTTGTTTTGACTTAGTAAGTCTTCTTATCAATATATCCTGTATTACGGCTTTTATCTCCTCATTTCCCCGTTTATTATTATTTTGTTGTCTCCTTTCTTTTCATTTATTTTTAGCACTGACTCTTTTCTTCTTATTAATTTCTCTTCTTTTCTCTTCCCATTTCTTACGCCTTGTTTCTTTTCTTTTCATTTCCTTCGATTTGACTCTTTGTTTCACATTTATTATCTCATCTCTTTTCTCTTCTCTTTTCTTTCGCCTTGTCTGTTCTCTTCTCACTTCTTTCGCCTCGTCTTTATTTCCTCTCATTTTTCTACTTCGATTACGATTCCTCGCTTCTCTTTTCGTCTTTAGTCCACCCCCCCACCCACCCACCCCCTAACCCCCACCCCCACCCCCACCCCACTCCCACCCCCAAACCCCTTGTCAGTTCATGATTTGTACCACCCTCCCTCCCCCGCCGTGGTCAGTCACCCTCATGCACGGAATTCCTGTAGGGTGCATGGCGGTATGTGTGTCATGTCTCGGCGTTCGTCATTGCATGACTGGTTGCTCTTGATTGGTTTGTTTGGTTGTTTATTTGTTTTTTTCTTATCTCTTGTTCTATTTCATTGTTATTGTTGTTTGTTTGTTTGCTCTGTTCTTGTCCGTTGGGTGGGAGTGGGAGAGGGATAGGGAGTGAGGGAGCGGAGTGGGACAGGGATAGGAGAGGAGAGTTGGGGAGGGAATAGAAGAGGATAGAGAGTGGGAGAAGGAAAGGGAGCGAGAGAGGGAGTAGGAGAGGAGAGAGATTGTGGGAGACACATAGAATTAGAGTGAGGGGGAAGGAGAGGGAAAAGGGTTAAAACGTACAGGAGAGACAGAGAGAGGGAGAATGAGAGAAGAGTAGAGAAGAGAAGAAAAAATAAAATAAAATAAAATAAAATAAAATAAAATAAAAGAATAGAAAAACGAGAAGGAGTGAGAGGTGGGAGAGGGAGAAAAAGAGAGAAATACGACGAAAAAAAGGAAAAGAAAGAAAAGATACCCCAGGTGCATCTAAGGTTAGCCTCCTTAAAATAGACCCCGGCGTATAATGAGCGAGTCAATTTACCCCCCACCCCCCCTTCCCCCCTTTGCAAAAAAAAAGAAGGTTCTTGATCCGCCGTGCCACATGAGCCCGGGGGTTGGGGGGGAGGGGGTAGAGAGCCAAATTAATTAATTCAAGATAGGGTGCCATGAAGGGGTATGTGTGTGTGTGGTGTGGGGGGGGGGGAGGTATGGGTAGGCATGTTCGAAGGGAGGGAAGGGGAATGATTATGGAGGTGGGGTTAAGGGTGAATAAGTGGGGGTGGGGAGGGGTGGGGTAGTCTTCAGGGCGTGTGTGGGTACAGAGGAAGCTAGGGTCACGATCAATATAGGTAATGCCATAGTGAATATATTTTCTATTCGCTTGTCTCTCTTCTCCTTCTTTTTCTTCTTTTTCTTCTTTTTCTTCCTCTCTTCAATCCTCCCCATTACCCACCCCCATCCATCTCCCCGTATCATACCACTCACCTTCCAGCTCCCTTCCTCTCTCTTTCTCTCTCCCTCTCTCTCTCTCTCTCTCTCTCTCTCTCTCTCTCTCTCTCTCTCTCTCTCTCCCCCTCTCTCTCTCTCTCTCTCCTCTCTCTCTCTCTCTCTCTCTCTCTCTCTCCCCCTCTCTCTCTCTCTCCTCTCTCTCTCTCTCCTCTCCTTCTCTCTCTCTCTCTCCCTCTCTCTCTCTCTCTCTCTCTCTCTCTCTCTCTCTCTCTCTCTCTCTCTCTCTCTCTCTCTCTCCCTCTCCCTCTCCCTCTCTCTCTCTCTCTCTCTCTCCCTCCCTCCCTCCCTCCATTTTCACCCTCCACCAGCACCTCCAACCCCCTTCCCTGCGAGGTCATTGCCATCTTTATTGGTGTTCGTGTGACGTCACAGTAGATGAAAGTGGCAAGGCTTTGGAGTGATGTCTGTGGTGTTTTTTTCTTTCTTTCTTTTTTTCTTTAAATTCTCTCTTCTTTTTATTTTTCTTTTCTTTTCTTCCTTTTCTTTTCTTTATTGTCGTTTTTGTCTTTCTCTCATCTTTGATCTTTATGAATGATCTCTCCTTGGTGACTTTAATTGGTTGTTGTTGTTGCTGATGTTTTTGTTGTTGGGATCATCTTTGTGGTGTTGTTGCCATGGCGATTTTTTATGAAGGATTAAAGATATCGAATAAAAAGTTTTAACTTTTTTTTCGGTTTATTCTATTTACTTCCATGCTTCTTTTAGCCTATTTGCTGTTTCCTTTTTGTTCCTTTTTTATTCTTTACATTTTTATACCCTTTTCTTCTATATCTGATCCTTCATTATGTGTGCCTTACCTTCTGTTCTTTGTTTTGCCAATTCTTACTTCTTCCTTGTTGTCTATCTTTTTCTCTTTGTCCGTTTTATATGCCGTTTCTTCTTTGTAATTTGTTTTCGTTTTATGTTTTTTTACTCTGCTTATATTTTCAGATTTATCGTATTTTCTGTATCCTTTTTTTTTGTTTTGTTTCAGTCTCATTTATCTTATTATGTAATATTAGCTTATTCATATATTTTTGTTCTCTTATGTTGTGCTTGTTCGTTTTCTAATCCGTCTCCTCTCTCATTTATTTTTATTCCCGTATTTTATTTACTTGTTACTATTTTTCTCTTCCCACTCTCCTTACCGTATATTATCTCTGCCTTCCTTCCTTCTCTTCTTTTTCCTCTCTCTCCATTCTTCGTTCCTTATCGTACTCTGTGCCTTAGTCTTCCCTCTCCCACACACACCTCCCCCGGTACACCGCAAGGATAGACGGAGGTTGAATCTTGCAGAAGGATAGATGGCCGGGGGAGGAAGAGGAGGAGTTGAGTTCGGTTGGGGATTGGTAGAGGGGGAGGGGTAGGGGGATCAGATGGTTGGGTTGGGTGAACAGGGGGGAGAGGGGGGGTGGGGGTTGCAGGGGTTGCAGGGTCACGCACGCACGACGCCATTGCTCGCATTCCGTAAAGATTTCGCGGCGTCGAGGGAGGGTAGTGTCGGAAGTCATTTAAAGGATTGAGAAGGAATTTCTCGTAAAAAAGTTTGAGGTGTGGTGGGGGTTGGATGGGAGGGGAGGGGAAGGGGTGGGGGGGGGGCAGCGAGTCGTACCCATGACTACTTCTGGCGTTGTTCTTGTTATTGTTATTGATGTTCCTTCCTCAGTAGCGGAAGTTCACCAGGAGGAAGGGAGGTGGGAATGAGGGGGGAAGGAGGAACCGCGATGTACCATGAATTTTTGCGTTGTTATTATCGTTATTATTATTGTTATTGTTATTGTTATTGTTCCTCTTCCGTGACCTTACCTCACCTGGTACTTAGTTCCCCAAGATCCGCTTGACTTTTCGCCTTCTGTAACCTCATGCGTTCGTGCTTTAAGATATGGGGCAACATTTTTTTTTTCTCAGGAAGCCGGGTGGTAGAAGGTACTTATTTTTATAGGATAGTCTCCCCTTGGTGAGGTTAATCGAATTAGAAAATGGGGAAGTGCCGGTGCTGCTTCTGCACCCACGTAAACTAGTGTAGAATACAGAGTGTATATACTGTGTATCTCATCCATTTAACTTGTATATCTATTATATTTTTTTATTCTTCTATGCATATACTGATGTGGAGATATGCACATGATATATGTGTGTGTGTGAGTGAGTGAGAGTGAGTGAGTATGTGTGAGTGTGAATACGAGTGTTTCAACCCAATCCTCCTCTTCCTCCATCCATCTCCTCCCCTTTCTTCTCGAACACCATCACCGGAGTGGAGAGGAGAGAGAAGACACGAACCTCCAGGAAGCGAGAAGGAGTCGGTCGCCTCCTCGGGGACTCGGAGTGAATTCCGGAGGTTTGCAGTGAAGGATGTCTCATGGCAGGTCGAAGGAGGGAATGTGAGGGAAAGGGGAAGGGTATGTGGATGGGGGTGGAGTGGAGGGAAGGGATATAGGAGGGACCTAGATGGAGGGATGATAGGGGAGAATAGGGTGGAGGGGAGGGGGTGGAAAGTGCGTGAAGGGGGGAAAGGAGGGAGGGATGGAAGGAGGGGAAAATAAAACTGTAAGTGTATGTATTCACCATAAGAATGAGTTAACAGACAAAAAAATAACAGCAAAAAAGTAGAATAAAAAGAAAAGTTCATATAAAGAATAACAAAGCAAAAGGTGATTCTTTGAGGATGAAGTATTGTTAGAGTCCTGTGATTTTGCTGCTTTGGTCATTGGTGCGTAAGACTGACTGGGTCCACGGGTTGCGTGTGAGGGAGTTAGCAGGTTCGAGAAGAGGGAGGGGGAGAGGGAGGGAGAAGAGAGAAGGGAGGTGTAGGAGGTGGTAATGGAGGTTCCTTCCCTCCCTCCCTCCCCTTCCTTTCTTCTCTCCCTCCTCACTTCCTTTCCCTCTTCATTCT
>NW_028234419.1:23741942-23749442 GCF_977035675.1 Penaeus japonicus
AGAGAGAGAGAGAGAGAGAGAGAGAGAGAGAGAGAGAGAGAGAGAGAGAGAGAGAGAGAGAGAGAGAGAGAGAGAGAGAGAGAGAGGGAAGCGAGGGAGACGAGTGAGGGGAGTAGGGAGAGGGAAGGGAGGGAGGGAAATGGGGGTAGGGAAGAGGGTAGAGGGGAGAGAGAGAGAAGGAAACGAGGAGAAGAGAATCAAAGGGAAGGGGGAGAGGGAAGAGGGCAAGAAGGAATTGAATGGAGTGAGGTGGAAGGGAAGAGCATAAGAGGGAGGGGAAGAATGAAAGGGAGGGGGAGTTGAGAGAGGAGATAGTGAAAGGGAGAAGGGGTGAAAGGGAAAAGAGAGAAAGAAGGAGAGGGAAAAAGAGAGAAAGAAAGAGAAGGGAAAAGAGAGAAAGAAGGAGAGGGAAAAAGAGAGAAAGAAGGAGAGGGAAAAAGAGAGAAAGAAGGAGAGGGAAAAAGAGAGAAAGAAGGGGTGGGGAAAAGAGAGAAAGAAGGGGTGGGAAAAAGAGAGAAAGAAAGAGTGGAAAAAAGAGAGAAAGAAGGAGTGGGAAAAAGAGAGAAAGAAGGAGAGGGAAAAAGAGAAAGAAGGAGAGTGAAAAAGAGAGAAAGAAGGAGAGAGAGAGACAGAGAGAGAAAGAGAGAGAGATTGAAAGTAACGACCAGTTCCGCTTGCAGGTCACAACATCGCATGACCCAGCACTACCTTGGCTGGCTAAGACGGGAGAAAGGAAGGAGGAGAAGGATGGGGAAGGGGGAGGGGGGGATACAGGAGAGAGGATCTTTCTGGGATTAAAAACGAACGCTCGAACCAACCGTTTATCCGGAAAGGCCTCATTATCCGGATCCTCCTCGACTTCCTTGCAGAGCGCACGCACTCGCGATCCCTGACGACGGTGATGGTGCTATCTGCCGGCCGCGGTGAGACCCTGGGTGGAGGGTGGGTGGAGGGTGGGGGGGAGGTGATAGGAGGAAGAAGGAAGGGAAGGGAAGGGATGGAAGGGAAGGGATGGGAAGGGAAGGGATGGGATGGGAAGGGATGGGATGGGATGGGATGGGATGGGATGGGAAGGGAAGGGAAGGGAAGGGAAGGGAAGGGAAGGGAAGGGAATGGATGGGATGGAAGGGAAGGGGAGGGAAGGGATGGGATGGGATGGGATGGGATGGGAAGGGAAGGGAAGGGATGGAAGGGAAGGGAAGGGAAGGGAAGGGAAGAAGGGGAAGGAAAGACAGGACAGGACAGGACAGGACAGGATATGACAAGGAAGGGTAGGGAAGGGAAGGGTAGGGAAGGGAAGGGAAGGGAAGGGAAGGGAAGGGAAGGGAAGGGAAAGGAAGGGAAGGGATGGACAGGGAAGGGGAGGGGGAGGAAGAATGAGGCAGAGAGGAGCAGGGAATAATGATAGGGAAGGGAAAGTTGGGGGGGGAGGATATGGAGGTAATGGGGGATGGAAAAGGTGGAGATGTGAGTATGGGCTAAGGGTTACGGAGGGAGGGAGGGAGGTGGAGGGAGGGGGAAAGGGAAGAAGGAAGGAAGCGAAAGTGTAAGAGTAAGAGTAAGAGTAAGAGTAAGGAGCAGAGACACGACAGCAGGGGACTCCTTCCTCCAGTCCTGCTCCTTGTCACCGGCTTAAGTGTTTGCCGCATCGAACGAACTCCGGTTAATGTTGATAAGAAGTTTGCATGTACAGCTAAGTTCGGCGCGAGGTTTTAGCTAATTGTTAATATATGTGCGGGTGTTGTTGTTGTTGTTGTTTTTTTGTCTTTTTTACCTCTTTCTCTCTCTGTGTGTCTTTTTCTCCAAAGTCGGGGGTACATAGAGAGAATGTTCGTACTTCAAAGTAAAAGGCTTGTCCCGAAGTTTAGAATGGACGGGTTTTGCTGAATTATGCAAATAAAAATGGAATTTAGTTATCCTTTGTTGAGGAAATAATTACAGGATTCTAACTTTTCTTTTGAATGGAATTAGTAACTTGGTTTGGTTAGAATTATACTCTTAGTAGACGGTCGAGGCAAGAATCGACCGCAAAGGTACAGCTGCAAGAAGCGGGAGGGGATCTGTTGTCAAATGCGGCGTGTGATGACCGTAGAGTTCGGACCCTGTCTCTCTCACGTTCTCTCTCTCTCTCTCTCTCTCTCTCTCTCTCTCTCTCTCTCTCTCTCTCTCTCTCTCTCTCTCTCTCTCCCTCTCTCTCTCTCTCTCTCTCTCTCTTTCTCTCTCTCTCATTCTCTCTCTCCTTCTCTCATTCTTTCTCTCTCTCTCTCATTCTCTCTCTCTCTCTCTCTCTCTCTCTCTCTCTCTCTCTCTCTCTCTCTCTCTCTCTCTCTCTCTCTCTCTCTCTCTCTCTCTCTCCCTAATTCTCTCTCTCTCTCTCCCTAATTCTCTCTCTCTCCCTAATTCTCTCTCTCTCCCTAATTCTCTCTCTCTCCCTAATTCTCTCTCTCTCTCTCTCTCTCTCTCTCTCTCTCTCTCTCTCTCTCTCTCTCTCTCTCTCTCTCTCTCTCTCTCTCTCTCTCTCTCTCCCTCTCTCTCCTCTCTCTCTCTCTCTCCTCTCTCACTTCTCTCTCTCCCTCTCTCTCCCTCTCTCCTCCCTCTCTCTCTCTCCCCCTCTCTCTCTCCCTCCCTCTCTCTCTCTCTCTCTCTCTCTCTCTCTCTCTCTCTCTCTCTCTCTCTCTCTCTCTCTCTCTCTCTCTCTCTCCCTCTAATTCTCTCTCTCTCTCCCTAATTCTCTCTCTCTCTCCCTAATTCTCTCTCTCTCTCCCTAATTCTCTCTCTCTCTCCCTAATTCTCTCTCTCACTGTCTCTCTCTCTTTCTCTCTTTCTCTTTCTTTCTCACCCCTTCACTCTTCTCTCATATCTCCTTTCTTTATCTTCCCCTGCCGCAAAGTCGGGAATTAAGCAACAGCAGTAATCGAATGTAGGCTTCCCTCGGCCGCCCGCACGCCCGAATCACGTGATGGGCACACGAGGGCATCGACGGGAGATGCTGTACGATGCCCCGCCACGAACAGGTGGATTGGACATGGTAGGGATAGGGGTGGGGGTTGGGGTGGTGGGGGTAGAGGATGGTGTTTGGGAGGAGAAGGGGGGAGGGGGGGAGGGGCGGTAGAGGATGGTGTTTGGTTAGGGGAGGGGGAGTGGCGGTAGGGGAAGGTGTTTGGTTGGGGGAGGGGGACGGTGTGTGGAGGTGAGGGTATGTGGTGGGTAAGAGTAGGGGAAGGGAGAGGATGTGGGATGGTGTGAGGGAATGTGGTGGGTAGGGGGGTAAAAGGGGGGTGGAAGGACAAAGGTACTGAGTACTTGTTTTCTGTCTGGGAATTTCTTTTATTTTATTTCTTTTCTTTTCTCACTTATCTTCCCTTTCTTATCTCATTTCTGCTCTTTCCACCTTTCTTCCTGCGTCTGTTTTCTCGCTTCTCTTTTCTACCCTTTTTTATCTTTTATTCTGCCTCATCACCCTTCATTATTCTCTCTTTTCTCTCCTCTGTCCTCTCATCCTTTTCCTATTTCCTCTCTCTTTTCTCTCCTCTCTCCTCTCATTCTTTACTCTCATCTGTTCCTCCTTTCTTTCGTCTTTCCCTCTCTTCTCTTACTACTCTCTCCACTCCTTCCCCCCCACTCTCCCCCCTTCCCCTCCTCTCTCCCCTCCCCTCCCCTCTCCTCTCCTCCCCTCTTACTCCCCTCCCCTCCCCTCCCCTCCCCCCCCTCCCTCCCCTCCCCTCCCCTCCCCTCCCCTCCCCTTCCCCCCCCCCTCCCCCCTCCCCTCCCCTCTCTTACTCCCCCTCCCCTCTCTTCCTCCCCCTCCGTTAGCGACAAGTGGACAACGAGGAGGAGGCCCTTTTGAGTTGCAGGCCACAAGAGGAACGGCGAGAACGGGAGAAGCTCGGACGCAAATGAACGACGTCCCTGTTGTTGGTTAAAAGTTTACGCCGCCGCGGAACATTGGGCGGTCGGGCGTGCGAGTTGCATGAGAGAATTTCATGCAGTGTCTGAAAGGGTTAGGGAGTGTGGGCTGAGTGGGAATGGGAGGGGCGGGGGCGAGAGGGTGCGAAGCCGAGATAGGTTATCTGTTATCATAGGTACGTGGACGTTGGTCATGTTATATATACATTGATAGAGATAGATAGATAGATTGAAAGATGTATATATATATATTTATTTATTTATTGATTTATATATATATTTATATATATATATTTATATATATATTTATATATATATATATATATATATTTATATATTTATATTTATATTTATATTTATATATTTATATTTCTTCCCTCCCCCCATCTCTCTCTTCCTCTTCTCCCCTTCCACTCCCTATCTCTCTCCTCCCTCCCTCCGCCTCCCTACCTCCTTCTTACTTCTCAATATTTTTTGTACCGTTCGTTTCGTGTTGTTTTTTTTATCATCTGAACCTCTATGTTTTGTGGACCTTTGAACGATGAGGATAATGAAGAATGATTTATGATAATTGCGTCATGGCTATTTGTTGGAAGTTATCATTATTATTATTATGATTATTAATGTCTTTATGATTTATGATAATGATCGCTTAATCGTGAATAATGATAGTAGTAACCATAGCAACAGCAATCATCATGATCTTGCTACGGTAATTGATACGGGTATACGGGTGTGGATGCTGAATTATGATTGAATTATGGTCTTGATGGATATTATGATGGAAGTAGTGTTGTCCTTTATATCAGAGTCTTCTTCTTTTTGTTGTTGTTGTACGTGTTTGTTTCTTTCCTCTTATACTTTCTTCTCTTTTCCACCATCTCCTCTCTTTTATCGTTCTCTTACTCCGTCCCTCCTTGTTTCCCCACACTTCCCATTCTGTACATTTCCTACTTCTCCTTTCCCTCCCTTCGCTCAATCCTCTCCTGTCTTTCTTCCTCCTTTCCTCCTTCCCTCCCCCTCTGCCCTCCATCCTTCTCGTCTTCCATCTTCCCAATTTCTTCAAAAGCTGAAACTCCTACCTCCTTCCTTCCTCCTTTCCTCGTTCCTTCCTTCCTTTCTTTCTTTCCTCCTTCCTTCCATCGTTCCTTCCTTTCCTCCTTCCTTCCATCCATCGTTCCTTCCTTCCTTCATTCATTCCTTCCTTTCCTCCTTCCTTCCTTCCTATTCATAGCATCTTCAAAGTCAAGCAAGAGGATCGAGCAACCGAAAACGAAGCACTAAAAGTTATTTTTCCTCCCGTTGTTTTGTTTACAACTTGGTCTGTCGCTCGTCCCTCTCCTTACTTTTCTTACTCCCCTCTTCTTTCTCTCGCCCCTCCCCCCCCCCTACCCCTTTCACGTTCTCGCTCTCTCTCTTTCTCTTCTTCTCTCCACCTTCCTCCTTCCCTCCCTCCCTCCCTCCCTCCCTCCCTCCCTCTCTATCTCTCCCCCTCTCTCCCTATCTCTCCACCTTCCTCCCTCCCTCTCTCTCTCTCTCCCTCTCTCTCCCTCTCCTTTCTCTCCCTCTCCTTTCTCTCCCTCCCTCTCTCTCTCTCTCTCTCTCTCTCTCTCTCTCTCCCTCTCTCCCACCCTCTCTCTCTCTCTCTCTCCTCACCTCCTCTCTCTCTCTCCTTCTTCCCTCCTCTCTCCCTCTCTCTCCCTCTCTCCCTCTCCTTTCTCTCCCTCTCCCTCTCTCTCTCTCCCTCTCTCTCACCCTCTCTCTCTCTCTGTCTCCCCCTCTCCCTCTCTCTCTCTGTTTGTCTCTCCCTCTCTCTTCCCCTCTCTCCCTCTCCCCCTCTCCTTTCTCTCCTTCCCCCCCTCCCCAATCCCCAACCCCCAACCCCAACCCGAGCAGGCATCGCGGGAATCCGACGCCTCTGCACGTCGACGAGTGCGAGGCATGCCCCGCGGCCCGGCCGTGCTATTTTGCCGTGTCAGGGCGTTGCCGTTTCGGAGCTCTCTATTTTTACGCCCGCTACGATCCGCCGCGAACGAGCGGAAGAACGAACGGACGGATGAGTGAGCGGATGAGCGAGCAAGTGAACGAATAAACGAATGAGTGAGTGTGACTGAACGAGTGAACGGATAAGCGAGCAAGTGAACGAATAAACGAACGAGTGAGTGTGATGACTGAACGAGTGAACGGATAAGCGAGCAAGTGAACGAATAAACGAACGAGTGTGATGACTGAATAAGTGAACGGATGAGCGAACGAGCGAACGAACGAACAAGTGATTGAACGAATGAGCGAGCAAGTGAACGAACGAACGAGTGGCCGAATGAGTGAAAGAACAAAGGACCGAACGAACGAGTGAACGACTGAACGACTGAACGAACGAACGAACGAACGAACTGAAAAAAGCGAGCGAGCAACCCGTACCAGTGAAAGAGGGAGAAGGAGGAGGGGGAGGAGGAGGAGAAGGAGGAGGAGGAGGGAGCTGGGGATAGTGGGGGTGTGGGGGGGGGGCAATTCATTTGAACTATCTATTGCTTACGTGTGCATGCGCAGTCGCCAGTAGAATGCTAGCGTGCCTCACCTGCTCAAAACGTAGTATCTGCGCAGGTTGTCTTTCGTCTTTTTATGTTGTGCCACATTGCGATCTTGGGTTTTGAGAAGGGGGTGGGGGAGGGGGGGCATGGGGAGGGTGTGGGACCATGTGGAGGAGGGGGAGGTATTGGGAAAAGAAAGGTCTTAGGGGAGTGGATAGGGAGGGAGGGAGAAGGGATCTTATGATATGGGGCATGTGGGAGAGGGGGGTGGGGGGTGCGCCACCTAGGTCTGTCACTGTCTCAAATAACAATAATAATTTTGATAATAATTTTAATAAATTGCATATCAAATAGGAAAACTCTCGTATTTCTGAAGACGTCGGTAGCCCTAGCATTCCAGTCATGCACGGTGCGACGTCCTGCATGATGCGATGTTATTGCATGATCTTAAACTTTCCCCGGGCGATGTTAATGAGGCAGGTTAATTATGATTAATATTCCAACTGCAGGTATCGCTCGGACAGTGGCTTCGTTCGGGATCGTCGTCTGGTTGATGATTGATTGACAGGCGTTTGTCCCGAGGCTTTGGTTGTCGTTGCATGATTATTGTGATTATGGTTATGATAATGCTTGCAATAGTGGTGATGATGATGATGATGGCTATGATGTTTGTGAGGATAGTTGTAATAGTGGTAATGATGATGATGATTATAAAACTTGTAATAGTGGTGATGACGATGATGATGACAGTGGCGATGGTAATAATGGTAATGATAATGATAATGTTGATTATGATAATGATAACGATACTGATGATAATTATGATTGTGATGATAATGGTAATGATAATGGTGATGATATAATGATTATAGATAGAATGATGATAATCATAATGATTATAGTTAATTAAAATGATGATAACATCAATCACAATAATGATGATAGTGATGATGATAATGCTAATGATATTGATAATAAAAGTAACGATAAATTGTAACAATAATGGCTATAATGATGATAAGAACGAAGAATATGATGATAATGATAACAACAATAATGATGA
>NW_028234419.1:23759442-23761942 GCF_977035675.1 Penaeus japonicus
TTAACCTCTCTTTCCTCTCTCTCTCTCTCTCTCTCTCTCTCTCTCTCTCTCTCTCTCTCTCTCTCCTCTCTCTCTCTTCGCTCTCCTCCATCCTTCTCTCTCACACTCACTCTCTCTCTCACTCATCTCTCTCTCCTCTCCGTCTCTCTCTCTCCATCCACCTCTCCCTTCCTCCCCCTCCCTTCCTCCCTCCCTCCCTTCCTCCCCCACTCCCTCCCTCCCTCCCTCCCTCCCTCCCTCCCTCCCTCCCTCCCTCCCTCCCTTCCCCTCCCTCCCTCCCTCCCTCCCTCCCTCCCTCCCTTTCCCCTCTCTCCTTCCCTCCCTCCTCGCCCCCCCCCCTTTAGAAAGGAAGGCAGACATCGCTTCTCCAGGTGTGCCGTGTGACTTATTAGCGCGCCAGGTGTGTGTCTCCTTCTCACGTCTCATAAGCCGCATTAAGAGCTGGCGTATTTTGGCGGACGATCAGCCTTCAGATTAATATTATTTATTGTTATTTTATTTTTGGATGGGGATGTGGGTGGGGGTGGGGTACATTTTCTTGCTTTTGTCAACGTGGGTTTTGTGTCGTGTTGTGTTGAGTTGTGTTGTTGTGTTGTGTTGAGTTTCCTTGTCATCTCTGCATTCCCTCTCCCCTTTTCCTCTCCAACCCCATCCTCTTCCCTTTTCACCCCCCCCTCCCTTTCCATCCACCCTCCCTTCTCCCCTTCCCCTTCTCTCCATCCCGATCCCTTTCCAATCCCCTTCCCTTCCTCCCTTCCCCCTCTACTTACCTTCCACCCCCTCCCCTCCCCTTCTACTTACCTTCCTCCCTCTCCCCCACCCCTCATCTCATCCGTTTCTCTCATAGCTATGATTCGCTCCTGGATAGAGGCTGCGGTCAAGGACAAGATAGAGTGAGACCGAGGAGAGATACATAACAGGGATAATGAGAAAAAAAGGAGCGACAGTGACAGACAGAAAGAGAGTCGTAAAATCAGGGACAGGGACAGATAACGAGAGTTGGAGGACCTTCAGGAATTTTCGACTCTTCCCTTCCTCCTCCCTCCTCCTCTTTCCCTCCTCCCTTTCTCCTCTTCCCAAAGCTCTCGTGTCTCTCCTCCTTTCTCTTCTTATTCCCTCCAGTCCCTCCCCGCTCTCTCTTTCCCCCGCTTCTATTCCTCCCTTCACTCTTTCCCGCCTTTCACTCTTCTCTTCCACTACCTCTCCCCTCTCCTGCACACCCCAACCTCTCCCTTCCCCTCCCATACCTTTCCCCTCCCCTGTCCTCCCCTGTCCTCTTCTGTCCTCCCCTGTCCTCCCCTCCCCTCCCCTACCAAAAGAATTCCTCCCTTTTTTATCGTGGTTGTTATATATGTGTATATTTATTATTATTGTTATTATTATTTTTAGTAGCAATTACCGTTTTTTTTTTGGTCAGTCTGCCAGCGGCTAGTGCTTCATCATATCGCGACAGAGACAAAGGCAGAAAGACAGACAGAGATAGAGAGAGATAGATAGGGAGACAGTGAGTGAGTGAGTGAGTGAGTGAGTGAGTGAGTGAGTGAGTGAGTGAGTGAGTGAGTGAGAGAGAGAGAGAGAGAGAGAGAGAGAGAGAGAGAGAGAGAGAGAGAGAGAGAGAGAGAGAGAGAGAGAGAGAGAGAGTGAGAGTGAGAGTGAGAGTGAGAGTGAGAGTGAGAGTGAGAGTGAGAGTGAGAGTGAGAGAGTGAGAGTGAGAGAGAGTGAGTGAGTGGGTGACCTAACGAGAGAAAGAACGTGTGAAAGATAAGAAGAAAATATAAAAAACAAACAAACTAAAAAGAAACACATGACTTCCGTTATGTGACAAGTCGTAATGATTATTATGGTTATTTATCTTTAAAAAATAACTGGATTAATGGTTGTAATTTGGCAGCGCGGCTTATTGCAACGCCGTAATTGGGTTCTTTTGATCCGTGTGCTAGATCGGGCTGCGTGAAGGGAGATTAATTGGACTCCTCCCTCTCGCCCTTCTCCTCTTTCTTTACGGTTCTTTCTTCCGTCCTTTCTTCCGTCCTTTCTTTCGTCCTTCCTTTCTCCCATCCTCTCTCTCTCTCTCTCTCTCTCTCTCTCTCTCTCTCTCTCTCTCTCTCTCTCTCTCTCTCTCTCTCTCTCTCTCTCTCTCTCTCTCTCTCTCTCCTCTCCTTCTCCTCTCTCTCTCATCTTTCTCTCTCTCCTTTCTTCTCTCTCTCTCTCTCTTCTACTCTCTCTCCTCTCTTTTCTCCTCTCCACTCTCTCTCTCTTCTCTCTCTCTCTCTCTCTCTCTCTCTCTCTCTCGCTATCTATCTCTCTCTCTCTCTCTTCTCTCCTCGCTTCTCTCTCTGGCTCTCTCTCTCTCTCCCCCTCTCTCCCCCTCTCTCTCTCCCTCTCTCTCTCCCGTTCTCTCTCCCTCCCTCCCTCCCCCTTCCCTCTCCCCTCCCTTCCTCCCTCCCTCCCCCTCCCCCTCCCTCCCTCCCTCCCTCCCTCCCTCCCTCCCTCCCTCCCT
>NW_028234419.1:23771942-23791942 GCF_977035675.1 Penaeus japonicus
TGTATACATGAATATATGTATTTGTACATGTTCGTATGTACGTCTATAAGTATTATGCAAATGAGCGTGTCATGGCAGCGGGTTTGTTGTCCATGCAGATTGTGACACGTTTATATTTTCGTTCGTGTGCTGCGAGGGAACATCGCATTGCAGCGGAGGGTTTTGTCTGCAACACCGTTCTTTGCTTATTGTCCTTGCGAGGAGGTGGCTTGTGTTGAGGTCGGGTGGTGGTGGGGGAGAGAGGGGGGAGAGGGGAGTAGGAAGGGAAGGGGAAGGGGGGGGATACGAAACCGTTAAATTTCTGTTGAGTTGAATTGTGAAGGGAGGTAAACCAGTTTTTTTTCTTTTTTGATTTCTTGAATATTATTATTATTATTATTATTATTATTTTTTTGTATTTAACTGATTTTAGATTATGTATATTTCTGACTCTTTTTGGCCATCTCATGCGGGTTAGGAATGAGGTGGGGGTGCATATGTAACGTACTTTGGAGAGGGTACATTTTTTACAGTCATGGGGAAAGGGGGGAGGGGGTCGTATATAACGCATCTGCGACCTTGACTTTACACCCCCGCCATGAAACGTATTTTAATGTATCTGAGCGGGCGGGGCAAGCAGACCTCTCTCCCTCTCCCTCTCCCTCTCTCTCCCCCTCTCTCCCTCCCTCTCTCCCTCCCTCTCTCCCTCCCTCTCTCCCTCCCTCCCTCCCTCCCTCCCTCCCTCCCTCCCTCCCTCCCTCCCTCCCTCCCTCCCCCCTCTCTCTCCCTCCCTCCCTCCCCCTCCCTCCCTCCCTCCCTCCCTCTCTCCCTCTCTCTCTCCCTCCCTCCCTCCCTCCCTCCCTCCCTCCCTCTTTAACTCTCTCCCTCTTTCCCTCCCTCCCTCTATATCTCACTCTCACTCACCCACTCACTCTTTCTTTCTATATCTATCCCTTTCCCCGCTCTAAATCCTACTCTCTTTCCTCATGGCACGGGGGTGTGAATGACCTCATGAGAGGTTTGTGGGCGGGGAGGTCATGGTGGCGCCCACACTGTTGCTAGGAGAAGAGAGTAAAGTGGGTGGACTAGGAGGGAATGCGGAGGAGGAGAATTTTAAGGATGAGGTTAATGAGAGGGCGGGAGGGAGGAGGGGGGAGAGGAAGGGGTGGAGAGAGTTTGGTATGGAAATGTGTAAGGAGAGAGAGAGAGGAGGGTGGGTGAGGGAGAAAAGGAGCAAGGGAGGGGGGTGGCGTGAAGAAGAGAGAGAAAGAGAAGAGGAGGATGAGAATGAGGGTAAAGAAGAGGTAGAGAGAAAAAAAAAGAGATAAAGTGAATGTGGAAAAGCGAGAGAGAGGAGAGAAAAAGAGAGAAGAGTGAAGATGAAGAGAAAATAGAGAGAAAGAGAGAAGAGATAGAGCCGGCGAGAGCGAGTTAACAAGTGAGCGAGCGAACACCACAAAAGGTTATGAGATCACCACAGCGGACTTCGGAACCTAGATCGCCACACAGGTCGTAGCCCATGAGCTTAAGACCTGCGATTCACCTCACGCCCTTGCGAGTTATGGCGTCTCTTTTGGGTATTAATGGTATTAATGATTATAATAATGAGAATGATGATATTCATGATCATGGTAATAATGACAGCGGCAAAGATAACAGCCATGATAATATTAATAAGTATAATAGTGATGATATAGTTTATTTGGTAAAGCTGTTTACAAAAGTGGGACTAGGGGATTGGCAGCTCTTATCAGAAAAGAGGCAGGTGAGGGGGGGCGGAGGGGGGGGTGAAGGGGTGAAGGATAAATAGAATTGACTTGATGAAATTGACGAGAGGGGATGGAGAGAGGGAGGGAGAGGGAGAGGCTGAGGGAGAGGGAGAGGGAGAAATAAAAAGGGAGAGAAAGAGAGAGAGAGAGAAAGGGGGAGGGGGAGAGGGAGGAGGATATACATTTTTCATTGCCGTAGTATTCAATACAATTATTTCAGTGGCTGCGTGAGTGTTCACCAGACAAGCGTTATCTTATCGCCGCGGCCTCGCACCTGTTGACGCTGAACGCCCCCCCCCCCCTCTCTCTCTCTCTCTCTCTCTCCCTCTCTCTCTCTCTCTCTCTCTCTCTCTCTCTCTCTCTCTCTCTCTCCCCCCCTCGCCCTCTCTCTCTCTCTCTCTCTCTCTCTCTCTCTCTCTCCCCTCTCTCTCCCCCCTCTCTCTCTCTCTCTCCTCTCTCTCTCTCTCTCTCTCTCTCTCTCTCTCTCTCTCTCTCTCTCTCTCTCTCCTCTCTCTCTCTCTCTCTCTCTCTCTCTCTCTCTCTCTCTCTCTCTCCTCTCTCTCACTCTCACTCTCTCTCTCTCTCTCTTTCTCACTTTCTCCCTCTCTCTCTCTCTCTCTCTCTCTCTCTCTCTCTCTCTCTCTCTCTCTCTCACACACACACACACACTCTCTCTCTCTCTCTCTCTCTCTCTCCCTCTCTCCCTCTCTCTCCCTCCCTCTCCCCCTCCCTCTCTCTCCCCCTCCTCCCTAGGCTAGGTAGCAACAAAAACTAAAGCAACAACAACAAATTTTTAAAAACGAAGGGAATAATGGCAAGAGTAAAGTTATGAGAAGATCCGCTCGCGCGCGCGTGTGTGTATGTGTGTGTGTGTGCGTGCCTTTGCGTGTGCGTGACGTTGGCCTTTTCCGTGAGGGCTGATGATCTCACACCTGCTTGAGCACAGACATGAATGCGCACGCACGTGGGAGGCTTGTGATGGTGGTGATGAGGGTGATGAAGGAGCTGATGATAATGGCAGACGCTGTGATGTCATCTGGGAGGGAGGAGGAGGGGGGGAGGAAGGGGAGGAGAAGGAGCAGGAGCAGGAAAAAGACGATGATAATGACGAAGACGAGGACGAGGAAGAGGAGAAGGGAGAGGTGAGGTGAGCGGAGGTAGCGGGAGAGAGGAAGAGTGACAAAGAGAGAGACAGCGAAAGATAGATTGATAGGTTGGTAGAGAGATGTATAGATAGATGAATAGCCTTGGGAGAGAGAGAGAGAGAGAGAGAGAGAGAGAGAGAGAGAGAGAGAGAGAGAGAGAGAGAGAGAGAGAGAGAGAGAGAGAGAGAGAGGGGGGGGGGGGTGGAGGCCGAGTGGGAACACTGTCGCAGTGCGCCCCTCTTTCATACTTAATGATTGCACACACGAAGTCGCCCCGCCCGTGCAACTTTGTTAGCGCGCCCGCCGACGCCTATACACTCAGCGCACGCCTCACCGCCCACACGCCACACCTGGGCGCCTCACGGTCGTGACGCTGAGGTAGGTCTTCATCTCTCTCTCTCTCTCTCTCTCTCTCTCTCTCTCTCTCTCTCTCTCCCTTCTCCCCTCTTCTCTCCTCTCTCTATATATAAATATATATATATATATATAATATATATATATATATAATATATATTAATATATATATATATATGTATATATATATATATATATATATATATATATATATATATATTGCTTCCACCCCCTCTTCCTCCTCCTTTTCCTCTTCTTCGTCCCCCTTCTCTTTCTCTTCCCCCTTCTTCTCCTCCTCTTCCTCTTCCTCTTCCTCTTCCTCCTATTCTTCCTCCTCCTCCTCCTATTCTTCCTCCTCCTCCTCCTCCTATTCTTCCTCCTCCTCCTCCTCTTCTTCCTCCTCCTCCTCCTCTTCTTCTTCCTCCTCCTCCTCCTCCTCCTCCTCCTCCTCCTCCCTCCTCCCTCCTTCCTCCTCCCTCCTCCTCCTTCCTCCTTCCTCCTTCCTCCTTCCTCCTCCTCCTCCTCCTCCTCCTCCTCCTCCTCCTCCTCCTCCTCCTCCTCCTCCTCCTCCTCCTCCTCCTCCTCCTCCTCCTCCTCCTCCTCCTCCTCCTCCTCCTCCTCCTCCTATCCTTCCTCCTCCTCCTCCTATTCTTCCTCCTCCTCCTCCCTCCCTCCCTCCATCTGTTTAGTCAGTCATGAATCGGTGTGGGGTATGACTCACTCATCAAGTGCTCCATCGCCTCATTACCGTGGCCGATCGTCACTCGTAATTGCTCGTTGACTCATTTTCATTCATGCGAACCCGTTGACCCGTTCGGAGGAGGGGTAAGTTTACTCATCTTGACTCATGTGGGCAAGGAGGAGAATAGGAGAAGGCAATAAAGGGTTGGGAAGGCGTAGACGAGGGAAGAAGAGGTAAAGGGTGATGGAGATGTAGTTTATGTGTGTATGTATGGATGCATGTTATTATGTATGTATTGATGCGTGAAACTACTTGAGTACGTACACATCTGTGCTTAGGTCTTTCTCACTGACTTGTCTGACTCACCTGTCGTGATTTCTTATTCTCTCTTCTTTTCTCCCTTCCCCTCCCCCTCTCCCTTTCTCCCCCTCCCCTCTCATCCTCTCCTTTTCTCCCTTCCACTTTCCCTCCCCTCTCCCTTTCCCTTTCTTCCCTTCCTCTCTCATCTTCTCCTTTTCTCCCTCCCCCTTCCCCTCCCCCTCTCCCTTTCTTCCCTTCCCCTCTCATCTCCTTTTCTCCCTTCCCCTTCCCCTCTCATCTTCTCCTTTTCTCCCTTCCCCTTTCATCCTCATCCTCCCCTCACCCCCTCACTCTCATCCCCCCCTCCCCCCTTACCCTAATCCCCCCCCCCCCCTTCACCTCAGGGATCGGCCATGACACCCATGCAGCTTAACTGTGTCTTAACTTTTCCTCTTGGAAAAGTGATGCTGAAATGGAGGCCAGAGGGTGGGGGTGGAGGGAGGAGGATGGGGAGAGGAGAGGGATGAGAGGGAGGGAGGAGGAGAGGGGCGTGGTGGAAACAGGTGGTGAGTTTCAAGGTGAGATGTAAAAGTGGGTGAGATGGGAGTGTAAAGGATGATGATGATGATGCTGATGATAATGAAAATAATGAAGAGGAGGAGGAGGATAATGATATACGTGAGAATATGAAGATGAAGAGTAAGGAGTAAGCAGAGGGGGAAGGAAGAGGAAAAGGAAGAAAAGAGAGGGAAGAGGCTGAGACTGAGAATGGAAATAAGAGAGAAAGATAAAAAAAAAAGATGAATAGGATGAAGAAGAGGAGTGTTACCTGATTCATTAAGAGGGTCGTGTTTAAGTTGAAAGCTCTCGTCGCCCGGGTGTCATTGTACCAATTGCTGGGGTAGGTTTGGTCGAGTGTGATCAGTACCACGAGGCGAGATAAAACATTCGGCATCTGCTCCATAGAATTCCCATTAAAGAAATAAAAAAGGTATAAAGAGATAAAGGAAAGGCATCTCCTCTATAGAATCTCGGTTAAAAAGAAAAGAAAAAAGAAAATAATGCCTGAATGATGACAGATCAGAGAGAATAATGATCAGAAAAAAGTACGGCGTCCCCTCAATAGAATCTCCATTATAAAAGAAAAAAAAAATCTGTGAATAATTCCACAAGGCAAGATGTAACATTCGACGTCCGTTCTGCCTAGTCTTACAAATAAAGGGAGAAAGAGAAGAAAAAAAATCCTCCAAAGATCTGGACGTATTGCATAACGTCACGATTCTGCAATCTTCGTCGGACAGAGGATAAATAATTGCACAAGGCGAGATGAGAGAAAAGTCAGGTAGTTGACATTTTCAATTTTGCAAACTCTATCCAAGAAGAAGAAGAAGAAGAACAAGAAGAGTAAGAGTAAAAATAAGAGTAAGAGTAAGAAGAAGAACAAGAACAAGAAAAAGAAAAAGATAATTCCTTCACGTTCTATAACCGAAATGTCATTATTCAGTTCAATCTTACCCTTTGGTGTTATTCACTATTATTCAATCCCATTTTTCTTTCTTTCTTTCTTTCTTTCTTTCTCTCTTTCTCTTTTCTTTCTTTCTTTTTTCTTTTTCTTTTTCTTTTCTCATTTTTCCCTTTTATTCTTTTTGTCTTTTCTTTTGCTTTTTCTTTCTTCTTCTTTCTTCTTCTTCTTCTTCTTCTTTCTTCTTCTTCCTTCTATCTTCTTCTTCTTCTTCTTCTTCTTCTCTCTTCT
Organism: Penaeus japonicus; assembly: GCF_977035675.1. Classification (NCBI taxonomy): domain Eukaryota; kingdom Metazoa; phylum Arthropoda; class Malacostraca; order Decapoda; family Penaeidae; genus Penaeus; species Penaeus japonicus. Next base: position 23,777,925 of record NW_028234419.1, read on the forward strand.
TCTTCTTCTTCCTTCTTCTTCTTTCTCTCTTCTTCTCTTCTTCCTTCGTCTTGCTTCTTCTTCATCTTCTTCTTCTGCTTCTGCATCTGCTTCTCTGCTTCTGCTTCAGCTTCTTCTTTCTGCTTCTGGCATCTGTTCAGTTCTCTGTCCTGCTTCTTCTTCTTCTTCTTCTTCTTCTTCTTCTTCTTCTTCTTCTCCTTCTCCTCCTTCTTCTTCTTCTTCTTCTTCTTCTTCTTTACGTGTGGTGTCTTTGAAAGCTCTTACCCGGGAGGAGAAAGTTTGTTTTTCGCCGTAGATGCGGGACACGCGGCGGCGGGAATTTTAAAACGGCTGGCCGGGATATGCGAGCCGCGTCATAACCTCCTTTTTGGTTTGTTTGTTTGTTTTTCTCGGTCTCGTTCTTGTATTTTTTCATCTTATTTATCTTTTTTTTGTTTGTTGGTTTTGTTTTGTTGGTTACTTTGTGTTGCTGAGCTTATTTGTTTTTACTCTTTTATTTTTACTTCTATTACTACTTCTATTACCTCTACTACTATTACTATTTTTATTACTATCATTACTATTATTATTACTGTTACTATGACTATTACTATTACTATTACTATTACTATTACTCTAGTTATTGTTATTAAGATTCTCTTTGGCACCGAGAGCGGGGTGGGGTGTGGGCGCGAATACCGCCTGGACCTGTTGCATTATCAATGTATTCGCAGGCGTTGTATTGCAATTGCAAATGTTGTTGCTCGCTAATGAGGAGAAGGGGAGAGGAGAGGAGAGGAGAGAGGAGAGGAGAGGAGAGAGGAGAGGAGAGGAAGGAGGGAAGAGAGGAGAGGAAGGAGAAGGTAGAGGAGGAGAGAGGAGGAGAGAGGAGAGGAAGAGGAGAGGAGAGGAGAGGAGAGGAGAGGAGAGGAGAGGAGAGGAGAGGAGAGGAGAGGAGAGAAAGGGAGGGAAGGGAATAGAAGGGAAAGGTGAAGGGAAGGGAATAGAAGAGAAAGGTGAAGGGAGGGGGAAGGGGAGGAGAGGGAAGAGATGAAGGGAGGAGGAGGTATCCAGAGGGAACGGGGTAAAAGGGCAGCAGAAGGGAGGACAGAGGAGGAGGGGAAGGGGGGAAGGAGAGAGAGAGAGGGGGGGGTACGAGGAGAGTCATGCATTGGTGATGCGGTGGAGATAAGAGATATCAGTGGCTCTCTCTCGTCTGATGCAACAAAGCAATACAAATGGCGTTATGGTTTCTTTTTTTTATTTTTTTTTATTTTTTTTATTTTTATTTTTTTATTTTATTTTATTTTATTTTTTTTTTGGGTGGGGTGATAGTCGCAGTCATATGAGTGGTAAGGATGACTGTTCTTTTTTAATTGGTTTTGCGTGATATGATTGGTATCGGTATCATTGTTTATTGTTGTTATTTATTGTTACTTTTTATTTCTTTTTGTTATTATTATTATTAATACTGCTATTATTTCTACTATCACTACTACTACTACTACTACTACTACTACTACTACTACTACTACTACTACTGCTACTATTACTACTACTATTACTACTACTACTACTACTACTACTACTACTACTACAACTATCAATATCATTATAATATAACAAATATCACCATCATCATCATCACCACCACCACCACCACTTTATCTCCATCTTCATCCCAATATTCATCTTCATATTCATCTTCATATTCATTTTCATCAAGCCAGTCTTCTTCTCTTTCTTCTTCACTACCATTACCAACAACAACAACATCAACCTTTTTTTCATCACCACCGCCACCCCAGCGCCACCCAGGATGCGTCCGTGTCCTTGTAAGTGTGCTCCTGCCGCTTCTGTCTCTCGTCAGGTTGTTTCTCTGTCGCTGTGCTGTTGTTGTTGTTGTTGGTGGTGTTGGTATGCTGCAAGGGCGGGTGTTTAATTGGTTAGCGTCGAGGAGGGGGAGGGGGTGGTGGTGGCATGTTCCACGCATCTACCCCTCTCATACTCTCGCTCATTCGTCACTCAATCACTGCTCACTCTGTCACTCACTCCTTAGACGTCGAGGAGGGGGAGGGGGTGGTGGTGGCATGTTCACTCTCTCTCATTCTCTCTCTCATTCTCACTCAATTCACTCTCACTCTCACTCACTCATTCACTCACCTCACTTAGCATCTGTACTCACCAGAGTCTACGCACTTGCTCTCCCGTTTTCACCGACACCTCTCCCTCGCCCGTATATTCATGAAATAGTCATTCATCAGGTCGTTTACACAAGGACAGCGCGGAGTCTTTGGATCAGGATGTAAGGAATTGGCTCAAGGAGGCATTCGGTTTCTCAAAATGGCCTTGTGGATTAACGGTGAGGTATGCATGCGCCCGTCTCTCTCTCTCTCTCTCTCTCTCTCTCTCTCTCTCTCTCTCTCTCTCTCTCTCTCTCTCTCTCTCTCTCGTCCTTCTCTCACTCCTCTTCTTCTCTCCTCTCTCTCTCTCTCTCTCTCTCTCTCACTCTCTCACACTCACCAGTTCTCCATCTCTCTCTCTCGTCTCCTCTCTCCTCTCTCAGGACTCTCATCTCTCGCCTCTCTCTCTCTCTCTCTCTCTCTCCCCTCGCTCCTTCCGTCTCTCCTCTCTCACAGTCATCTCTCACGTCTCTGCCTCTCTCTCTCTATCTCTCGTCTCTCTCTCTCTCTCGTCTCTCTCTCCCTCTCTCGTCTCTCTCTCTTCTCACTCTCACACATCACTCACTCATCTTTTTTACGAGTATGTTGAACGACGATACAGTCTCGCGGTCAGATTTATTAAGCACATAGAGCTTCCGAAGGTTTTACTGATGTTGACTGGGGAAGGGGATGGGGGGCGTGGGAAGAGGGGCGTAGAAAGAGGTTGAAACAGAAAGGAGAAGAAGCGTGAGAGGGGAGGCCAAGGGGAAGAAAGGAGAGAGAGAGAGAGAGAGAGAAAGGAGAAGGAGAAGGAGAAGGTGGAAACGTAGTCTAGACTGAGATTATCATCAATATGATTTAGTTGTGGTAGGTATACGAAAGGATGAGTTGATTTGCAGGCCGTTCATTTTCGTCAGTGTGTATATGGGGGAAGGGGGGGGAGGGCAGATAGGAAGGAAGGGGAGAGGAAGATAGGAAAGAGGGATGAAGAAGGGAAGGGTGGAGGAGAAGATAGATGGGAAGGGAGGAGGAGGAAGGGAAGATGGGAAGGGGAGATGAAGAAGAGAAGAAGAGAGGAGGAAGATGGTTAGGGGGGAGGACGAAGGACAGATAGGAAGACGATGATGAAGAAGGAAGTGGATATTTTGGAAGGGTGAGGAGAGGAGGAGGTGAAGGGTAAAAGACTAGTATGTGAGTGTTTATTTCACCGCCGACGTCATAGATATGCTTGACGGCCAGATGTACAAGGTCCGCATGGCTATATTTATGTCGGTCGGGGGTCGCTTGCCATGGGATATGCTGCTGCTGCTGCTGCTGTGAAGCTGCATGTGGTGCGGGGCAAGTGGGTGCTGCTCGCTTCTCATCTCGCCACGCTCTGATCCGCTCGTCTCTCTCGCTCACGCTCTCGCCTCGCTCTCTCTCTCTGCTCTCGCACTCGCTCTCAGCTCCCTCTCTCTCTCTCTCTCTCTCTCTCTCTCTCTCTCTCTCTCTCTCTCTCTCTCTCTCTCTCTCTTCCTCTCTCTCTCTCTCACTCACTCAGTCTTTTTACGTGTATGTTGTACGACTTTACAGTCATCGCGGCAGATTTATTAAGCTCAGTAGAGCTGCCGGCAGGGGTTTACGATGTGACTGGGGATGGGGATGGGGGCGTAGAGAAGAGGTTGAAACGAGTAGGAGAAGAAGCGTGAAAGGGGAGGCCAAGAGGAAGAAAGGAGAGAGAGAGAGAGAAAGAGAGAAGAGGATGGGGAAGGGGGAGACTTATCATCTATATGATTTAATAGTTGTGGTAGGTATACGAAAGAATGAGTTGATTTACAGGAAGGAAGGGGAGAGGAAGATAGGAAAGAGAGAGGAAGAAGGGAAGGGTGGATGAGAAGATAGATGGGAAGGGAGGAGGAGGAAGGGGAGATGGGAAGGGGAGATGAAGAAGAGAAGAAGAGAGGAGGAAGATGGTTAGGGGGGAGGACGAAGGACAGATAGGAAGACGATGAGGAAGAGGAAGTGGATATTGGGAAGGGTGGAGGAGGAGGAGGAGGAGGAAGGGTAAAAGGACTAGGTATGTGAGTGTTTATTTCACCTCCAACGTCATAGATATGCTTTACGGCCAGATGTACAAGGTCCGCATGGCTATATTTATGTCAGTCGGGGGTCGCTTGCCATGGGATATGTTGCTGCTGCTGCTGCTGTGAAGCTGCATGTGCGGGGGCAGTGGGTGCTGCGCTCGCTCTCTCTCTTCTCTTTCTCTTTCTCTGTCTTTTGCTCTCTTTCTTCTCACACCTCTCTTTCTCTCTCTGTCTCTTGTACCTCGCTGTTTCTCTCTCTCTCGTCTCTCTCTCTCTCTCTCTCTGTCTATCGCTCTCACTCTCTCTCTCTCTCTCTCTCTCTCTCTCTCATCTTCTCTTCTCTCTCTGCTCTTTCTTCTCTTTCTCTCTCTTGTCTCTCTCTCTCTTCTCTCTTTCTCTCTCTCTCTCTCTCTCTCTCCACACCTCGCCATCTCTCTCTCTCTCTACCTCTTGTCTCTCCACTTGTACTCGCTCTCTGCTCTCTCCTTCTGCTCTCTCTCTCTCGTCTCGCTCTCTCTCTGCTAGCTCTCTCTGACTCTGTTCTCTCTCTCTTCTCTCTCTCTCTTGTGTCCATCGCCTCTTCTCTCTCGCTCTCCTGCTCTTTTTTTCCTATTTCCCCCCCTTCTCTGCTCTATCTCTCTCTTCTCCGTGTCTCTCTCTTCTCTTTCTCCTCTCTCCTCTCTCCTCTCTCCCTCTCTTTCATCAACTCAGTCTTTTTACGTGTATGTTGTACGACTTTACAGTCATCGCGGCAGATTTATTAAGCTCAGTAGAGCTGCCGGCAGGGGTTTACGATGTGACTGGGGATGGGGATGGGGGCGTGGAAGAGGGGCGTAGAGAAGAGGTTGAAACGAGTAGGAGAAGAAGCGTGAGAGGGGAGGCCAAGGGGAAGAAAGGAGAGAGAGAGAGAGAGAGAGAAAGGAGAAGGAGAAGGAGAAGGTGGAAACGTAGTCTAGACTGAGATTATCATCAATATGATTTAGTTGTGGTAGGTATACGAAAGGATGAGTTGATTTGCAGGCCGTTCATTTTCGTCAGTGTGTATATGGGGGAAGGGGGGGGAGGGCAGATAGGAAGGAAGGGGAGAGGAAGATAGGAAAGAGGGATGAAGAAGGGAAGGGTGGAGGAGAAGATAGATGGGAAGGGAGGAGGAGGAAGGGAAGATGGGAAGGGGAGATGAAGAAGAGAAGAAGAGAGGAGGAAGATGGTTAGGGGGGAGGACGAAGGACAGATAGGAAGACGATGAGGAAGAGGAAGTGGATATTGGGAAGGGTGGAGGAGGAGGAGGAGGAGGAAGGGTAAAAGGACTAGGTATGTGAGTGTTTATTTCACCGCCGACGTCATAGATATGCTTTACGGCCAGATGTACAAGGTCCGCATGGCTATATTTATGTCGGTCGGGGGTCGCTTGCCATGGGATATGCTGCTGCTGCTGCTGCTGTGAAGCTGCATGTGCGGGGGCAGTGGGTGCTGCTCGCTCTCTCTCGCTCTCGCTCTCGCTCTCGCTCTCGCTCTCGCTCTCGCTCTCGCTCTCGCTCTCGCTCTCGCTCTCGCTCTCGCTCTCGCTCTCGCTCTCGCTCTCCCGCTCTCTCTCTCTCTCTCTCTCTCTCTCTCTCTCTCTCTCTCTCTCTCTCTCTCCCTCTCCCTCTCCCTCTCCCTCTCCCTCTCCCTCTATCCCTCTCTCTCTATCCCTCTCTCTTTCTCCGCCTCATCCCTCCCTTCCACTCTCCCTTGCACGCTCTCTCTCGTGACTGTTGCAATATTTCTAAAAATAAAAAAAAGAGAAACAAGTTGACAGAAGCGAGCCTATGCACAGCCTGTTGCATACGGGCGCTGCGTGGCCTGGAATCCGCATACATTACAAAGATCCACATGCGGGTACTTGCTCTGCACTCACCAATCATCGGTGTGTGTTCACCGCGGCTCCCAGCCATGGACTTGCTCAATGCGGATACTGACGGCGATATTGCTCAGGTGTTGACGTCATGGAGAGAAGGGGGGAGAGGGGGCATAAGGAGTTGGGGGGGGGGAGAGGGGGAGGAAGATAAGAGTATGAAGGAGAGTATAAGGTAGGAGGAGGAGAGAGGAGAGGGGAGGAAAGAGGATGAGAAGGAGGAGAGGAGGGGAGTAAAGAGGGAGAGGGGAGGAGTAAAGAGGGAGAGGGGAGGAGGAGAGAGGAGAGGGGAGGAGGAGAGAGGGGAGGGGAGGAGGAGAAGGAGAAAGAGATAGAGATAGAGATAGAGAAGGAGAAGGAGAGGGAGAGGGAGAGGGAGAGGGAGAGGGAGAGGGAGAGGGAGAGGGAGAGGGAGAGAGAGAGGGAGAAGAGAGGATGAGGAAGGGAGAGAATGAAGATATAAAGAGAAAGAGAAAGAGAAATAAAGAGAGACGGAGAAAGAGAAAGGTAAAGATGCCAAATACCTGCACGTGTTTATGCGTAAAGACGGGCACGCGCTCCCTTACGCTTCTCTGTATACACAACAACGGGAATACGTGTAAACGGTGGGATATCCGGGTGCACCTGTACGCGGCTTGTGTGTTTGTTTGTGTGTGTGTTGGGGGGGGGGGATCTGCGCAACCTTCCCCCCCTCCCCCTCCGTAATCCGCCCCTCCTCCCACACCCGGGTTATATACCTACGGTGGCCATTTTGTGCTTAGCCACCATAGCGCTGTCTTTCGTCCGCCCGTACAATCGAAAGCCGTTTTCATGTATAAAGAGACTGGAATCAGTTGTGGCCGTTCGTGATATCTGCGTGAGGGGGTGGGACTGGGATGGGATGGGATGGGGTGGGATAGGATAGGATAGGATAGGATAGGATGGGATGGGATAGGATGGGATGGGATGGGGGAAGAGGTGGGATGGGATAGGATAGGATAGGATAGGATAGGATAGGATAGAAGGAAGAGGAGATGGGATGGAATATGATAGGATGGGGGGGAGGAGGTGGGATGGGATAGGATAGAATAGGATAGGGGAGGAGGTGGGATAGGATAGGATAGGATAGAGGGAGAAGGAGGTGGGATGGGGTTGGGTGGATACGTGAGGGAGGTAGGGAGGGTAGGATAGGAGTGTTTAGGACAGGACAGGATAGGTGGGGGGAGGGGGTAGGATAAGGCGTGGCACCAGGCCCCGATGTGTGGCACTGGGCACGGGGCCAGGTATGGTGGAGAAACTCACGAGGGAGATTCAGAGAGGTGGAGTGGGTGGGTGGGTGGGCTTATGGGTGGGGTTGGGTTGGAGGCAGCAGTCAAAAATATCCCCCTCGCGGCCTCTTGGCGTTTATGAATGTTTATCATACAGAATGTTTTAGTCTGGAGATGAAGGCGAGAGGGTGTGTGTACTTGTTATAGGTACTTAATCCCCGCGGGAGGGAGAGGAGAGGGTAGATGGGAGGAAGGGGTATAGGAAAAAGAAAGAGGAGGGGAAGGAGAGAAAAAAGGATCGAGTGTAGTACTTCTTCCCTTCTCTCCCTTTCCCTTCCCTTCCCCGCCCCTCCCTCACACCTTCCCCTCTCCTTTTCTTCCCCTTCCCTTCCTCCCCTTCCCTTTCCCCTTCCCCTTCCCTTTCCCCTTCCCCTTCCCCTTCCCCTTCCCCTTCCCTTTCCCCTTCCCCTTCCCCTTCCCCTTCCCCTTCCCCTTCCCCTCCCTCTCCTCCCTTTCCCCTTCCCTTCCCCTTCCCCTTCCCCTTCCCTTTCCCCTCCCTTCCTCCCCTCTCCTCTTCTTCCCCTTCCCCTTCCCCTTCCCCTTCCCCTTCCCCTTTCCCTTCCCCTTCCCTTTCCCCTCCCTTCCTCCCCTCTCCTCTTCTTCCCCTTCCCCTTCCCCTTTCCCTTTCCCTTCCCCTTCCCCTTCTCCTTAATTAATTAAGCAATAATTCATCTTCCCCTTCCCTTCGATGTGAGGTCACCTTAATTTGCCATAGGCCTCGGTCGGTGATGAAATGCGACTCCTCATTCATCAAGACCTGTCACGTGACTGACGTCGTGATGTCGTAACTTCGTTAAGCAGAGTGCCAGATTTTGTTTTTGTTTGTTTATTTTGTTTGTTTGTTTGTTTGGGGTGGGTTAAGAGATAGGGGAGATGCTGAGATTGAGAGATATGTGTTGTAGGATGGGAGGGGAGGAAGAGAGGAAAGAGAGAGGGAGAGAGAGAGAAGGAAGGAGGAAGAAAAAAAGGGAAGGAAGCAGGAGGGAAGTAAGGAAGGAAGGAGAAAGAAGGAAAGGAGGAAAGGATGGATGGAACGAAGAAAGAATTGAAGGAATGGAGGATGAAGGCAAAAAAGAAAGTAGAAAGAAGGGGGGAGAGGAAGGAAGGAATTAAAAAAGGAAATTAATAGAGAAAGAAAGAGAGTCAGGGAGGGACATAGGTTTAGGAATATGAAGGGCGAAAGGAAGAAAAATAATGAATAGAAAGAAAGAAAGAAAGAAGGAAATAAGGAAGGAGGGACGGAGGAAGGAAGGAAGGAAGGAAGGAAGGAAGGAAGGAAGGAAGGAAGGAAGGAAGGAAGGAAGGAAGGAAGGAAGGAAGGAAGGAAGAGGCGATGAAAGAACGAGACCTGTTTACCTTTTTCAGGGGAGGGACGGGAGGTCGAGCTAAAGGAGGAATGAATGAGTGAATGAAGGAGAATAGATAAATGAAGAAAGAAAGGAGAAGCCAGAGCGCGAGGGAAGAACGGAACCAGAAACGACTCAAGGGCGAAAACGAATCAAGTGGATGCATGTGCGGGTACGTGAGCTAATGAACGAGTCACTCAAAAACCCCGCAACGACAACGGCATCGCTCCCCCGCTCCCCCCTCTCTCCCTCCCTCTCAAGCTCAATCCCTTCTGACTCCTCCCTCCCTCCATACGTCAATCCTTTCCCCCTCCTCCTCCCTTCCTTCCTCTTCCCCTTCCTCCCTCCCTCCCTCCCTCCTCCTCCTCCTCCTCCCTTCCTTCCTCCCTCCCTCCTTCCCCCTCCTCCTCCCTTCCTTCCTCTTCCCCTCCCTCCCTCCCTCTGGCGTCTCAACCCTGCCAGCCAGCTTGCAGGCCTTAACCCCCACCCCACCCTTCCCCCCCAACTATCATGGGAGGGGGGGAGGGGGGGAGGGAGGGATGTCGCGTCGCGCTTTTGCTCTATTGCTCAGCATTCGTACCCTATGATAATGCAGCAGATCCGACGGACGAAGGAGCGGAAAGACCCGTCGGATTTACACGCGTCTGCAAGCATGCAGGCACACGCACATGCACGCACAATGTTTATTTAGGCGTGTGTGTTTGATTGTGAGTGTGTGTGTGTGTGTGTGTGTGTATAGTGTGTGTATGTATGTATTTTATTTATTTATTTATTTATGTATATCTTAGTCCCAAAGACGGGAAAAGATGAGAAGTCCCAGACAAGTTGCTGGCACGAGCCTCGTCTCCTTGCCTTTGACACCAGGGCTGTTGTAGAGCGGGTCCGGCCCAGCGGCTGCTTTATTTAGTCTTGGCTTGGATTTATATCGTTGTTAGATTTATTATTATTTGGTGGGGTGGGGATCACATGTTAGAGAGAGAAAAAATGGGTGGTGGTAGGAGTGGTGGTAGAGGTGGTGGTAGAGGTGGTGGTAGAGGTTGTGGTAGAGGTGGTGGTAGAGGTGGTGGCGCAGGTGGTGGTAGAGGTGGTGGCGCAGGTGGTGATAGAGGTGGTGGCAGGAGGAGTGGTGGTAGAGGAGTTTGCGCAGGTGGTGGTAGAGGTTGTGGCGCAGGTGGTGGTAGAGGAAGTGGTAGAGGTGGTTGTAGAGGAGGCGGTAGATGAGGTGAGGGGTAGTGGTATATGAGATGGTATAGCTGATGGTAGATGAGGTTGTATATGTGTTGGTAGAGGTGGTGGTAGAAGTGATGGTAGAAGTGATGGTAGATGAGGTGGTGGAAGTGAAGAACAAGGTAGAGATAGGTGTTGGGGGTGTGGGGGGGAGATATAAGAAGGTGAACAAGGGAGTTGGAGGAAGGAAGGAGGGAGAAGGAGAAGGAGAAGGAGGCGGAAGGGAAGGTAGATGCAATCGTGAAGAGATGGGGTGAGGGAGGAGGAGGAAGAAAGAAGAAGAGTTGTAGGAGGAGGAGGAGAAGGAAGGAATAAAAAGAGGAGGCAGAAGTAAAGATTTATGAAGAATGAGGGAGAAGGAAGAAGACGAAGAAAATAATAATAATAATAATAATAATAATAATAATAATAATAATAAGAAGAAGAAGAAGAAAAAAGAGGCAGAAGTGATGGTAGAGATATTGGCGAAGGAGGAGGAGGAGGAGGAGGAGGGGGAGGAAGGAGTGGGAGCGGGAGGGGGAGGGGGAGGGGGCGGGGTGGGAGCAATTTTACAAGGTATGCGGCGAGTTGGAGTGCTTGAGCATGGATTTTCGGGCGCGGTGATGGTGAAAAGGAATGTATCTTATGGTGAAGGCAGTGATGGTGATGAGGATTGTGACCACGAATTCTTGATGTTACGAAAAATAAGTTTCATAGTGGTAATGGCGATTGGTTGTGATTGAAGTGATTGGAAGTGCATTATTAATAGATGTGGAAGATTGTGATGAGAAGGAATGGAATCTCAATATTCGAAAGTGAAGATTGTGATGCAGGATGTATTTCTGACGAAGATGGTGGTGAGAATGAATGTCATTTTCGTAATTCCGTTCTCTAATAATTTTACATCTAACTTGTTCGTATTCACGCAAATGGATCGCGCGTCTTCTCAAATAGTGTATATTATTGTTATTAATGTTCATTCCGCTTTATCGTTATTCATGCGTGTGAATGTATCATTGAACTCGGCGCTTCAGCAGTGCACGGGCGTCCCTTACGTGTCCTGTATCCCAAATCAGGCTGCTTGGGTCGTAGCACAGAGAGGGGAGGGGGAGGGGGGAGGGGGGAGGGAGGGTCGTGTGTGGTAGGTGGCGATGCCCGGGCTCGCTTGCGTAAGGCACGACTCGATACCCTCAATATATATCAATCAAATGGTCTCTTGTTGATGGAGTGAGTGGGGAGGGCGGGGGGAGAGGGGAGAGGGGAAGAGGGGGATGTGCCGAGTGCATAGTGGCGGTGGCGGTGTTGGTAGGCCCGGGCGGCGGTGGTGGAGGATGGGAGGAGGAGGGAGGAGGAGGAGTGAGACGTGAGGAGAGAGGAGGGAGGAGGAGGAGGCGGCAACACACCCGCCCGTGGCTCAGTTGTGGTGGCGTGCCGGGAGCGACAGGACGCGTGCCGCAGTTGCTGGCTTGCACCACTCTTGACCGCATCGTTTGTGTAACGCTGCACGCATTCGCGCACGCACGTACACACGTACACACTGCCGGGATCGCCGCCGAGGATTAAGGCTAATTTGTAGAGCAGGAACGCAGAGCGGCGAGACAGGTGTCGTCTTGGAAGGGGTCGTCCGCGAAGTGGTAGCTTAGTGGTAGTGGAGGTGCGCAGCGGAGTGTGCTGAGTGGTGGAGACGGTGGCGGGGGCGTTGACGAGAGAGAGGCATGTAGAACAGTTGGCGGGTATGCCGGGGGTGGACTGACCCCCGCCATGGTGGCAGAGCCGCCCAAGCATGAGGGGGACCCCCATTCCTCCAAGGACGACCTTCACAACCAACTACCTCACAAGGGGAACGTTGCGGGAGAGGAGGCAGCGGGAGCGGGCCAGCACGTCTTCCCTGGCCATCATGGCCCCCTCGCTCTATCGTCTTCCGTGTCGGGCAGGAACACACCGCAGCAGGATTGCGACGAGGAGGAGCCCGGGCCCGCTGCTCGCCAGGCTGCCGCAGGGGCGCGCGTGTACGGGGGGGGACAGCCCAGTGAACAAGTGCCTGTCGGAAGGGCTTCATCAGACGCTAGGCCTCGCCAGATGACGGAGGTCCCCGCGGACGATATGGGGGCGTGGAGACGGCCTCAGCGGGAGGAGGCGGAGGTGCAGAGGGACGTGGAGGCGAGTCCTGTAGAAGGAGGTGCGCATACTGGTCGTGAGGCACCGAGGGGAAGCGACTCCTGCTCTAAGCTTCCCGACGGCGACGCGTTTCGTCGGGAGCAGGAGACTCGCGGGGGCGCCGTCAGACGGAAAAGCTTTGACGGCGCCGACGGGAGGAGCGCGCGAGGGGCGGGCCTGATGGCGAGAGCGAGCGCGCGGAGTGTGAATAACGTAAGCAAGAGCGCCGTGGGCCGGGTGAGCGAGGCAGAACTACGGCCTCGAGGAGGAACTCTGCCAGATCTCAGCGACTTCGAGCGCGTGTGGGAGGCCGGGCCCGAAGTGATCGTCAAACTCGCTCGTCTGGCGTCGGCGGAAACCCTCACGCCCACCGAAGGGTATACGCCTACGCCCACACGCACGCTTGACTCCCTGGCGGAGAGCCGGAGCGTGTCAACCGACCCAAGTGCCTTTCAAGAGACTCAGGAGACGCCGCTCAGACCCGCTGATGAAGGCGAGGACTGGCCGCGGAGGGAGGACGGTCTGGTGGGCGCTGTGGGCGGCGGGGGGCGCGCGTGTGGTTGCGGGGTGCAGGTGGGCGGCCTGGACGAGGCGTGCGAGAGATGCCCCTCGTGCCCCGCCCTCACCGACGTGTACGTGAGTGAGCAGTTCCCTTCCAGTGACCCACTGGAGTGTGTGGATGGGTCCACTCACACGCTGCACGTGGACGTGACGACGGGCGAGGTCAAGTGGCGGGTGGCCGAGCCCGACGGCAAGATGCCCCCGCCCGAGCGGCCCCTCGACCCCTCCAAGTGCCTGGAGATGCCGCCCCAAAGGCCTCACGCACCCACGAACAGCGGGGAGGCCGAGCCGCAGCCCAGGAAGGAGTTCACATGGGTAGGTCACGCTGGTCCTTGTGTCGTAGGAGCGCTGCTCGCGGGACGGGAGTGGATCGAGTGGATCGAGTGGATCAGGTGGATGGAATGGATGCGGAGCCGCCGGAGGGAAGGCCGCGCTCGAGAGGAGGATGAGGATTATGTCAGTCGCGGGATTTCGAGGATTATCCAGGTTTAGAGGGCGTAGTGGAGGGCGAGAACGAGCCGAGCCTGGCGTGTCGGGAGCGGGACGCCTTTTGCGGGCGCGTTGCAGAGGAGGCGCTCTCGGTCCGGCACTCACGACGCGAACGCAGGTAACTCAGCAGTTCCTGTAAGTCAGCAGAGCGGAGAAAGGAGTTTTCGGGGATGCGAGGGAAAAGTAAATATTTCCAAGTTTGACCCACTTGTTGTGTGGAGTGTGTTTGCATCGGCCCAATTTGCATGAAAGTTCCCCTTTGAGGCCGTTTGACTAGGTTGCGAAATTTTCTTGTGTATATTTTCCTCTTCTTATTCCTTCCTTATCTATCTCTCTTTCTATCCAGCCTCGTTTTAGTATTTATTGGGTTATATTTATGTTTGTCGGAAACAAAACACACCCCTTAAAACGTTTTTTCGAATCTGTCGGCTCTCGCTATAGCTTAGGCCTCGAGGTGTGGGATCCTCGCAACAGCAGCGAATCTATAGTATTGATTACGTCACTCAAGGTAGAACCATCTGAATGACGTCATTGTGTAGCAGGGTACGAGGGCAATGGGGGGGTGGGGGTGGGGTGGGGGTGGGGTGGGGGAGGTAGAGACGGTGTTCTGGGAGGGGGAGGGAGGAGATGGGATGGGGGGGATGGGTTGTGATGGGTGATGGGTGGTGGGTGGTGGGTGATGGTTGGTGGGTGGCGGGTGGTGGGTGGCGGGTGGCGGGTGGCGGGGCTGCGTATTGGACCCTGGACGCGCTCCATATTTTCGGCTTTTCAGAGAGATGTTGTGATACTTTATAGAGGCAGCTGGAGGGAGGGAGGAATGGATGAATGAAAGAGATAGAAGAAATAAGGGAAGG
>NW_028234419.1:23799442-23801942 GCF_977035675.1 Penaeus japonicus
GTATTTGTATTTTTATGTTTATGTTTATGTATATGTATATGTATATGTATATGTATATGTATATGTATATGTATATGTATATGTATATGTATATGTATATGTATATGTGTGTGTGTATATATATATATATATATATATATATATATATATATATATATATATATATATATATATATATATAATATGCGTGTGCGTGTGTGTATGAGTATGAGTATATACTTATGTATGATACATATGTATACGCACATAAATAAAAGAGAGACAGACAGAGAGACAGAGACGGAGAGATAAAGAAAGAAAGGAACAGGACGGAAAAATCAGAAAGGTTCGCATCGCAAGAATTTTCTCTGGTGATGTGTGTGCGCGTAGGCAGCAGCATGGCATGACGTCATTCTCACTCGTGGCGGCCCGGAGGGAGGATGGAGGGGGAGAGAGAGAGAGTGAGAGAGAGAGAGGGGGGGGGGGAGGAGAAGGAGAGGGAGAGAGAGGAGGGAGAGTGGGAGAGTGTAATGAGTGTTGCGAGTGAGAGATTCAGAGTGAGAGATTCAGAGAGAGAGATTCAGAGAGAGAGAGAGAGAGAGAGAGAGAGAGAGAGAGAGAGAGAGAGAGAGAGAGAGAGAGAGAGAGAGAGAGAGAGAGAGAGAGAACGATCGAACGGTCGGACGAACGAACGAACGAACGAAAATGAGAGAGAGCGAGATTGGGGAGAGTAGGCGGGCAGCAGGAGCAGGCAGGCGAGCAGGCAGGCAGGCAGGAAGGCAGGCTCGGGCTTGAAAGGGATATACAGAGAACTCACAGCAACAGTTGCCGTCCGCCGGTGGGAGTGCAGCCTCACTGGTGCCGCGGTGGGGGGAGGGGAGGGGGGCAGGGGGGCGGGGAGGGGGAGGAGACGAAGAGAATGTGTAGGTGTGATAGCGAGGTGGAGGGTGGGAGGGGGAAAGGGAGATGGGAGATGGGAGGAGGGAGAAGGGAGAGAGGAGAAAGGTGGGAGATGGGAGGAGGGAGAAGGGAGAAAGGTGGGAGATGGGAGGAGGGAGGGTGATGGGGATGGGAATGGGGATATTGATGATGATGATGATGTTGATGAAGGTGATAAGGATAAGGAGGAGACGGATTCGGAGGAGCAAAGTGAGGGAAGAAGGGGATCTTGTGTAGTCTGGGTGTAAGGAGAGGATACGTTGGTATGCTAATGGTCAAGCAGGGAGATGTGAGGGTGGGCGGAGGGTGAAATACGAGAAATAAAGAGTTCCCTGACCCCCTCTCCCCTGGTTCCTAGTCTCGTTTTCAGTTATCGCCCCTCTTTTTTCGTTCTTATTTTTCCTCCTCCTCCTCCTTCTCCTCTTCCTCCTTCTCCTTCTCCTCCTCCTCCTCCTCCTCCTCCTCCTCCTCCTCCTCCTCCTCCTCCTCCTCCTCCTCCTCCTCCTCCTCCTCCTCCTCCTCCTCCCCCCCTTCCTCCATTTACCTCTTCGTCCGCCGCTTCTTTTAAGGCGGATCTCCCTCCCTCCCTTCCCCCCTTCACTCCCCCTCCCCCCTTCCCTCTCCCTCCCCCCTTCCCTCTCCCTCCCGCCCTCCCACACACCCACGTGTTTGCTAACTTGCTCTTGTCAAGGTGTTACGTCACTCCAATCAACATCTTCACCGCAGGTCATGTTGCGGTTGGAATTCATGTTCGTTGCGCCTGCCACTTGTCAATTAAAGGGAGGGAGGGAGGGAGGGAGGGAGGGAGGGAGGGAGGGAGGGAGGGAGGGAGGGAGATAGAGAGAGAGGGAGGGAGATAGAGAGAGAGGGAGGGAGATAGAGAGAGAGGGAGGGAGATAGAGAGAGAGTGAGAGGGAGAGGGAGGGAGATAGAGAGAGAGAGAGGGAGGGAGGGAGGGAGGGAGGGAGGGAGGGTGGGAGGGAGGGAGGGAGGAGGGAGGGAGGGAGGGAGGGAGGGAGGGAGGATGGGAGGGAGGGAGGGAGGGAGGGAGGGAGGGAGAGAGAGAGGGGGAGGGGGAGAGGGAGGGAGGAGGGAGGATCCCGAGAGTGAAGAAAGTGAGAGCGGGAGGCTAGAGAGTAGCGGAGATTTGGAAGGGCTATCGAGAGGGCCTGAGTCTGCGGAAGGGAGGGTAGAGGGAGGGGAGGGAGGAGGGAGGGAGGGAGTACAGAGAGAGAGTTCGCACGGCTTGCTTAGTGAGACTGCGCCCTAGAACTCGAAGCCCGGCCTTGCGCTCTCTCTGCCTCTCTCAATCGCGTCGCGCCCACTCTCTCCGACGCTGGACTCGCCCACGCTCTCTCGATGCGTTCTCTCCGCACTCTCTGCTCTATCTGTCTTTCTCCTTCTCGCTATAGCTATTCTCGCTCACTCTCGTGGTCTCTCTAATCTCTTTCTCTCCCACTGCGTCGATCCTCTCCCACTCTCTCTCTATCTCTGCTCTCTCACTCTCGCTCTATCCCTTGCGTCGTTCGCACTCCCACTCTCTCTGTCTTGTCTCCCCGAGCAGCAACCTGCTATTTCTCTC
>NW_028234419.1:23806942-23809442 GCF_977035675.1 Penaeus japonicus
ATAAACTTATATATTAATCCCTCTACCACCCCTCCCCGCCTCTCCCCTCCCATGCCCAAATGACCGACACTTGACCTTTGACCCCTTCCCCCCCACCCGACCCAACCCCACCCTACCCGGCGCTGGCGCACCTGATGAGCCTGATTAGCGGTCATCGTTGCATGCGCCGTTGCATTGTGCCCCCCCCTTCACCCCACCCCCACCCCCGGAGATTGCAACATCGGGCAAAACGAGTCTTCATTTCCAATCTTGTTATTAGGCGGCCGCTGCTTGTCATTTGTCTAATTGCTCGGTCATTAGCGTGGTTTGGCTGGTTTAATTACGGGGGTGTTACGATGATGATTGTTGGTGGTATTAATGTCGTTATTGTTGGTATCATTACCGTTGTTGTTATTATCATCATTATTATTTTTATTGTTACTATACTTCTTGGATGATGATGATTATTAGTATTACTACTACCACTACTACTTTTATTGTTGTTATTGTTATCATCATTATTACTACTATTACTACTACTACTACTCCTACTACTACTACTACTACTACTACTACTACTACTACTACTACTAGTATTATTACTATTATTTCCCCAACTTCCTTTCCTCCCTCCCTCCCTTCTTCCCCATCTCCTCCCTCCATCCCTTCTACCCCCACCCCACCCCCACCCCCCACCCCCGTTCCAGCTGATAGCCATTATCGGTCCGGATGATGGCACTGGCACTGGCTTCGACGCCCGCGGGCAGACTGGCACTCTGTTTATGGGCTTGGCGATTTTATGGGATGGGGGTAACGATGTGGCACTGCAGTAGGCCTTGCTTTACCGTGCTTGAGTGAGGGCCTGTGTCGGTGGTGGTGTGGTTGGTCGGTTGTTGCAAAAAATGATGGTTGTGGTGGTGGTGATTTTGTAGAGTGCGGTTGGGTTGTTGTTGTTGTTGTTTGTGATGGTGGTGGTGGTGGTGGTAAGATTTGGTTGTTGGCTGATTTTATCAGTGCCGTAAGTGGTGATTTGGGTCGTTTTTAGTGTTGAATAGTTGTTGTAGTTGTTAATATTGATGGCGGCGATGCCCATCTTGTAGTGTTATGGCGGCTTAGGTTGTTAGGATCTCCTAGCACTGTTGAAAATGCTGGGTTAGTGACGCTAGTTTGTGATTTGGGTCCTGTCATTAAATCCGATGTTGCAAAGTAAACGTCGGTTGTCTCTCCATTGTTCTCTGTGGCTGTCGAGTGGTGGCGGGTGATGCTCATTGTGGTGGTTGTGGTAGAGATTAGGTCGATGTCGAAGGTGGACATGTCGTGGTGAAGCTGTTGTCAGCTGTCAGCGGTGCTGTCAGTCGTCACTGTTACTGACCACGCATTACAAATACCGAGATAGGGACAGATAACGCCGCGGGAGGATGGCCTTGGAAGGTGAGGTTGTCGCGGAGGGAGGGAGTAAGTGGGGGAGTGTGTGTGGGGGGGAGGGGGGGTCTGTGTGCGTGTGTGTGTGGGGGGGGGTGAGTGTGGGTGTGATTGGGTGAGGGGGTAGGTGCGTGAGTGAGTATGTGAGTGGCTGAGAAAGTGACTGTCTGAGTGAATCGTGGGTTTGTGAGTGAGTGAGAGAGATTGGTGCGTGAATCAGTACGTGAGTGGTTGAGGATGTGACTGACTGAGTGAGCAGGAGTGAGTGAATCGTGGGTTTGTGGGTGAGTGATTGGGTGAGTGTGTGCGTTGGTAGGTGAGTGAGTGAATGAGGAGGTCAAGTAAGTGAGCGGGAAGGTAGTTATTGAGTGAGTGAATGAGTGAGCGAATGAGCGAGTGCGTGAGTGACTGAGGATGTGATTGACTCAGTGAGTAAATAAGTGAGTCTATAAGTGACTGACATGGAGACGGGAGGAAAACAAAACAAAACAAAAAACAAAAAACAAAAACAAAACGGCAAACCAAAGAGCGAGAAAACTAACATAAAGACACAAACAAACACAAAAATGACAGCGCCATAGATACACGATCCCCGTCTCTCAGCGCATTTATCTTCGTGTTAATATTATCAGCTTATTTCACTTACCGACCTCCTGGCACTCACGATAAGGCGGAGATTATAACCGTGCCAGAGGAGCTTAGTGGCACTGTGGCACTGTGACTCCAAATAGATATGTAGTTTGAGTTTGTTTGTTTGTTTTCATATACGTTTGCTGTGTTGTATCTCCTCCCGTTATTCGTTGTTTCATTTTTTTTCATTTTCCTCTTCTCATTTGATTGATTAGGTTGACATGAAGAATGTGTATCTGTCTTACTTTATTTACTCCCCTCACCTATTATCCTTCCGGAAGTCAGTAGGGGCGCGAGCGGGCGCTCGCGGGCGCAGCGGAGAGCAGCGCGCGCGAGGCGGGCGATAGCGCTAGCGAGGCGCGAGAGAGCGCGGCGCGCGAGGAGTAGAGCTCGAGCGGGCTCGGGGGCGCGGGCTGCGTCGCGCGCGCGCGCCGCGCGTCTTCCAACCTACTTTCTCTCTCTTTCTCCT
>NW_028234419.1:23811942-23814442 GCF_977035675.1 Penaeus japonicus
GAGTGAGAGAGAGAGAATAGCCCAGATAAATGCTTGGGTTGAAAGAGAGAGGGGAATTGGGAGTGTGAGAAGGTAGGGGGGATAAGGGAGGGAGGGAGGGAGGGAGGGAGAGGGGAGGGAAAGTCGTTTCAATGTTTTGCGATTCGGTGCACGAGGTAGGTTTTGTGTGGGTCATGTGGGCTGATGGTTCGTGGGGCGGTAGGGGAGAGGGGGAAGGGGAGGAAGAGGAGGAAGAGGAGGAGGGGGGTGGGGATGGGACGGCTTATTGGGGAGGGCCGAGCGGCACACATACAATGGGACAGAAGGATGGGAACGGTGAGGAAAGGGTTGAAAGGAAGGAAGGAAGGAAGGAAGGAAGGAAGGAAGGAAGGAAGGAAGGAAGGAAGGAAGGAAGGAAGGAAGGAAGGAAGGAAGGAAAGGGGGAGGAAGGAAGGAGGAGTGGATTTGGTGTGACCCACTTTCGCCCCGGAGGATCTGCGGGAATAAACGATATAGGAGGTAGTATGCCGGTAGGGTGCTGAAGAGTGGAGCGGTAGGGGTAGGGGTAGGGGTAGGGGTGGGGGCTTCTCGAAACGCTCTATGGCCTCCCCCCTTCAAACCCCCCACTCCCCCTCTCCGCTTTCCGCGGTCCAGACATCCTTACCTCCTTTTCCTCTACACGTCTAGTCTCCCTTCGCTTCTCCATTTTTCTTCCCTTTCTTCTTCCTTCATTTCCTTTACCTTCTCCGCTCATCTCTCACTTTCAACTTTCTTCTCCTATTGTCTTCTTGTCTCTTCTTCTTTTCTCTTCTTCTCTTTTCTTCTTCCATCTCCTCTCTTTTCCTCCCCCCTCTCCTCTCCCGTCCTCTCCTCCTCTCTGCCCTCTCCTCTTCTCATTCCTCTCCTCTCCGCTTCTCAACCTTCCTATCTTCACCTCTCCTCTTCTCTCCTCTCATATTCTCTCATCACCTCACCTCACCTCACCTCACCTCACCTCACCTCACCTCACCTCACCTCACCTCTTCCCCACCCCTCCTCTCCTCTTCTCTTTCCCTTCCTTTTCCCTTCCTTACCCTTTTTTTTCACGATCGCTCATGTAGCCACGTGTTTTTTTGTTTTTTTTTTGTTCTGGGCGCTTTTTGGTGTTGCCATTTGGTGCTGATACTTTTTTTGAGGCGTTAGACCTGCTTTTTTTATTTCATTATTAATTTTCCTCCTCTTTCGTCTCTTATCATTCTTCTCTTTTTTCTTCTTCTTCGTCTTCTTCGTCTATTTTGTCATCTTCTTCGTTCCTTCGTCCCTCCCTTCGACCCTCCCTCCCTCCCTCCCTCCCTCCCTCCCTCCCTCCCTCCCTCCCTCCCTCCCTCCCTCCTTCCCCTTTAAGACTTCGAGCAGAACTTAAGGAAAAGAATTTCTTCGAATGGTCTTCTTTTCGAAGAGCGTCACTTGGAGGGTGTAATTCGAGAAATGAAAGATGCCGTTTCGAGTGATCCAATATATATATATATATATATATATATATATATATATATATATATTATATATATATTTTGTATATATTTATCTATTTGTCTATCTATTTAATTATTTATTTATTTATTTATTTATCCATGCATATGTGTATATACATACACACACACACACACACACACACATACACACACACACACAGACACAGACACACACATATATGTATATATATCTGTGTGTTTGTGTGTGTGTGTGCTTGTTTGTTTGTTTGTATTTATATATATATATATTTATATATATTTTTTTTTCAATTTCAAGATATGTGTATGTGTGTAGGGGGTGTGAAGAGAGAGAGAGAGAGAGAGAGAGAGAGAGAGAGAGAGAGAGAGAGAGAGAGAGAGAGAGAGAGAGAGAGAGAGAGAGAGAGAGAGAGAGAGGAAAAAAGAGGGGGAGCGAGGGAGGGAGGTCGAAGGCCTGTAAATGGGTCGCCTCGATGCGCCAGTAGGGAGAGATGGGGGGTAGGGGGGTGGGGGGGAGGAAGGAGATGGCGAGAGGGAAGCAAAGGGGAAGATATGAGGGAAGATCGATCGGACGCGACGATAAATAGATATTACGATATTGAATGTTTTCATTTATTCATTCGGTTGTTTGTTTATGTATTTATGATGCGATCTATGGAATGAAATAATTGAAATATTTATGTGTTTGTTTATTTATGAAATGGATGGGAATAACAATTGGTGAATATGATATTTGTTTATTTATTTATTTAATAGCTGAAAGGAAAACAAATTGATGCTAGAAATCTCGATGAGTAAATACTCCTGCAAATTCTGCAACAAGGAGGTGATGATGACACTGCCACCGTCTGCCGTTGCGCCATTCAATAGTTCGGGAGAGGCGAGGTGGAGGTCCTGCCTTTCTCTGACTTTGCCACTTTGCAACAAGAGGGGAGGTTGGGAGGTTCACTTTCTCTACCTATGTCACTTTGCAACACGAGGGGGTAGGTTAGGTCCAGGGGTTGTGTTGTAGGGAAGATCAGAGTTCTGCT
>NW_028234419.1:23819442-23824442 GCF_977035675.1 Penaeus japonicus
GATGATCTTCCTCCTTCCTCCCTCCTCTTTATTTTATTCCTGCCCCATGACGTCTTTTTATCCTCCGTTCTATTGTTCTTCCTCCTCCTCCTCCTCCTCCCCATCCTCATATTCCTCCCTCTCCTCCTCCTCCTCCTCCTCCCCCGTCTCCTCCTCCTTCCCATCCTCCTCCGTGACCTATGGAGGAGAAGGGTCGGTCGGGCGCCGATCCCCTTGTCGTTTAATATGCGAGGGAGAGCGAGCCACCCGTCTATCTCTTTTCACTCTCTGTCTCGTTCTCCTTACTCTCTCTCTCTCTCTCTCTCTCTCTCTCTCTCTCTCTCTCTCTCTCTCTCTCTCTCTCTCTCTCTCTCTCTCTCTCCTCTCTCTCTCTCCCTCTCTCTCCTCTCTCTCTCTCTCTCTCTCTCTCTCTCTCTCTCTCTCTCTCTCTCTCTCTCTCTCTCTCTCTCTCTCTCTCTCTCTCTCTCTCTCTCCCACTCCTTCTTTCCTTCCTTTAAGCTCCACTTTTTTTTCCCATCTTCCATTCTCTTCCCTCTCCCTCTCCCTCTCTCCTTTTCAGTTCATCCGTATCCCTGTGCCTTGAGGCCCATTATCCTCTAACCTCCCCCCCTCCCCCATCCTCCTTCCCACCCCACCCCACCCCGTCCTTTCTTCGTGTCATTAATGGTTTCTTTCCTTGGTTATGGGATGACCTTTGACCTCATGTGTCTTGCCTTTCTTCTTTTCCATTTGGGATTGTCCGTTTACGGTTGCGCCTTGTTTGTTGTTATTATCTTTTGGAGTTTGGTTGTTAGTCATCGGCTGTTTGGCTTATATCATTGGACATGTGGTTATTATTATTGTTGTTGTCGTTATCTTCGTCGTTGTTGCCGTTGTCGCCATCGTCACCAGTCATCAATCATCATCATCATCATCACCACCATCACTATCACCATCAATAATCAGCGGTTATCATTATCATCGTCATCATCCTCACCATCAGTAATCATCAGTCTGATATCACCATCAGTAAGCCTCATCACCATCATCACCATCACTTCCAGATCCCGCGTTTCTTTCCTGTTTTATCTTGTTATCCCTCTGAGCGCTGCGTGGCATAAACAACGCCCCAGAGTTTCGCCTAAAGGGTATGAGCGTGGGGGGTGTTTCCAAACATTCGGTTCAAACTGCGTAGTCTAGTTCAGGTGGGTTAAGTTTATGTACCCGCCGCTTTTGTCTGCTCTCTCTTGTTTTTTTCTTCTTCTTCTCTCTCTCTCTCTTCACTTTCATTTTCTCTCTCTCTCTTTTCTCTCTCTCTCTTTTTCTTTCTTCTCTCTCTCTCTTTCTTCTCTCTCTCTCTCTCTCTCTCTCTCTCTCTCTCTCTCTCTCTCTCTCTCTCTCTCTCTCTCTCTCTCTCTCTCTCTCTCTCTCTCTCTCTCTCTCTCTCTCTCTCTCTCTCTCCATTCCTTCCTTCCTTCCTTCCTTCCTTCCTTCCTTTCTTTCCTCCCACCCCCCTGCTCCGTCTGACTGCCCCGCAATCTGCCCATTCATCATGATATTCACCCATCTATCTCAACCCACATACTTCCCCATACTTTTTAACATTAATCCATCGACGGTCCCTAACGCCCTAAGAGTGCCAGTGCCGGTATCGATGACACTGTTGGCACCAGCGACCTCTGTCACGTCAAATCTCGTGCCATGCCATACTCGTGCCACAGTGCCAGTACCCTTGACATTGTGTCGGCGGCGTTAGGCGGTGTGCCGTGAGTCTCAATCAATAGATTTGAACTTTGGTGTTGCATGCAGCAAAAACGAGATCTTGTTCTTCTTCTTCTTCTTGGCGCGCGGTCTAAACGCCTTCCTTCCGATTCTGTGGTTGTGGTTTTTTTTTTTCTTTCATAGTTCCCTTTTTTTAGTGTTTTTCATGTTCTTCTTCGGTGGTAGCCTATTATTATTATTATTATTATTATTATTATTATTATTATTTATTATTATTATCTTTTAACTATTTGTACGTCTACTTTGGTTTGTATACCATCATGTTCACCTTATTCTTATACTTTTTTCTTTTTTTTTCTTTTTTTTTTTTTTTTTTTATTTTTTTTTTCCGTTTTTTTACTTTTTTTTTTTTTTTATTTTTCCGTTTTCCCCTCCCTGCTTCTCTTCATCCTAACACTTGCACCCTCTTTTGCATCTCCTTTTCTCTTCCACCTTCTCCTCCTCCTCTCTCCTCCTGCCCTACGCTTCCTTCTGCTTTCCTCCAGCCTCCTCCTCCTTCCCTCCTTCCCTCTAATCCCCGTCCTGCCTCCTCCTTTCCTCCTCCCCTCCCTGACGTCCTCCTCCTCATCCCCATCCTCCTCCTCCTCCTCCTCCTCCCCCTCCTCCTCCTCCTCCTTAACTCACCTCCCTCTCTCCTACCTCCTTCCTCGATCTCTCCTGCCTCCTCCTCCTCTCCCCTTCCTCTCCCCTCCTCTCCCCCGGACCTCCCCCTCCTCCGCCTCCTCCTCCTCCCGTCCTCCTCCTCCTCCTCCTCCTCCTCCTCCTCCTCCTCCTCCTCCTCCTCCTCCACCTTTTCTTCCTCTTCTTCTTTCAGAGGGCCTTTAATGATGCACGTGCTACTGTTCCCATGTGACATAACCGTGACTTTAAGGTGGTTGATTTTTCAGCTGGGTCCCTAGGTTTTTTATGAGATTTTTTTTTGTTTTTTTTTTTGTTTTTTTTTTTTTTTTTTTTTTTTTTTTTTTTTTTTTTTGGGGGAAGGGGGGGGGGGAGGGAGAGAGGGACGGAAGGAAGGAGGAAGGGGGAAGAAGGAAGGAAGGGAATGGGTGAGGGTGGGTGGGCAGGTGGTTTTATCCGGATATTATATATGAGTAAGGAATACTCTTTCTCAATTTTTTTGCTATTCTTCCCCCCTCCCCTTTCTTCTTTTCCTTGTTTGTATTCCCCTTCCTCCTCCCCATCCTTCCCCTATTTTCTAATCCATCCTCTTCCTCCTATTGGTCTTCGCCTTCACATCCTTCTTCTTTATATAATTCATACACTGTCGCCGGGCCTTTGATAACACACGTGTAACTGTTCCCTTGTGTGGTACGTGTGTGCGACTGACGTAAGCAGACAGGGGAGCTTGACGTTTTTCTCTTTATTTTTTATTCTTGTTGTTCTTGCTCCTTTTATCTTTCTTATTATTGTTGTTGGTGTTGATGATGATGTTGGTACCATTGTTATTTTTTTGGTGTGTTGTTATTATTATTATCATTGTCGTCATCATTATCGGTATTGTTATTTTTATTATTGCTATTTTGAGCGATAGAGAGAGAGAGAGAGAGAGAGAGAGAGAGAGAGAGAGAGAGAGAGAGAGAGAGAGAGAGAGAGAGAGAGAGAGAGCTGGCTAGCTAGACCACACCATTTATATACCATCAATCACGTCCTGCTATCGCAAAGACCTGTTCATGTTCAACACACTAACTATAATTCCTCTATCCCACTCCCCTAACAACCTACCCACCCAGCCCCCGTCTTTACCTGGGCCTTACCCACTCGTCCACATCCCCTAAACCCTTACCCCTTACCCCTTGTCAGTACCTATCCCCCCTCCCTCCCCCTCCCTCCCCCTAACCACTCTTCACTAACCATCCCTCCCTCCACTCTTTACCCACCCTCCTTCTACCCTTTACCCCCCCCCTCCCTCCACCCTCTCTCTGCCCTTTACCCCCCCCCCTCCATCCACCCTTAACCCACCCTCCTCTCGCCCTCATACATAATCTACACTTAACTATAACCGCACACCCACCGCCCACATCCCTAGTCGTGTGTATGCGAGGCGTGGCATAGCAACTGCAACATGGAGGCCATGACACACACATGCACACACCTTGCACAGTTGCACATTCTGCAGGGGCGTCGCGGCGGCGCCTACCTGCCTTGCACCGGACGTTTACTTTGCGCCAAAGAGAGTAGCCGAGAACCGGTGGTCAATGGAAACGACTTTCCAAATGTGTGTGTGTGTGTGTGTGTGTGTGTGTGTGTGTGTGTGTGTGTGTGTGTGTGTGTGTGTGTGTGTGTGTGTGTGTGTGTGTATGTGTGTGTGTGTGTGTGTGTGTGTGTGTGTGTGTGTGTGTGTGTGTGTGTGTGTGTGTGTGTGTGTGTGTGTGTGTGTGTGTGTGTGTGTGTGTGTGTGTGTGTGTGTGTGTGTGTGTGTGTGTGTGTGTGTGTGTGTGCGTGCGTGCGTGCGCGCGTGCTGATCCGTCCGCATCAGGAAATGGTGTTGTGAAAGTAATTATGATTCCGTTCACTGTCAAATTGAGTCCGAAGAAGGAGGTGTAGGAAAAAGAGAGAGGAGAAAGTGTGTGAGGAACTGAGTTGAAATCAAGATAAGATATGAGGAATGGAAGGAGAATCCTGTTTCGTGAGGAGGGGTAGATTTGAGGAGGAAGGCAAATCTAAGATTAAATGAGGGAAATAAGTCTCTAAAGAAGAACGAAGGAGTGAGTGAGACAGAGACAGAGACAGAGACAGAGAGAGGGAGAGAGGGTAGAAGAGAAGAAAGGAAGGAATAGGAGGAAGAAGAGATATGATAATGATAATTTCTCTTTGTGCGTGTCCATGCTTGCATGCTTGAAAGCCTTTGCAAAATAAGGAAAGAAAGAAAAAAATAAACAAATCAGAGCTTGGGAAGGAGAGAAAGGAATCCGAAGGGAGGAGAAAGGGAGAGGGATATCCATCCTTTCCCTTAATTGCCGAAAAGTGCCAAGTGACGGCGGGGATGACCGGTGTCAGGTGTCACGCCACACTCTCAGGGGCGTCGCGGTTGCGGCACTAAGGTCTAGGGGGAGAGGTGAGGGTGAGGAGGAGAGGGGAAGGACAGAGGGGATGAAACGGGTGGGGGAGAGAGGAGGGGGAGGGAAGGGAAGTGGGCAAGGGGGAGGGATAGGTGAAGGTGGTGGGAGCGGCAGATGTAAGGGGAAGAAGGGAAGGGAAGGGAAGGGAAGGGAAGGGAAGGGAAGGGAAGGGAAGGGAAG
>NW_028234419.1:23829442-23839442 GCF_977035675.1 Penaeus japonicus
TGTCTATTGCTGTTGTTTTGTCTCTCTCTCTCTCTCTCTCTCTCTCTCTCTCTCTCTCTCTCTCTCTCTCTCTCTCTCTCTCTCTCTCTCTCTCTCTCTCTCTCTCTCTCTTTCTCTTTCTCTATCTCTCTCTCCTTTCTTTTTCCTTCCCTCCCTCCCTCCCACCCTCCCTCATAAGGCTCCCACCCCATCTTCTTCCTATCATCCCCCTCCACTCCCCCTCCCCTCCCTCCTCCGGATACGGTCAAGGCAAGCGAGACAAAGTCGTTAGGAGTCGAAGAGAGTTTGGGGGATCGGCGCCAGGGAGCTGTGCCTTGGGGTGAACACAGGAGGGGATGGCTGAAGGAGGGAGTCGGGGGGAGTGGGGGAGGGGTAGGGGAGGGTAGGATTGGTGAGAAGGGGTGGAGGCGGAGGTGAATGAAAAGGAGGATCAGGAGGAGGAAGAAGAGAAAGAGAAAATAAAAGAGGATATAGAGAAAAGGATGGGAATTAAAAGTAGGTTCGAGGATTAGTAGGAGTAGTAGAATAAGAAAAAAAAATAATAATGATGAAAATGGCAAAGATAACACTAAAGATAATAATAATAATAATAATAATGATAATGATAATGATAGTTAATGATAATAGTAACAGTACTGATAATGATATTGATTATGGAGGTGGAGTAGGAGGAATGGAAAGAAGTTAAAGAAGACAATATCGAAGTAACAATAATAAAGGTGATGAAAATGGTGATATCAGTGGTGTTAATGTTAATAATATCTATGATTGCGACAGGAATACTGACTGTAATTGTAGCGATAAATACAGTAATAATTCGGAGGAAACGGGGGGAAAGGGGGAGAGAAGAGGGGAGAAGGGGGAGGGGGAGGGGAGAGGGGGAGGGGAGGGGAGAGGGGACGAGAGAAGGGCAGGAATGGGATGGGAGGGAGAGGGGAGGGGGAGGGGGAGGGGATACAAAGGGCCCGCGCGAGATTTGGGAAGCTCGGCACCTTTTGGGTATCGATTTCTTTACCCTCATGCCCGGTCTCTCTCTCTTTCTCTCCTGTCTCCCTCTCCTCCTCTCCTCCTCTCCTCCTCTCGTTCTCTCACTTTCTCTCTCTCTCTCTCTCTCTCTCTCTCTCTCTCTCTCTCTCTCTCTCTCTCTCTCTCTCTCTCTCTTTCTCACTCCCCATTCTCTCTCTCTCTCTCTCTCCCCATCTCCCTCTCCTCTCTCTCTTCTCTCTTCTCTTCTCTCTCTTTCTCGTTTCCATTCCATATTCTCTTCCCTGTTTGCTCTTTTTCTCTTTCTCTCTCCCCCCCTCCTCCTTCTCTTTCTTCTTCTCCTCCTCCTCCTCCTCCTTCTCCTCCTCCTCCTCCTCCTTCTCCTCCTCCTCCTCCTCCTCCTCCTCTTCATCTTTACTCATTCCCTCTACTCCAGATATTTTTGTCTCTATCGATTTCATTATCCTCTTGTTCATCTCTTACTCCTCGCCCATCCCTGCCCTCCTCTTCCTCCTCCTTCTCCTCCTCCTCCACCTCCTCCTCCTCCTCCTCCTCCTCTTCATCTTCTTTACTCATTCCCTGTACTCAAGATATTTTTGTCTCTATCGATTTCATTATCCTCTTGTTCATCTCTTACTCCTCGCCCATCCCTGCCCTCCTCCTCCTCCTCCTCCTCCTCCTCCTCCTCCTCCTCCTCCTCCTCCTCCTCCTCCTCCTCCTCTCCTCCTCCTCCTCCTCCTCCTCCTCCCTCTCCTTTTTCTCTTGCTCTCAAGAAAGAAAAATAGTTTCAGTGGTTTAGCAAATTTGCCCTAACAATGTATGACCCTAATTTTATCTTCAGTTTTTTTTTTTTTTTTTGTGGGGGGGGGGGGGGGGAAGGGTGTGAGGGGAGGGGTCTTTGACCTAGAAAGGGATGTGAGGGGAGGGTGTGTGACCCAGGAAGGGATGTGAGGGGAGGGTGTGTGACCCAGGAAGGGGTGTGAGGGGAGGGTGTGTGACCTAGGAAGGGGTGTGAGGGGAGGGTGTGTGACCCAGGAAGGGGTGTGAGGGGAGGGTGTGTGACCTAGGAAGGGGTGTGAGGGGAGGGTGTGTGACCTAGGAAGGGGTGTGAGGGGAGGGTGTGTGACCCAGGAAGGGGTGTGAGGGGAGGGTGTGTGACCTAGGAAAGGGTGTGAGGGGTGAGTGTGTGACCCAGGAAGGGGTGTGAGGGGAGGGTGTGTGACCTAGGAAAGGGTGTGAGGGGAGAGTGTGTGACCTAGTTCTTCGGCTTGGCCTCCGGAACACTGAATAGATTTTGGGTGGCTGCTTATTATAGCCTGTTTTTTTTTTTTTTTTTATCTTTTTGGGGGGATTTTTTTCTCTTTATTAGTATTCATTTTGTCTGTGCATAGCAAGTTAATGAGATGAAGATAAAGACGGACGTATACATACACAAAAAATACACGCACACGCATACGTACACACCCATTCTCTCTCTCTCTCTCTCTCTCTCTCTCTCTCTCTCTCTCTCTCTCTCTCTCTCTCCTCTTTGTACTCCTCCTCACTTCTGCTCTCCTCTCCCTCCTCCTGCTCTCTCTCCCTCTCCCTTCCCTACTCCTCTTCTCCTCTCCCCCCCACTCACTATAAAACGAGGGGGGAAGGTTATATTACTTTAATTGGGTGGGGGGGGCAACAACAACACATGCCAGACTCTTCTCTCCCACCCCCCCTCTCCCTCTCTATCTATCTATCTATCTATCTATCTATCTATCATTTTGTTACTATTGTTGATGCGTCAGACGAATGGAATTGAGGTTGAAGTTGTACTTTGTTATCTTCGTCGAGATTAATGTGTGATGTGTGGGTGATAAGGGGGCGTCTTATACATGTTATTTTTTGTATGTTATTTTTGGCTTATTTTATCTCGTCTCGTCATGTAACCTGCATCACCTCCACTCCTCCCTTCTTTTTATTAAAGAAGGGGAGAGAGATATAAAGTGAGTGTGAATGGGAGAGGGAGAGGGAGTGTGAGAGTGAATGGGGGAGCGAGAGTGAGTGGTAGAGTGAGTGAGTTTAGTGAGAGAGAGAGAGAGAAAGAGCGAGAGAGAGGAAAAACAATAAAGAAAGAAAGAAATAAAGAAAGAAAGAGCGAGAGCGAGCGAGCGAGCGAGTGAGCGACGGGCATTATTGCTGACGTGTTATCTGTTATCTGTCAGATTTATCCGACAGCTTATCAGCGATGAGAGTGAGGAACTTGTGTGAGTGAGGCGTCGGTCGCGGCCCCAAAGGTCAGACAGAGCTTGAGGATAAAGGTCGTTGAAGTGCCAGCGTGATCAGGTTGTCTCGTTCCTTCATTGCGGCCAATGAGTCGACGCGCTTTTGTGTAGTGGTGGGGGCTGGGCTGGAGGGAGGGTGGTTGGGTGGGTGAGTGGGTATGGGTGGGAGGGTGGGTGGGTGGGTATGGGTGGGAGGGAAGGAGGGAGGGTGGGTGGGTGGGTGGGAAGGTTGAGGTGGGCGTGTGCTTTGGAAGGCATTCGGGGGGGTTGGGTTTGTCGTTATTTTTTGTTTGTTTGGTGCTCTTGTTTCTTATTCTTCTTGCTGTCGGTGAATTTTCACGCTTTCTCTCTTTATTTCTATTCTCTCTCTCTCTCGCCCCACTAGTCTCTCTCCCTGGCTCTCCTTTCCTGCCTCCCCTCCTTACCCACCTCCCTTCCCTACCCACAACCCTTCCCTACCCACAACCCTTCCCTACCCACATCCTCCCCACTTCCCACCCCTACCTACCTCCTACCCACCTCCCCTACCCACCCCTACCCACACCTACCCACCTCCTACCCATTTCCCCACTGATTGAACGAAGGTCGTTCGTGTCTGTGTCCGCGTGTTGGGAAGGTCGACGGCCAAATTGGTCAGCGGCCGCCCTGGAGGTCAGCGCTGCGGGTCGAGCGACTCTCCCTCCGCACGACTCACACAAGAGGGAGGAGGGAAGGGATGGGAGGGAGAGGGAAGGGGGAAGGGGGAAGGGAGGGGAGGGGAGGGAAAATAGGGGGAAAGTAGGGGAAGTGTGGAGGCGAAATGAGGAAGGAAAGTGCTGTCTGAACTGCCTGTTACCACCAACAGCTTCACTTGCACTGTTACCACCACCACCATCATCATCTACACTGTTACCACCACCAGTCCACCTACACTGTTACCACCACCTTTGTTGCACCACCAACTACATCACCATTATTTATGTTTCTTTTCTGTGATGTTTTGTTTTTGTTTTTGTTGTTTTGTTCAACGGTTCCTTTGTCGTAGCGGCTTTGGCCTTTGCATATCCTTTCTCACTTTTTTAAAAATATATTAACGGAAAGAAAAGGTCATGCGACTGCCTAATGATAGCGTTCATCCTGCTCATGATATCAGAAGCTGTGTTTGTTTGTCTGTGTTTCTTTCCCTCTTTCGTACACTTACCTCCAGTTCTCCCCCCCCCCTCCTTATTTCTTTTGCTTCGTTTTCTTCGTTTTCACTTCGCCTCCTTCGGCTGTAAC
Source organism: Penaeus japonicus (assembly GCF_977035675.1). Taxonomy (NCBI): domain Eukaryota; kingdom Metazoa; phylum Arthropoda; class Malacostraca; order Decapoda; family Penaeidae; genus Penaeus; species Penaeus japonicus. The sequence continues at coordinate 23,833,939 of NW_028234419.1, forward strand.
TTTTCTGTCTGCCTCTCTCCTCTTGGTCATTTCTCGGGTTGTTTGTAACGCTTGTTTCTCCTTCCTTTCCCCCTCTCTTTATTCCTTTTATTGTTCTTGTGCTGTTGCTGTTGGTTCATTATCTTTGTCTGTTTCTGCCTGCTTGTCTGTCTGTCTGTCTGTCTCTCGCTCTTTCGCCCTGTTTGTCGCTCTGTCTATCTATCTATCTCTGTATATCTCTTACTTTCTTTTCCCCTATCCCTATCCACCCCCTTTCCTCATTGTCTCCCTTCTCTCCCCCTCCTTCTCCCTCCCTCCCTCCCTCCTCCCTCCTCCCTCCTCCCTCCTCCTATCTCCATCCCCCCCCCACCACCCCATCAATTGCAAATCCCTGCCAAGTTTCCCGCAAGCACCGCGATTGGGCCGTTGAGTCTGGCGCTGAATCATGAGCGGCGATCATGGGAACTGACTGACTTGGTAGGGGGGAAAGGGGTCGTGTGAGCAGGTGGTTTTGTTGATGCTTCAACCCTCGCACCTTCTCTCAATATTCCTTCCCTCACTCTTCCTCTCTGGTCAGCTGTCTCCCACACTCCCACCCTCCCCCCGCCTCCTATTTCCATCCCCCCCCCACCACCCCATCAATTGCAAATCCCTGCCAAGTTTCCCCGCAAGCACCGCGATTGGGCCGTTGAGTCTGGCGCTGAATCATGAGCGGCGATCATGGGAACTGACTGACTTTGCCTTGGCCGGGAAAGGGTCGTGTGAGCATGTGGTGATGACGCTCTGTTGCCGGGCTCCGGGCTCTCTCGCTCGCGCCCTCTCTCAATATATCTCTATCACCCTCACTCTTCCTCTCTGGTCAGCTGTCTTTCTCGCCATCTATATTAACGATCCTATACAGTTTTTCTCCATATCTATCTATCATATACAAGTTTCTCTCTATATATGTCTAATATACATATATACCTATCTATCTATAATATATATATCGCATAGATATATCTACTCTATATCTATCTATCTATATATGTATAATATATATATATATATATATAATATACATATATACATATATACAAACCTGTAATACATAGTATACATGTATACATATATATATGTCATATACATATATATATATATATATATATATATATATATATATAGATATATATATGTATACATGTATAATAAACATGTATACATGTATAATATGTATACATGTATATTTATGTATATATATGTATAATTATATATGTATATATGTATATATATATATATATATATATATATATATTCATGAAATAGAGAAAGAAAGGTGGATGAAGAAGGTAGATGAAAACGATGATAATAATAGCAACAACAGTAAACAAACACATGAATGAATATTTATATAAATAATGAAAATTTTGTTATTAAAGAAGGGAACTGAAATTATAATGACACCTGGAAAGTGAGAATGGAGAGAGAAAAAGTAGTTGAAGAAAAACAAGGGAAAACTAAAGAAGAAGAAGAAGAAGGAGAAGTAGAAGAAGCTGATGATAATGATTTGTGATAAACGGATGAGGTCAAGACCCGAGTCCTGAGTGCGGTGTGTTTACTCTGCAACGGTGCAACTGTGCAAGGAGCCAGGGACGATGTTTGCCTCCTCCTACACGAGGAGCAGGAGAGATGGAGGAGAAGGAGAATGGCAGAAAGGAAATGTAAAGGAGGAGGAGGAGGAGAATAAGATGATGATGATGTGATAAAACGCAAGGAGGAGGCGGAAAGATGATGATGATGAAGGAGTAGGAGGAGAAATAAGATTGATGATGTGAGGAGGCGGAGTAGTGAGAAGGAGAAGGAGGAAGTGAGAGGAGACGGCGAAGGAGAAGGGGAGAAGGAGGAGGAGAAGGGAGGAGAAGGGAAGGGGAAGAAGGAGACGGCGGAGTAAGAAGGAGGAGTAAGAAGAGAAGGAGAAGGGGAGAAAGGAGAAGGAGAAGGGAGAGAAGGAGAAGAAGAAGAAGAAGAAGAAGAAAAAGAAGAAGACAGAAGAAGAAGAAGAAGAAGAAGGAGTGAGAGAGGAGAAGCAGAAGAAGAAAAGAAGAAGAAGATGGAAGTAGAAGGGAGAAGGAGGATGAGGAGAAGGAGGAAGAGGAGGAGGGGAAGGGGAAGGAGAAGGAGAAGGAGGGAAAGGAGAAGGAGAAGGAGAAGGAGAAGGAGAAGGAGAAGGAGAAGGAGAAGGAGAAGGAGAAGGAGAAGGAGAAGGAGAAGGAGAAGGAGAAGAAGAAATAATGAAGGTGTAAAGATTAGAGAAGGCACTGATGAAAAAGGGTGGGATGTTGGCCAGGATGGCTGACTGGACGACGTGTGTAAGCAGTATAACCGATTGTTTTCGTAGCTGCTGAAGCTGTCGCGTTCGGATGTGGGCATGGGTGGGCGTGGGTGTACGTGTGCATGGTGCTGTTGCTTGGACTTTGTGGTGTTTTGTTCGTTGGTTATTTGGGTGTATGTGAATGTGTGTGTGTGTGTGTGTGTGTGTGTGTGTGTGTGTGTGTGTGTGTGTGTGTGTGTGTGTGTGTGTGTGTGTGTGTGTGTGAATGGACTTACGAGTATTAAATATGAATTACGCCGTACTCTCGCCATCTCGAAATATGACACCTTATATACTGTTTTCGCGGAGGGTTAGTTACACTCCAGGAGAAGGTCGTGGCGGAAATAGGGGTCACAAGGTACATTGCCCTGTGCTCTCTCTCTCTCTCTCTCTCTCTCTCTCTCTCTCTCTCTCTCTCTCTCTCTCTCTCTCTCTCTCTCTCTCTCTCTCTCTCTCTCTCTCTCTCTCTCTCTCTCTCTCTCTCTCTCTCTACTCCACCTCCTCTTCGGTAGAATGAACCCCTAACAGAGAGAGAAAGAGAAAGAGAAAGAGAAAAAGAAAGAGAGAGTCATTATGAGAGCGAAATAGTAATATCACTATAATGCTACGTCACAATTCATACAGTCATGACCCAGTCGTCTCGCATTTCATCCAAACAACATCAACATGATACTATGTTGCATGCTGCATACCCTCGCACACACAACACGATGCAAAGTCGCTCAACACGGCCTAAAAATTTAAACTCTCGCCACTGTTACGCAACAGTCGCGCGGCAGTTCGGCAAGCAAGCAAGTCGCCGAAATGTGACAGTCCTTTTGCAATGTCGCTGCATCCCCAATGGTATTTCTGGACTGTGGCGCTTTCGACTGGTTATGTTGCATGTTGCAGTGGGGGATTCCTCATGGCCTGAAATTCTTTGGTCAAGCGGAAGGGGAAAGGGAGAAGGGGAAGGAAGAAGGGAGAAGAGTGTGAAAGAGATATTCGGATAGGGAAAGATGGAGAGAAAGAAAGAAAGAAAGAAAGAGAGAGAGAGAGAGAGGATGTGAGAGACAGATTTGGAGAGTGAAAGAGGGAAATAGAGAGAGAGAGAGAGAGAGAAGAGAAACAAAAACACGAATGGAACCCAAAATCAATGATCATAATATTCAAAGGAAAGCGACACCGACGGTGTTTATAAATAGCGTCTCGGCCCTTTGACGCCTTGACCGGGAGGGAGGTCTTGTCGCTCGCTCGCTCGCGCGCGCGCTGTGTGACGTCATCGCACGATATCCCCTCTCTTTCATTCTCTTGCTCTCTCTCTCTCTCTCACACACTCTCCCCCGCTCTCGCTCTCTTTGTTTTTTTTTTTTTTTTTTTTTTTTTTTTTTGGGGGGGGAGGGGCAGCTGGCCTTCTCTTCTCTTCTCTTCTCTTCTCTTCTCTTCTCTTCTCTTCTCCTTATTTTTTCTTTTCTTCTCTTCTCTTCTCTTCTCTTCTCCTTTCTTTTCTTCTTTTCTCTCTTCTTCTCTCCTCCCTTCTTGTCTTGTCTTCTCTTCTCCTTTCTTTTCTTCTCTTCTCTTCTCTTCTCTTCTCCTTTCTTTTCTTCTCTTCTCTTCTCTTCTCGCGCGCTCACTCTCGGGGAAAATGCAAGAAAATAATCCTGCTATGAGGATGTGGTTAGGGTTATTAAGAAGAGGCGGGCGGGGGAGGAGGGAGAGAGGGGAGGACGGGGAGAGGTATAGTGGGTGTGGGCGGGGGAGGAAGGGAGAGAGGGGAAGACGGGGAGAGGTATGGTGGGTGTGGGCGGGGAGGAGGAGCGTGAAAAGGAACGGCGCTCTTCTTCTGTGAAAAATCATGTTGTATTTCCCTTTTTGTGCCAGTCGGGATGTGGAGCTGTTTTGTTCTGATTTCTATGCCTTCTTGTGCATCGTGGTGGAGAAAGGAGGGGAAATGAGGTGGAAGGGAGGAGAAAGAAGGGATGGGTAGGAGGGAAGGATGAAGAAAGGAGGGGGGGGGAGAAAGAATGGAAGCAGGGTAGAGGGGACTGAGAAGCTGATAGATTTACAGAGAGAGAGAGAGAGAGAGAGAGAGAGAGAGAGAGAGAGAGAGAGAGAGAGAGAGAGAGAGAGAGAGAGAGAGAGAGAGAGAGAGAGATAACGATTGTTGTAGGGGTTGTTAAAGGTGTTGCGCCACGGAAATGTTGTTGACATACACGATGGGGGATGTGAGGGAGGAGATGACGTCACTGGGAGCACTGGTGGGCGCGAGGGAGGGGAGGAAAGGAAGGGAGGGAGGGAGGGGGGAGATGACTGAGGAGCCGTTCTATAGGAAGGGAAAAGGGGGGAGGTAGAAAGGGAGGAGAGGGCGGGAGGAAGGGAGGAAGGAAGTAAGCGAGGAAGGGAGTAAGGGAGGGGAGAGCGAGGGAGAGGGAGATGACAGAAGAGGCGTTCTATAGTAAGGGGGAAAGAGGGAGCTTGTTGACATGGCTCTGTTGGTGAATATTTCCCCCTCATTCCTTCCCCGTTGATGTTATTGTTGTTTTACCTCACTTGATGTCGCTCTCTCTCTTACTATTTCTTTTTTTCCTCCTTCCCGCACCTTTTCTTCTCACTATACGTGTATCTTGAATTTTCTCCCCCCCTTCCTCCTTTCCCTTTTCTCCCCCTCTCCCTTACACCTCCTTCCTCTCTCTTTTTTGCCCTCACGGTTTTTTTCTCTCTCTCTCTCTGTCTGTCTCTCTCAGTCTCTCCCCCCTCCCTCTCTCCCTCCCCCTCTCTTTCCCCCCTCTCTTTCCCTCTTTCCCTCTCACATTCTCTCTCACCCTCTCTCCTCCTCCCTCCCCCTCTCTCTTTCCTAAATTCAGTCCCGTCGCGTGACAGATTCGACCGACCTGCCGTTCTGTCAAGCGGGTGACACTGCAGCTTCCATTAATCCTCTCTCGTTGCGTGACAATGGATCAACGTGGCAAATAAACCTGATATACAATGCAGATGAATTTGTGTGTGTGTGTGTGTGTGTGTGTTGGTTTATTTATTCAATATTTTCTTTGTTTATTTTACATTATTTTTTAGTGAGATGGCGTCTACTACCTCTCTATTTTCTCCCCCTATCCTTCGTCATTTCTCTCCCTCCCTTCTCCTTCTCTCTCTCTCTCTCATTCTCTCTCTCTCTCTCTCTCATTCTCTCTCTCTCTCT
>NW_028234419.1:23846942-23859442 GCF_977035675.1 Penaeus japonicus
TCCTCCTCCTCCACCTTCTTTCTGTGTCTTTAATCCCCCCCCCCCTCTCCTTCCTTTCCTCTCCCTCCTCCCCTTCCTCCTTTTCTCCATTCTCCTCCATTTCCTCCTCCTCCCCTTCCTCCTCCTCCCCTTCCTCCTCCTCCTCCCCTTCCTCCTCCTCCTCCTCTTCCTCCTCCTACTCCTCCTCTTCCTCCTCCTCCTCCCGAACAAACTCACTGCCAAGGTAAACAGTTCAGTCTTCCCTTCCAACAGAGCAAGTCTTCTTCGCAAAGATCGGATGGCTGTTGTGTGTGTCTTGCTAACGTTTCCGTGTATTGGATGTGGGCGTTGGAGAGAAGGAGAAGGGGAGGTAGGGAGGAGGGGAGAATGGGAGGGAGGGAGGGAGGGAGTGCGATGGGAGGGAGGGAGGGAGGGAGATGGGAGGGAAGGAGGGAGGAGGGAGGTGGAAGATAGGGAGGGAGGGAGGGGGGAGGATGGAAGAAATAGAGGAAGTGAAGTAGGAAGAAAGAGAGAAACGGAGGAAGAGAGGAGGTGGAGAATGGCAAGAAAGGAGAGAGATTTTATTATTTGATTTGAAGCGTTTAATGTGAAAATATTAGCTCTCAAAGTAAAGGGGGAGGGGGAGAGAAAGTGAGTGGGTGTGTCTGTGTGTCTGAGAGAGAGAGAGAGAGAGAGAGAGAGAGAGAGAGAGAGAGAGAGAGAGAGAGAGAGAGAGAGAGAGAGAGAGATAGTGAGTGAGAGTGAGTTGATCAATGGTTATAGTCTTCTATAGTTGGTTTGACTCATGTGATCGGCCTTCGTGAGTCAGTCAGAGATCGCTAGGTTGGATGTATATGTTATTGATGATTGCATGACTAGTTATCATTAGCGGAATTGATGGGGTCGAATGGGGCTGGTGTGTGATTAGCACAAGTGCGGTTGTCGTGGTGTGGATTCCGACAGAGGGGGATAATTTTTTAGCACGGGCTCCCTCTCGCGGACACTCATTCACGAACATACTCACACACGTACACATACATCCCCTCCCCCCCACACACGCACACGCACATACACACACCCCACACACGCCCAATACACACCCCACATACGACCCACACACGCTCTTCATACAGAGCAGTATTAGCAACGACGACACCACCACCACCACCACCACCACCACCACCAACAACAACAACAACAACAACAACAACAACAACAACAACAACAGAAATCCTGGCACCCCTCTACTCCCAATACAGAAGCTATGACGTCTGTGAGCTGGTTAAGGCGTTTATCAAAGAGTGAATGGGAAACGGTAGCAGAGTTGGAAGGAGGTGAGAGGAGTAGGAGGGAGGGAAAGAGGGGTGAGGGGGAGGGGAGGGGTGAGAGGAGTAGGAGGGAGGGAAAGAGGGGGAGAGGGAGGGGAGGGGTGACACTCAAGGTGACGTATGACTGCTTTTTTTTTTCTTTCTTTTTTACATGGGGGATGGGGGAGGAGAGGAGAGACGAGGCGAGGGAAGAGGGGAGAGGGGTATAGAGAGAGAGAGAAAGAACGAGAAAGAGAAGGAGAAAGAGAGAAAGGTAGGGATGCTCGTGTTGGGTTTAAGGAACATCGATTGCCATAAAGATGAAGGCGAGAAGGAGGAAAGGAGGGAGGAGTAAGAGGGGGAGGAAGGAGGAAGAGAAGGATAATGAGTAGGATGATGATGTGATGTGATGACTCTTGTTTAGATTAGGAGGAGGGAAGAGAAGAAAGGGGGAGGAGGAGGAGGAGGAGGAGGAGGAGGAGGAGGAGGAGGAGGAGGAGGAGGAGGAGGAGGAGGAGGAGAGGGAGAGGGAGAGGGAGAGGGAGAGGGAGAGGTAGGTGACGAGATAGAAGTAGGAAGAGAATAAGAAGGTAAAAATAAACGGAGGAAGTAAAGAACAGGAAAGGAGAATGGAAGAAGAAAGAAAGAATATGGAATGATGAGAGGAATAAGCAAAACAATACCAAACAACAACAAAAGCCACACAAAAAAAGCACAAATTGGTAGATATATTACCTACCCCCCTCCCCCTCACCCCTCCCCTCCTCCCCCTCAGCGAGATTTAGGTAACAAAGTGCCACAGTACAACGGCCACGAAACCCAGGGTTATAAAGCATCAAGATGGACAGCAAGTGTATTAGGGGAGGCCCTCCCTCTCTCCATCACACATACATACACACTCACACACATTCGCACTCGCACTCACACTCACACTCACACTCACACTCACACTCACACTCACACTCACACTCACATTCGCACTCACACTCACACTCACACTCACACTCACACTCACACTCACAGACATAAAGAGAGAGAGAGAGAGAGAGAGAGAGAGAGAGAGAGAGAGAGAGAGAGAGAGAGAGAGAGAGAGAGAGAGAGAGAGAGAGGTGGGGGTAAGAAGAATGAGAGAGAGAAACTCAAAGAAGAGTAAAGATTCACGTGGATAGCTGGTCAGCAGGTGTGTGTATGTGTGTGTGTGTGTGTGTGTGTGTGTGTGTGTGTGTGTGTGTGTGTGTGTGTGTGTGTGTGTGTGTGTGTGTGTGTGTGTGTGTGTGTGTGTGTGTGTGTGTGTGTGTGTGCATTTGTGTTTGCATTTGTGTGTGGGTGCGTGCAATTTTTATGTGTGTGTATGTATGTATGTATGTATGTATGAGTGTACAAGTATGAGTGAACGTGTGAGCAGCAGAGGCGAACACCTGGGCGCTGGGCAGATGTTTCGAGGCCCGCTGGTGGCTCCAGTGTCACGCCGGCAGCGCCACAGGGAAGGTCGGCTGCTGCTCGTACTCGTCTGTGGCTTTGGCATTGTAGTTCCGCCGTGGTGCCCTTCCCGAGGCTGGCTGTCGTGGTATTAGTCTGTCGTCGCCGTCGGCCGTCTCAGATACGACTCACAGACACCCTTGGCTCGGGAAATCTTCCGTCGTGCGATCGACGTCGACGCCCGTTTCGTATAGACAGGTCGAGTGTGTTTCATTCGACAGATCAGCCCTCACAAGGAAAGTCTCCCGACATGCCGAAACGACACATCTAACCTCGGCCAAATATTCCTCCGCCGAGAGGAGAGGAGAGGAGGCGGCAGCGTCGGGCGCAATTCGGCAGAGCCAGCGGCGCGCCACGGAACACAGCCTCGGTGACGTCATGGCGAACTCTCGAGCTTGAATTGAGGCGGCGGTCGGTAAGCTGTGAAAGAGAAGAGGGAGAGAGACAGACTGACTGGCAGGCAGATAGAAAGGATAAAGCTGAAAATGACAGGGTGATGAGAAGAAGAAAGTAGAAGAAAGAAAGGAAAAAGAGAACGCGAGCGAAAAGATAAAAAAAATAAAATAGAAATAAAACAGGTGTGTGTTGAGGCAACACCTGCGCTCCTCTTTAGCACTCTTTAATCTTAATTTCTTGGCCCTTCGCTTATACATACGGACGGACATGGACGACTGTGTCAATGTAAGTCACCTTTAACACAATGAACGTTGATTACTTCTCTTTTCTTATGCCTTCGTCTTTATGTACTTTGTTGCGATTCCTTTTCCCATTCTGTCTTGTTATCATCGGTGCTTTTGTTTTTGTTGTGTTGTCCTTGTTATGAGGGCGATGGTATCATTGCATGCATTATATTCGTGTTGAGTTATATATTTTGATTTTTTCTTTAATTTTTCCTTTCGTTTTTTTCGAGAGGGACAAGGAGCGGGGAAAGGATAAGGAGGGAGAAAGATATGGAGTGGGAAAGATGGGGAAAGAGAAACAGAGGGAGAGAGAGAGAAAAGAGAGAAGGGTAGGGGGACGGATGGGGAAGAGGGACGATGGAGAGGGAGAGAGAGAGAGTATGGGGGAGGGAACGTCAAAAAGCCTTTTGTGCCTGCAACAGTGAAAGCATGTCGCGTGTATTTCAGCGCTGCCGGATGGCTAGCTATCGATTCCAGTGTTCTTCATTTTTGTTCATTTCTTTCATGTTGTAAATGACTGACTGACTGAATGAATGAATGAATGAATGGATGGATCATCACGAGTGAGGTTCTTTTGAGACTGGATCAATCAGTGCTTTGCTCTTTTAGGACTATTTTTTTTTATTCATTTTTTTTCTGGTTTCATATGTTGCTATTCGTTTTCTCTTGGTGTTGCAATGACGTCATTATTGCAGAGGCGTGTAACCACATTTCTGTGCAGAGTATGTATTTACTTTATTTATGTTATTATTGATGCTGTTGCACCTACAGTCTACTGGAGATGAGCAAACTAATGAATAAGTCTCTTTTTTTCGTAGTCAAATACTCAAGCCATTAATTTGATACATTATTTTTTGTTGTTAAACAGCTGGTTGTTTGTTATGCTCTGTCTTCGCTTCTCGTCAGTGTCTTTTTAGTTTTCTTTGTCTGCTTCACTTGCTATTGTCTCTTTGTTTCTCGGAATCTATTGTTATTATCCTTTTATCTTAATATTGGTCATTTCTTCTTCTTATGTCATCATCTGACATGGAAGTGTGTCACGAGGATTAGTCTGACATTTAAAGTTTGTGTTTTATTTCTTTCTTTCTCCCCCTTCTCTTCCTCCCTTCCTGCCTTCCTCTTTTCTTACTCCCTCTCCCCCTCTTCTCTTCCTCCCTCTCTCCCTCGTCTCTTCCTCCCATCCTCTTCTCCTTCTCCATCCCTCCTCCACCTCCTCCTCCTCCTCCTCCTCCTCCTCCTCCTCCTCCTCCTCCTCCTCCTCCTCCTCCTCCTTCTCAACCATTCTCCCTCATTCACTCCTTTCTTCCCCCCTCTCCCTCTCCCCCTCCCCCTCCCCCTCCCTCTCCCTCTCCCTCTCCCTCTCCCTCTCCCTCTCCCTCTCCCTCTGCTCTCCTTCCCTGGCGAATGTTGATGTTTTAATCCTACCTTTGGGTGCCGGGGCCTTAATTATCTCTGGCTCTTGCCCTTGCGCCTTAATGGCCGTCGAGCATCGGCCGGAGGTCATGGGTACAGTCATGTTGCAATTGTGCAGCGTCGGATTGCAAAGCGAGGTGAGGCAGTTGCGAGGAGATAGGACGTAGGGAATGGGAGGTAGGCAGCAGGTAAGCAGGGTAAGCAAGTAGGCAGGTAGACGGGAGTGCGTTTTGTTTGGCCAGGTAGAAGGCCCCATCGGGTTTGGCAGTCTAGCAGGTACGGGGGCTTTCGAGGCACTGCACCTTTAGTTGTTTCTCTCTCTCTCTCTCTCTCTCTCTCTCTCTCTCTCTCTCTCTCTCTCTCTCTCTCTCTCTCTCTCTCTCTCTCTCTCTCTCTCTCTCTCTCGCTATCTATCTGTCTATCTATCTATCTATCTATCTATCTATCTATCTATCTCTTCCCCTTCTCTCGCTCTCTCTACCCCCTCTCTCGCTCCCTATCCTTCGCTCACTCTCTCCCTCTCCTCCCCTTCCCACCTCCCTCCTTTTCTTTCTCTCCCTCTCTACCTCTCACTCTCTCCCATCCTCCTCCCCTCACTTACTCCCTCCCCCTCTCCCTCCTTCCCCCCTCCCTCCTTCCCACCCTCTACCACTCCGACTGACTCGTACGTACCCTAGTCCGCCACACGCACATCACACAAACGCACACCCACACCCACATGGACAGTTCACAGACACACACGTGCACAGTACAGAGCAGCATCCTCGATTGCGTGCAGAGTTTGAAGTCCTCGTTTTATTCTTTTTAGGAATGGGGGGGGGATGGAGCGGTTAATGGGAGGGGGGAGTGTGGGAGGAGGGGAGGGAGGGAGGTGAATGGGAGAAGGAAGGAGGGATAGAGATGGGGAAGGAAGGAGGGAGGCAGATGGGGAAGGAAGGAGGGAGAGAGATGGGGAAGGGAGGGGTAGATGAGTGAGTAAGGAGGTAGATGGGGAAGGGAAGGGGTAGATGGAAGGGTGAGGGATTTAGTACTTCGCTTTCGTCTTTTACGTGAGAGAGAGAGAGAGAGAGAGAGAGAGAGAGAGAGAGAGAGAGAGAGAGAGAGAGAGAGAGAGAGAGAGAGAGAGAGAGAGAAAAAAAAAAATCACGTGAGTATTGTTCCATGGTCGATTGGCTAGGCAAGCTAGTAGTTGTGTGTTTTTTTCTTTCTTTTTCTTTTCTGGAAAGATTATTCTTGTACGTTTACAAAGATAGGATCGGAACATAAATGTTTGTGCGTGTCCATGTATGTATGTATGTAAGTATGCATGTATGTATGCATGTATGCATGCATGCATACATGTATGTCTTTATATATGTATGCATTCATTCATGTCCGGCCGTATTGGTTTCAGTGGTTCTACTCCTGAAAAAATCATTGCTCTGAAGTTTTTTTTTATGATAGAATATTCAGCAGAGGCGTCTGCAGAGGCCCTCAATCGCCCTTCCTATCATCATTGTCCTTTCTTTCCATTATCCAAGTATCCCGGCGTCGTATTGTTTCGTTATCTTAATGTCTTGGCGTCACGGCGTCCCATTATCCCAGCATCCGTGCATTACAGTGATGAGGCGATGACGACAATAATAATGTCCGGTCATGATACCTCTCCCCCCCCCACCCCACCCCTCTCATCCTGGCCTTACCCCCTTCCTCTACGCCCCCTCTCTCCACTCTATTTTTCATCCTTCTACCCTCTCTTCTCTTACTCCCTGCTCCTTCCCCTACACCCCCTCTCTTTCTACCTTCCTTCCATCCCCCTACCCCCTCCCCTGTCGCCTTCTACCCTCTACCCTCCTACTCCCTTCCCCTCTCCACGTACCCTTTCCCCATCCCTCCCATCTCCCCCTCGTCCACATCTCCCCCTCTTTCCTTCCCTCACCTCCCCTTTCCTTCCCTTCCCATCCCTTCCCTTCCCTTCTCTTCTCTTCTCTTCCCTTCCCTTTTCTTCCTCTACTCTCACCTTGCCCTTGCCACTTCTCTTACTCCCCCCCTTCCCCCTTCCTCCTTCCCCTTCCCCCTTCCCCTCTCCATCCCCTCCTCTCTTCTCGCGGAAAGAGAGCGGTCTTTTGGCGAGGAAACATTACGTGGTATGAAAATGAAAAAAAAAGTTCATTGTGATATCCACTTGAAATTGCTGTGCACCGTCCTCCTCCTCTTCCTATTCTTCCTCCTCCTCATCATCTTCCTCCCCGTCCTCCTCCTCTTCCTCCTCATTCTCCTCCTATTCCTCCTCGTCCTTTTCCTCCTCCTATTCCTCCTCCTCCTTTCATTTATTTTCTCTTTATTTATCTTTTCTTCTTTCTTCGTTTCTCTCTCTTCTCTCTTCTTTTCTGTTTTCTCTTCTTTACTTCTCCTTTCTTCTTTCCCTCTCTTCAAAGGATCAGGAGGTTAAATGAGACTGAAGGAGGCACCGGGTGGATAAACATCTCATATCTCTCTCTCTCTCTCTCTCTCTCTCTCTCTCTCTCTCTCTCTCTCTCTCTCTCTCTCTCTCTCTCTCTCTCTCTCTCTCTCCCTCTCTCTCTCCTCTCTCTCTCTCTCCTCTCTCTCTCTCTCTTTCTCTCTCTCTCTCTCTCTCTCTCTCTCTCTCTCTCTCTCTCTCTCTCTCTCTCTCTCTCTCTCTCTCTCTCTCTCTCTCTCTCTCTCTCTCTCTCTCTCTCTCTCTCTCTCTCTCTCTCTCTCTCTTCTTTCTTTCTTTCTTTCTTTCTCTTTCCCTTCTTCCCTCTCCTTCTCTCCTCTCCTCCTCCTCCCCATCCTTATTATGCATCCCTCCCCTCCTGTTTCCCTCTTCCCCTCCTCTCTTTTTCATTTCCCCTTCCCCATTTCTCCGTCTCTTCCCCACCTCCCCCTTTCTCCTCCCCCCCCTATTTGCAGAGCCTCCCATCAGTGTTTTCGAGGCAAACGTTATAATCAATAGGTGACTTTTTGGTGGGGGGTCGGGGGCTGCTAGTAGGGGGGGGGGGAGTTGATGAAATGTAACGAAGGGGGGGAGGAGGAGGAAGGGAGGTGAGGAAAGAGAGAGGAAAGGAGGGGAGGGAAGGGGGGAGGGTGAGGAAAAGGAGAGGGATGGGGAGGGAGGGGCATCTTTGTCAGCTGTAACCTTTGTTTATCTTTTTATTTCAGACATTTATATATCTATTTATTCTCGCTCCTATTTTAAGACCTTGTTTTAAAAGCTGTATTTTCACTTTCGTATTTTTAATCGTTGAAAGCTGCATAGTTTTTAATTTAAAGAAAATGCTTCGAAAAATACATTTTTTTACAGAATGAGTATGGACCAGCGTTCTTCGAAAATAGAAAAAAAACGAATAAGTAATTTAAGAAAAAAAAGAGTTAGAGAGAGAGAGTGAGAGAAAAAAAAAAGTTGTGATTAGCCGGCCTGAGGTTAATGGATGCTGGCATAAAGCCTCGCATTTTACACGTTAATAGAGCGGCGTTGAATAAACTGCTGTTGGACGAGATGCTCGAGATGTGCAGCGGCCATGTCCTGGTGCTGGGGGTGAGGGGGTGGGGGGGGGGCGCTGACTTGTCCAGGGGGAGGGAGGGGGACAAGGAAGTGGAGGAGAAGAAGAAAAGAAAGTAAAGGAGGGGAGAGAGAGACAGAGACAGAGAAAGAGAAAGAGAAAGAGAGAGAGAGAGAAAGAAAGAAAGAAAGAAAGAAAGAAAGAAAGAAAGAAAGAGAGAGAATGTGTGTGTGCGTGCTCCCAGAGATAGGGGAATCGAGAATGAGGTAGTCATACAGAAAGAAAGAAAGAAAAAAAGAAAGACAGACCATTCTAATCGTGTTGTATCTTCCCCAAGCGATTGGCTAATGCCTTGAGTGTGTTTCTAGGTGCTGGAGAAGGGGGTGGGGAGACATCAGGGTGAGAGGTCAAGGAGTGAACGATTAAAACGAAGAAAGAGAAGAAGAGAAGGAGAAAGAGAAGTAGAAAGAGAAGGAGAAGAAGGAGGAGGAGGTGGAGAAAAAAAGTAGAAGAACGGGGAAGACTACAAAAGGAAGAAGGAGAAAGGAATAAGAAAAAAAAAGAACAAGAGGGCGAAAACAAAACAAAAAACAAAACAAAACAAAACAAAAAAAATAGGGCTATCAAGGGAGAGCAAGTGAGACAGAAAGAAAGAAAGAAAAAATGAAAGAATGAAAGATCCATCCTCTTATTTCTGGAGTTCCTTGCCCAACAACGCTATCGCTATAATTAAACAACACTTGACTCATTCTCTCGCTCCCGCCACCTGGTGCTCGCACTACCTTGGGGGGAGGGGGGAGGGAGGGGGTGGGGGGAGGGGAAGGAGGGAGGGGGATTAAGGGGGATAAGGGGGTTGGGGGATGAGGGGGATAAGGTTGACGTGGGAAGGGGGGGGGGGAGATGAGGTGGATGGAGGAAAGGGGAGGGGGAAAGAGTAGGAGATGGGGAAGAGAGTAGATAAAAGGGGATTGGGAAAAATAGAAAAGGGAGAGGGGGAGGAGGAGGAAGAAATAAAAGGGGATGGTGTCTTGATTATATATTTTATTATTATTATTTATCAGTATTATTTTACATCTTACAAGAGACAAAAGGAAATAAAAGATACAGGAAGTAACTTACTCGATTTGTTTTTCTTTCTCTCTCTCTCTCTCTCTCTCTCTCTCTCTCTCTCTCTCTCTCTCTCTCTCTCTCTCTCTCTCTCTCTCTCTCTCTCTCTCTCTCTCTCTCTCTCTCTCTCTCTCTCTCTCTCTCTCTCTCCCTTTCCCTCTCCCTCTCCCTCTCTCCCTCTCTCCCTCCCTCCCTATCTCCCTCCCTCCCTCCTCCCCCCTCTCTCTCTATCTATGTTACCTTATCCTTTTGAGATCTACGTAATTACTTGCCTCAATAAACTTGTCAAAGTCAAAAGTTTCTCTCTCTCTCTCCCCCACTCTCTCTCTCTCTCTCTCTCTCTCTCTCTCTCTCTCTCTCTCTCTCTCTCCCTCTCTCTCTCTCTCTCTCTCTCTCTCTCTCTCTCTCTCTCTCTCTCTCTCTCTCTCTCTCTCTCCCTCTCCCTCTCCCTCTCCCTCTCCCTCTCCCTCTCCCTCTCTCTGTCACTCTCAATCTCTCTCTCTATTTCCAAAATGGCGCCGAGTCAAACGGGCTCGTTATGGCGGGATTGTTTAAGTCATTGATTTATTTGACTTATCGATTGGATTGCGTCATGGCTAATCGCGGCCCGACACTCCGTCGGGTGCGTTCTATCTGTGTTTATCCTGAGGGAGTGGGGGATGGGGCGGGGGGTAAGATGGGGAATAGGGGGAAAGGATGGGGATGGGGATGAGGATGGGATGTAATGGGCGAGGGGATGGGGATGGGGAGATGGGGATTATTAGGGTACGGGGATGGGGGTGGGGAAGGAGGAAAGGGGAATAGGAGGGGAAGGGGGGATGGGAGAGCGAGGAAATGGGTAAGTGAGGGAAGAGGAGGAAAGGAAGGGAAAAGGGAGTGGGAGGAAATGTGTAGGGTTAGGGAGGAGAGGGTGAAGGAGAAGTAAGAGAGGAGATGAGCGAGAGGGAAGGCAGTAAGTAAGCGAACGGAAGGGAAAAGATAGAGGGGGGCGAAGGGAGGAAAGTAGGAAAGCATGAGAAGGAAGAATGATAAGAAGGTAGACGGAAGGAGGATAAAGAGGAAAAGGAGAAGGGAAGATGATAGAGAGGTGGGGGGCTGGGGGGGGGGGTAGTATGGAGCGTTAAAGATGATGTTTGAGGTTTATTTATTTTTGATGACGTCACGCCGAAATTGGATACTTGATATTTTCATATCGTTTCATCACCATCATAGCTGTTTTTGTTTATATTATTATCATTATTTGTTATTATTACTATTATTTTTATTATCGTCATCATCATCACAATTATTCGTTATTATTATTATTATTATTGTTATTGTTGTTGTTGTTGTTGTTATCATTATCATTATCATTACAATTTATCACAGTTGATTCCTATCGTTTCACTCGACCAGCGATCTCAGTAATTCTTCCCGATGACTCGAGCACATCTTCGGATTCTTCCGGACGCCCACCTCCTCTCCCCTCCTCTCCTCTCCCCTCCCCGCCCTCTTTTCGGAGGCCTTTCCGGAGACCTTTCTAGTCCGCACCCGCCCCTCCCTCCCACCTTTGTCCTTCCTCCCTCTTCCCTCCTTCCATTTCCCTCTTCCCTCGTCTCCTACCTCCCTCCCACTCCTCCCTCTTCCTTCCTCCCTCCTCCCTCCTCCTCCCTCCCCTACCTCTCCTACCTCCCACCCACTCCTCCCTCTTCCCTCCTTCCATTTCCCTCTTCCCTCGTCTCCTACCTCCCTCCCACTCCTCCCTCTTCCTTCCTTCCTTCCTTCTTTCCTTCTTTCCTTCCCTCCTCCCCAACCTTCCGCCCACTCCTCTCTCTTCCTTCCTACCTTTTCCACCCTCTGCCCTCTCCCTCGTACCTTCCGCTCACTCCTCCCTCTTCCCTCCCACTTCCCTCCTCCTTTCTCATTTAACCGACCTCTTTTTTCGGTGTCCGGAACCGAAGGAGCGGAGGGGTAAGGGAGAGTGGGGAGGGGAGGGGATGGGGGGAGGGGAGCGACGCCTTGTGTGCAATATCCCCGGCTGGTTTGCATTAAATGGCGCTGATGGACCGTGAATTGGGCGTGATAGGTTGTGCAACGGCCGCTAAAAGGTCAGCGGGTAAATGCGAGGCGCGGGGGGTGGGTTGCTTGGCTTGCCTTGGCTTTCCGTGGCTTGACTTGGCTTGCCGTGGGTTAACTTGATTTGTGGTGGTTTTTGGTAAGGATAATCCTGTTGGCAGTGATTGTGGTGTCAGCAGTGGTGGTGTGTTGATATGGGCACACTCTTGTTGCCGATTTTTTCTTTCTTCGTCTTAAAAGGTGTGAGAGAGTTTTGTTGCTTGTACGTGTGTGTGTCTGTGTCTATGTCTGTGTCTGTGTCTGTCTTGATAGCTGAATTTGCTTGCGCGAGCATTTGTGTGCATTTGTGTGTGAGCATAGTGTAGCACTCGGAAGGCAGCGAGGGATGAGGAGACCTTAAGGTGCCATTTCCCCCTCCCCCCTCCCATCTCCCATACCCCTTTCCCCTCCCAGCTCCCTTACCCCCCTCCCCTCCCCACACCCCACTCCCAAATGTGCCACAGCTACGATCGCGAACCCCCCGCTGTGCCAACTGCGCGGGTGGATGTTTTGTGATCCGGGTACTGGGGATGGGGTGGGGAGAAGGAAGGTGGGAGGGGTGGAGAAGTAGAAATAGAAGTAGAAGTAGAAGTAGAAGTAGAAGTAGAAGTAGAAGCAATAAGGGGGTAGGGGGAAGAGGAGGGGGAGGGGGAGAGGGGGCATGGAGAGAGACGGTAGGATGGCATGGAGGGCGGGGGGGGGGGATAAGGGAGGGAGCAGGGGATGGATGTGTGTAGTAACAGGGCACCGACGCAACAGGGCACTGGTGTTGCGATCCGACCCGGATACCCCGCGGTGAAATGGGTATTCTTGTCCCGGGGCTTTTAGTGCTTGCTTGCTTGCTTCCTTGCTTGCTTTGCCAGGCACATGATTTGCCACGTGTCCTATTTTTTTTCATTTATTCTATATTTTTCTTCGTTTTTTCCTCAGACGCACAT
>NW_028234419.1:23869442-23871942 GCF_977035675.1 Penaeus japonicus
TTCTTTCCTCTCTCTCCCTCTCTCTCTTTCACTCTCTCTTTCCTCCTCGTCTTTCCTTTTCTCACCTTTCTCCTATTCCTGATCCTCATGCTCCTCCTCCTCCTCCCTCCTATTCTCCTCCTCCCTCCTATTCTCCTCCTCCTCTTCCTCCTCCTCCTCCTTATTCTCCTCCTCCTCCTTATTCTCCTCCTCCTCCTTATTCTCCTCCTCCTCCACCTACTCCTTATTCTCCTCCTCCTCCTCCTTATTCTCCTCCTCCTCCTCCTCCTCCTCCTCCTCCTCCTCCTCCTCCTCCTCCTCCTTATCCTCCTCCTCCTCCTCCTCCTCCTCCTCCCTCAGTCTTCTGGCATGTGATGCGTGAGCCATAATTACTTAATGGCGCATAAGGCGTACTCAGACCGACGGCCCGAGAGAAAGAGGAGTGAGAGAGTAAACCTCTCTCTCTCTCTCTCTCTCTCTCTCTCTCTCTCTCTCTCTCTCTCTCTCTCTCTCTCTCTCTCTCTCTCTCTCTCTCTCTCTCTCTCTCTCTCTCTCTCTCTCTCTCTCTCTCTCTCTCTCTCTCTCTCTCCCTCTCCCTCTCTCTCTCTCTCCCTCCCTCTCCCCCTCGCTTTCTCTCTCTTTCTCTCTCCCTCTCTCTCTATCTATCTATCTCTCTCTTTCTCTTTCGTTCTCTTTCTTTCTCTCTCTCCCCCCCTCTCCCTCCTTCTCCTCCTCCTCCTCCTCCTTCTCCTCCTCCTCCTCCTCCTCCTCCTCCTCCTCCTCCTCCTCCTCCTCCTCCTCCTCCTCACCCACTCTCTCTCTCCTCTGGCTTTAAAAGTTCCAACTTAATTACAATCAACATATGCAAATGACATCGCATGCTGTATTGATGACCGTAACGAAAATGACTCACGGTTTGATTCGTCCGCCTGTGGGCTCTTGGTGTCATTGATGTGCATTTCATTTTTTTTTTTTATGATTGATTCACATGTGCGTCTTTTTGGAGCGTGTGATTGAGGCTGGCGATGCTCTGGAGGGAAGGAGGGAGTGGGAAGGGGGTAGGGGAGAGAGAGGGGAAGAGGGAACGGGGAAGGGGAAGGGGTAAGGGGGTGAGGAGAGAGAGGGAGGGAGAGGGGGAAGGGGGAAGGGGGTGAGGAGAGATAAAGGGAGAGAGAGGGGGAAGGGGGAAGGGGGTGAGGAGAGATAGAGGGAGAGAGAGGGGGAAAGGGGAGAGAGGGAGGGAGAGGGGGAAGGGGGAAGGGGGTGAGGAGAGATAGAGGGAGAGAGAGGGGGAAGGGGAGGGGTGGAGAGGGGGAGGATGGTGGATTGTTGAGAGGGGGGGATGGTGTTTGGTTGATGGATGAATAGATGGATGGGTGAATAGATAGTGTGTGGGTGGATAGATGGATGGATGGTGTGTGGATGGATGGATAGATGAATGGATGGAGTGTAGGTGGAGGAGAGGGAAGTAGGAAGAATGTGTCAAAGAGAGCGGAAGGGAGAAAGAGAACGAAAATAGACAGAGACAAACAAGCAAACGCAAACCAATAGATAGATAGACAAGACAGAATAGGGGAGGGAACAGACGAATAAACAAAGACGAGTAATAGAAATATCGGACTTTTAGAAAGAATAACAAGAAAGGGCAGCTTCCAGACCCGAGTGTCAACGGGCCAGAAGCGACCAACAGGTGTGGAATATCCAGTTCGCCTTTCCCTCAGTGTGCAGTAATCTCGATTAAGTGTACATATAATATTCTTAAGAGGCGAGGGAACACGCAGCCTCGCTTATTTTAATAACTTCGATTACTATGTTCTACCTCCCTCCCTCCCTCCCTATCCCTTTCTCTTCCTCCTCCTCCACTTCCTCTCCCTCTCCCTCCTCCTCCTCCTCTCCCTCCTCCTCCCTTTCCTCCTCCTCCTCCTCCTCCTTTCTCTCCTTTCTCTCCTCTCCCTCCTCCTTTCTTTCCTCTCCCTCCTTTCCCTCCTCTCCCTCCCCTCACTCTCTCTCTTTCTCTCTCTTTTTGTCCCTCCTCTTCCTCCTCCTCTTCCTTTTTTTATTCCCCCGTCTTTCCCCCCTCCCTCCGCATTCAGTGCATATGGAGTTACGTAACTACAGACGGTGTCAGTATGTGTATGTATGTATGTATGTATGTATTTATGTATGTATGTATTTATGTATGTATATATGTATGTATGTGCGTGCGTTTGTGTGTATGTATGTATGTGCGCACGCGCGTTTGTGTGTCTTTATGTGTATAAATGTGTGGGCGGTGTGTGGCTCTTTACCGGGCTGCTTTTAAAGGCATGTTATCTAGGCGGCGATGCGTGTGGGTGGATGGGCGTGGGGAGGTGAGAGAGGGATGGGCGTAGGGAGGAGAGAGAGAAGGAGGTCTGGGTGGGGTAGGACAAGAGACGGTGGGAAGCGGGGTGGGGATGGGGGGAGGGGGTAGCGCTATGACGTCACGATGCACTTGCCACTAATAACACGGACTCTCGAGTTCATTTGACTCCTGGGGATT
>NW_028234419.1:23874442-23876942 GCF_977035675.1 Penaeus japonicus
TTGTTAGATTTTTTTTTTATCCTTCTTTTCCTGCTCTTTTTTTTCTTTTCTTTTCTTCTTCAATTTCATTTTCATCTCTATCACCACCTCTTCTTCCTTGCCTTCATCCCCCTCGTCCTCCTCCCCCTCCCTCTCCCTCTTCCTCTTCCCCTCCTCCTCCTTTTCCTCCTCTTCCTCCTCCTCCTCCTCCTCCTCCTCCTCCTCCTCCTCCTCCTCCTCCTCCTCCTCCTCCTCCTCCTCCTCCTCCTCCCCCTCTCCCCTTACCCCTCCTCCTCCTCCTCCTCCTCCTCCTCCACTTCTTCATCTTCCTCCTCTTCCTCCTCCTTTGTTCCGATTGTTTGGCTTCTTGACTTGCTTGTGGGTGGTTGTTTATGTCCGCCCATTTTTTGCGGACGGTCCTCGCCCCCTTTGTTTGGGTCCTTTGGGTTTGTTTGTTTGTTTTATTTTGTTTTACGACTTTGGTTTAGTGTTTAATGTGCTTGGACTGATGTTTGTTTGTGTGCGTGTATGGGTGTGTATGTATATATGTATGTATGTATATATGTATCGTTGTGTTTCGTTTATTCATGTATCACATTGTCCTTAGAATTCATATATCAATAACTCCGTATCAGTTTCCGACCTAATTAAAATCCCCCCCAAAAATGAAGAAAAAAAACAAATTCCATATCTACCCAGCTCCCCCAAAAATGAAGGAAAACAAAAAAACAAACAAATTACACATCTACCCAGCTGATGTCTCACTCACTCATTCTTTTCTCTCCCTCACAGGCACTGAACAAGACGTTCCCGGACCACACCTTCCTCATGAACGGCCTCATTGTGGGGATAAAGGTAAGAGTTACTGCGGGTTGAGGTGTGCGGATTGTGAGGGTGATCCACGGGCCGATGTCACTGGAGATTGGTTGATTGGAAGATTGGTAGTTTTTTTTTTGTTTTTTTTTTGTTTGTTTATTTATTTTATTTATTTTTTATTTTTTCATTTTTTTATTTATTTATTATTATTTATTATTATTATTATTTTTTTTTTTTTTTGGGGGGTGGATCTTTTTAATCTTTAGCTATTAATGTTGTTTTTTACGTATTTCATTGTTTTTATGCTTATAAGTAGAACGTTATTATACCAAATTGTTACGTGGCGCATTGGGACTGGATATTGGAGAGGGCGAAGTGTGCACAGGTGTTTTTGTGATGACCCGAATTTCGGTGACAGATACTCCTCTTCCTCCTCCTCCTCTTCTTCTTTCTCTTCCTCCTCCTCTTCTTCTTTCTCTTCCTCCTCCTCCTCTTCTTCTTTCTCTTCCTCCTCCTCTTCATCCCCTTCCTCTTCCTCTTTTCCTCCTCTTTCTCTTCCTCTCTTCCTCCTCTTTCTCTACATCATCTTCCTCCTCCTCCTCTTCCTTCCCTTCCTCCTCCTCCTCCTCCTCCTCCTCCTCCTCCTCCTCCTCTTCCTCTTCTTCCTCTCCTCCTCCTTCTTCCTCCTCTTCTTCTTCCTCCTTCTCTTCCTCTTCCTCTACATCTTTCTCCTCTTCCTCTTCCTCTACCTCTTTCTCCTCTTCCTCTTGTGTGATTGAATGAGTGAGACAGTCCACCGTTACCCCCCCCCCCCCTTTCCACGTGTACCTCCATTGTATGATACTACTCTCCGCACCTGTACAAAGGAGGACCTACCATTCTCCCCCCTCCCCCTCTCCCCCCTTCCCCTTCCCCCTCCCCCCTCTCCCCCCCTTTAGAACCTTCGTCTTTCTGCTACAATAGCTCCCCTTTTCGGCATTTCCCCTCTGAAGCATTGCCCTCGATCCTTCCTGGTGAAAGGCTTCCGAGTGGCGGCCCTTGCTGGCTGGCTGTATGGCTGTCTGGCTGTTCCTTCGGTGTCACTGTCTTCTTTCTCTACCTTTTCCATTTCATTTTCTCCATTTTGTTGTCTCTCCACTTTCTTTTCACTTTCTTTCATTTTCATTTTTTTTTTCTTTTCCGGTTTTCTTCCTGTCGGTTTTCCTTCGTCTCTTCCTGCTTTCTTTCTTTCAGTTCTTGCTCTACTTCGCTGTGTTTTATTTCCTGTTCATATCATTCTTACCGCCACCCCCCATACTCTTATCTTCTCTTTTTCTCTTCTGTTTTATCTTCCTTTCTCTTTTCTTCTTTATTCGTCTCTTCTATCCCTCCTCTCCCTTTTCTTTTATCTTGTCCCCTCTCCCCTCTCTCATCACCTTTTTCCTCTATCCTCTCTTTTTTTCCTCTCCCCTCATGCCTCTTTCCACCTTCGCCCATCACCCTTCTCCTCTCCGCCCTCCTCCTCTCCTCTCTCCCACCCACTCTTTGTTTGACCAGCAGCCTCTCCTTTATACTCCCCTCTTTCATTTCCTCTTTCATATCCTCCCTTTCATCTTCTCGTTTCCCCTTCTCCTTCGCCGCCTTCCTCCTCTCGTCTTCCTTCTCTTGCTTCTTCTCTTCTGTTGCATTACCCCTTTTTCTCCGGCGTTCCCCTCTTCTCATTCGC
>NW_028234419.1:23881942-23884442 GCF_977035675.1 Penaeus japonicus
AGGTCCGTGAAAGTCTAAGGTCTTTGTAGCCACATTT
Source organism: Penaeus japonicus (assembly GCF_977035675.1). NCBI lineage: Eukaryota > Metazoa > Arthropoda > Malacostraca > Decapoda > Penaeidae > Penaeus > Penaeus japonicus. The sequence continues at coordinate 23,881,980 of NW_028234419.1, forward strand.
CACTACCAAAGGTTTGCGTATATAGCCAGATATATTATTTACAAGGAAGTGTTTAATGTGAAAATGGTTATGATAACTATGGTTATAATGATAAAGGTATTGTTGTTTGTAACACTACCGATGGTTAATGATGATGATAATGTTGATAATGAGGATGAAAATCGGCCTTTGTTATCATAACAGAGTCCGTGCATCCCAAAGGTCCGTGCGTCTAATTACTAAAAGCCACTTAAACTGTCGTCTTATTTTATGTAAAGATATGATAGAGTAACCTGGAGACTCATGCCAGTCACAGTATCTTACCTGCCTCCACCGTCCTCAAATAAATTGGTTGAGCTGGCTGGAAGAAGTCCCTCCCCCCCTCCCTCCCTTCCTTTCCCCTGTACCACCTTACCCCCCGTGTCTGACCCCCCTTTACCACCCTGCCCTCCTGCCACTCCAGCCCATACCCTCTACCATCCTCCCTCACTCCGACCGCCCCCTTCCCCCACCCCTACACCCTGTCGGATATTATACGGTCACATCCCCCCTCCCTCTCTCCCTCTCTCTCTCCCTCTCCTCCCCCTCCTCTCACCCATTCCCTCCCCAGCATTCTTGAGACTACCAGACTAACCTTTGCATGGATCTCTCTCTCTCTCTCTCTCTCTCTCTCTCTCTCTCTCTCTCTCTCTCTCTCTCTCCTCTCTCTCTCTCTCTCTCTCTCTCTCTCTCTCTCTCTCTCTCTCTCTCTCTCTCTCTCTCTCTCTCTCTTCTCTCTCTCTCTCTCTCTCTCTCTCTTCTCTCTCTCTCTCTCTCTCTCTCTCTCTCTCTCTCTCTCTCTCTCTCTCTCTCTCTCTCTCTCTCTCTCTCTCTCTCTCTCTCTCAATCCCTTCACTCCTCTCCATCCCTCCCCTCCCCTCCCCTTCCTTCCCCTCCCTCCCCTCCCCTCCCTCTGTTTATTTCTGTCTAACCATTTGTCTATATATATCGCCCTGTGATTAGAATTAGTCCTCTTTTACTTGGTGAAGTATCGTTTATAACTTTGAAGGGATAAAGTGAACGGGGTGAATGAATCAAAGGGAGGGGGAGAGAGAGAGAGAGAGAGAGAGAGAGAGAGAGAGAGAGAGAGAGAGAGAGAGAGAGAGAGAGAGAGAGAGAGAAGAGAGGGAGGGGAGAGGGGAGACGGGAGAGCGAGAGTGAGAGAGTGAGAGAGTGAGAGAGTGAGAGAGCGAGAGAGATAGAAAGAGATCGAAAGAGACTTGTTAGCGAATGGACTTAATTTTAGGGTCTGAGAACTCCTGTTGATGACATTGCTTGCGGGAAGGTCAGTTGATTGACTCTTGATCTTGCAAGTGCATTTGCTTCTCTTCTCTTTTTTTCTCTCTTTTCTATTTAGTTTTTCTTCTCTCTTTGTTTTTTTCTTCTCTTCTATCCTCTCCTCTCTCTTTTCTCTTTCCTCTTTCTCTTTCTCTTTCTCTTTCTCTTTCTCTTTCCTCTTTCCTTTTTCTCTCTCTCTTTTCTATCTCCCTTCTCTCCCTTTCATCTCTCTCTCTCTCTCTCTCTCTCTCTCTCTCTCTCTCTCTCTCTCTCTATATATATATATATATATATAATATATATATATATATATATATATATATATATATATATAATATATATATATATATATATATATCTCGCTCTCGCTCGCCCTTTCTTACTCTCCCCCTGCCTCTCTCCCCTCCTCTCCTCCTCCCTCCTGTCTCTCCTTTTCTCGTTCATTTGCTCTTCCCCCCCACCCCACCCCCTCCCTTCTTGGCCCGGGTGTCTTCCTCCTCCTCCTCCTCCTCCTCCTCTTCTTTCCTTAGCCGGGCGAGGAAGACCAGATCGATAAGGACTCTCTTTCTATTCCTTGCCCTCCCCTCTCCTCCCCCTCCCTTCCTCCCTCCCTCCCCTTCTCTCTCTTTCTCTTTCCTCAGTTTATTATGAACTTTTTTTTTTAAGAAGTGGGAGCGGCTTCTCCCTCTCCCCCTTCGTCTTTTAAGTTTGGTTGTTATTACTTTATTTTTTGCATTTCGTTTGGCCCTGTTCGATCGCTTTTAAGTTTGGTTGTTTATGTTGTGTTGTTTGTTTGCTCGTTTTTGCCTCGACGGATTTTTAAAAGTTTTTGCGTTTTTATTTTTTTTTCTCTTTGTTTTTGTTTCGAGGGATGGCTTATATAAAGAAAGTTCAATATGCTTGCGTGGGTAGTAAGTATGGCACCAAGAATAAACATGATACAGAAAAACTATTATATATACGGATGTTACTCGATATATATATATATATATATATATATATATATATATATATATATATATATATATACATATATGTGTGTGTGTGTGTATATATATATATAATATATATATATATATATATATATATATATATATATATATATATATATATATATATATATGAAATACAGGAATGAATATACGTTTATATCTCAAGGTACAAGTA
>NW_028234419.1:23889442-23894442 GCF_977035675.1 Penaeus japonicus
CCTGATTAGTGTGACCGTGCTGCTGTCTTACTTGCCCGAGGCTGGCCAGTACTCTTGCTTCTTTGTGTACCTCAGCCTGGTAAGTTGTCTCGTGTCATGCCTTAGTACTGTCGTGTGTGAGCTTTTATTGCTGTAAGTTTGATTTTATTATTATTATTATTATTATTATTACTATTATATTTTTTAAAGAAGTGATTTGAGGAGTGTCATTTAATTGTTAAAATCCGTTTGTTCTCAGTTTGATTTGAATTGGATTTTAGGATTTCAGAAAATTATCTGGGAAGTTTTGGTTAATGAAAAGGAAGAATGGAGTGGATAGTAGTAGTAAATAGCAATAATGATATTATGAACGTCATTGAAGTGATATGTTCATGGAAGTTATACTGTATTTGTCAGAATGACTCAGGTGGAAAAGGTATTGTCTTTGATACTCAGGGGAAAAGGTATTGTCTTTGAAAATACTAAGATGCTACATACTAAATGATGTGCATATTTCCTCTCAACAGGTTATGGATTTCACCCCACCACTGGTTGCAACATTCATTGCTGTGGTGGGCATCCTCTCTGTTGTCGCCCAGACAGTATTGCTGAGTCTGCTCATGAAGCAATTGTCAAACAAACATGTTATTATGGTAAGTGCTGGTTTCATTACTGTTCTTGGGTTCTCTTTGGTTTCCTTAATGAAATGTGATGTTTTGGTTGAGGCTGATGATTTGATTTAGTGGTAAGGGAAAAGAATCTTCTAATGTGTATAGTATTGATAAATTCCTTTTATGTTTTTTTATTTATCTATGTTTTCTTTTATGGTAACGAAAGGAGTTCAAGTAGTATTAGGTTTTCACTGATTTTATTTATGGTAACTTCTAAACAGAAATATTTAGAGGAATTTATAAAGTTCCTTCAAGTCTTGTGATCTCCGTGAAGTAGGTCTTTTAACGAGATGTTTACCAAAGTGGATAGACTTTATATCTTCCCATGTAGATGAGAGCATTGTCAAGATGAACTTTTGTTTATGCTTGACTTGATGTTGATCACTTAGGGAAAAGAACCTGTCCATTTTAGCAGGCCAAGGTGTATCAGTTTGTTATGACATTCATGTTTTTCCCCCCCTTTTTTTTTGTCTTGAGATTATTGCTCATTCCAGTTTCTATTCTGTGGATAGTGCTATATTTTCTGCTATGATGACTGCTATAAATGTGGTTTTATTTTATCAGGGAATCATTATTGAATTAAGGGTGGTGTAGATCAAGGTTTTAAATCTGGTTTATTATTGTTTGTGAATGTTTTTTGAGGGCCATATAAGTGTAAAGTGAAAGGACATTTAATTAGTTGCTTAACTCATTAATTTCTACCTGGATGAAAGTTGTATTATCATTTTACTATTATTGCCTTTTTGTATCCTTTAATGATTCTATATTGTTCTGATTTTGTTTTATAATTATTCACTTTCTTCTTCCAAATTGGGCCCCTCATATAAGACATCTCAAAAATTATCACAATAACCTTAAATAAACAAGACCACTCAACTAGTCCAGCAACGTCAGTAACGCCATCCAACGACTTCCAGGTGGGCCTCGTGTTTGAGATGCTCCAGCTCATGTGGTACGGCTTTGGCTCAAAGATGTGGATGATGTGGGCAGCGGGTCTTCTGGCGGCTGTATCTTCCATCACCTACCCAGCCATTAGTGCCTATGTCAGCACTCACTCTGATGTTGATAAGCAAGGTATGATGGCGGGGTTTGTTTACGGTGGTCGAAGTTTCTTTTTAGGATTTTTTTTTTTTTTTTTTTTTAATGAATTATGGTGAAATATATATATATTTTTTACTATTTTTTTACTACTTTTGTCTTCAAATTTTTTGTTTGTTTTTTCATGATTAAAGTTACTCCATCTATCACTATCATTACCTCTTCCACTCCTTCTATTACATCCTATCTCTCCAGTTTAGTCTAGGTATGCATCATCATTCAATAAACTGTCAGAAGAACTCAGCAATTCCTACTTCTTGTACCAGAACATGTTACTTAGGTTTCTGACTAAGTCAGTCCAGAATATTCTAAGCACTATGCTATTTCTTCTTGTAATTCTCCTATTTTCTCCTCTGCCTTTGCCAACTTCATCTATATTTTCTTCATAATGTTTATAACTCCTTTTCTGCCACCATGTCTCAGTCCTTCTGTGTCTCTTCTCCTCTTTCTCCCTCTCATCATTACTCTCTTCAATTCTCACACCCAAAGGAACTGCCAAACAAATCTTCCAAACAGCATGCTAATTCCTCCCTCTCTCACGTGCGCAGGAGTCGTGCAGGGGATAATCACCGGGATGAGAGGCCTGTGCTCTGGCCTCGGTCCTGCAGTCTTCGGCTTCATATTCTATCTCTTCCAAATGGATTTAAATATAGACAAAGCAGAAGGTGGAGAGCAGAGAGTAAGTAGTTCAAGCATGACTTTCGGCAAGATCTTGTTGCTCGTCTACTTTTGAAACAGGGTTGTTTTGTGTATCATGGTGTTCTAAGTGATATTTTGGTTGGATATGTTTTAATGTTTTGTCCAATACCCTTCAGTATGAATAGTGATTGAACTTAATGTCATTCTAAGTTATATTCTCATGGATATACCAGGAATTTTAAAGAAAGCTTCCTATGAATCCAAGCTATATCTGCCAAGGATAGTTTTAGATAATGTCATCATCTAAATTATTCCCCCAAATAATTGTGTCCTTGCATTTTCAGCCCAACAGCTCGGCGTCTGGGAACGGCACCTCCCACCATGTCACCAGTATCCCCAAATTGGTGCCAGGCCCACCATTTGTCTTTGGTGCTCTAATGGTTATCTGTGCACTGTTAGTGGCTGCATTCATACCCGAAGAAAGATCGTCAAAAAATCGTAAACAATCAGGTGAGCAGAGTAGGGTGTGTTTGGTTTGTAGAGATGATCATTGTTTAGTTGTTTGTAGATCAAACTGGATTACTTTGTTATTTGACTGAAGTTCTGGCAAGTGCCCTATATAGTGGTGGCTGAAAAGCATCCTGGGGAACCAGTCATTTTTCATATTTAATCCATTGATATTGTTGTTGCTATTATTATTATTATTATTATTATTATTAGATTGATCGGAGATTGGACTCATGATTACAATGAATTTTTTATTATTCCTGCCATGTTCTTTTATTTAAGAATAGATATAAGAAAAAAATCTTATTTTTTAAAAGTAAAATTTACTAACAGAAATTGATAGATGATAAACCAAACATGTATGAAAACCAGTGATCGTCTTCTATTGAATCAAAGCTTTTTAAAAAGTAGTTAGGTTATTGCTTGGTAATCCTGTAGTTTTTCTGTTTTAACTTAAGTTAATTCATCATTGTAAGCTAACATAGCCAACATATATGTATAGCATATCAGTAATGCTTCTTTCATATCATAATTTCTCTGAGTTTTCCTAACCAGTAGAACCTCATCCATCCTTATTTACCAAAGAGAGAACAATATCCTGCTCAATTAACCAAACAAATCTTCACTCACAATAAACAAAACCTCAACCAAAATGTCCTAACCAGGCAAGTCTTAACCAAAAACCTCCTACTAAACCATCCATTTATCCCCTAAAGGAACATTCTTCAGATCCAGCAAAACTAAAGGTAACCTTTTTTTCATCCCGATTATCCTAACCTGTGAAACCTTTATTAACATTATAAAGAAATCCTGTAGTAATCCTTTTACGTAGCAACGCTCTCTTAACTTTTGTCAGTCTATAGTATCTCTAAAGCCCAGGTTCCACAGCTCAGAATTATCCCTGGTCCTTGAGTCCCCTCCAGCCACCCTGCCTCCTCTTTTTGGTTCCATTATGATTACTTTCCCTGGCTAGGCTCTTCTAGGCTGGCTTCAAAACGTTTTTAAACCATATAGGATGCACCATCTCATGTCCTGATACAGTTATGCACTAGAGAGTCACTCCTATAGTTCAGTTTGTACGTTCAATCTTGTGAGACAGGGAAACATGACAATCAAAAGCTTCCATTTTCCAACATCTGGTGCTATAGTTTGCTCTGTTTCCTAACCTGATTATACCTAAACATTTTATAGTTCATATTAATATTTACTAGATTTTCAAGATTATCACAGACATAAGATCCTCATTGCCTACAGAAAATCTAGGAGGATGAGGCCAAAGAACACTAAATCTGGCACCCCTAGTTCTGCATATAGTTTACCAGAGCCTGGCCAGAAGGGTGATTATCTCAAACTCGAGTCTGGATCTAGACTCAGATGAGGCTAATGGAACCCTGGCTTAACAGACTTATACTAACATATCACTAATCCCAGAACAAAACCTATTAACAAATTTAAACTAACACATTACTGATCTTATAAGAAAACCACAACATATAGCTGATATTGCAACAACGCCTCGTAACAAATTTTAATTAACATAATACTGATCCTACAACCAAGCCACCATGTCAGGTCTAACCATGTACTTACACCCCATTTCTCATCTCTCTCCCTCACAGGAAGCAATTTAGACATATACGAGAGGGGACACAAGAAGGATGACGGGATGGATACGGCGTCGTTGCCGCTCATGGATGAGACGGGAGTGCTCTAGCCTTTTTAGTGAAGGATAGAAAGAGAGATAATACAATTAAATGTTGAAAACAAAGAGGGGAGGAAAAAAGACATGCAGACAGAAAAAGCTGAATAAAAATGGACTAATAATTACCATGGTTGAAGTAGATGAAGAAATATAAAATGGACATTGTGTAACATAGGATTATTTTGAATGATTTTGTTCATAAGGAAAGGGTAAGGAAAGAAAGGAAGGAAGAAGGATGGAAGAATAGAAGGGGGGAAAGTGGGACCTGCTTTCCAATTATTTTTATTTTCTCGCCTTTTCTCCTACTTCTTTAACCCCTTTCCTTGCATTGTGATTGACGAGTCACGAGGGTGATGGTGCAAGTACAGTGGCTCTGTGGGGGTGTATCTCGGGAGGCTTGTGAC
>NW_028234419.1:23916942-23921942 GCF_977035675.1 Penaeus japonicus
GTATATATATATGTATATATACATGTGTGTATGTAATACTATATATGTGTGTGTGTGTGTACATATGCATGTATATATATATATTATATATATATATATATATATATATATATATATTTTACAATATGTATATTATATGTACATATATATATATATATATAATATAATTATATTATATATATATATTATATATTTATATATATATATGTATATATATATAAATATAGATATATATATATATATACGTAAGTATATATGTATATATATACATATATGTACATGTGTGGTGTGTGTGTGTGGTTATGTGCTGTAATATACACACATACACACACACAATAACATATATATATATATATAATATATATATATATATATATATATATATATATATATATATATAATAATATATATATATTATATATAGTAATATATATATATATAAATATATTATATGTGTATATATATTATTAATATAATACATTATATTATATATAATATATATCATATATATATATATATATATATATATATATATATATATATATATATATATATATAATATATATATATATACATATATATACATATATATATAAATATATATATATTCATATATATATAAATAAATATATATATATATATAATATATATATATATTTACACACACATGTATATATATATATATATATATATATATATATATATATATATACACACACACACACACACATATATATACATATATATATATATATTATATATATATATATGTAAATATATGTATGAAACCATAACACAAAGCCAACGTTTCTCCACATACTTATCCTACAGTTTATAATAAAAAAAATAGAAATAGAATAAAATAAACCAAAAAGACTAACCAAACCACAACAAACAAAAATCTCCGCCAAAAAAACAACAACAACAACACTCACTTAAAACAGAAATCAGCCGCGTGCACATAGAAGTTAGTAAGAGTTCCGCTCACAGGTGGCGTTGCACAGAACTTGACTTCAGGACAAACGTTGTACCGGCCGCCCTTACAGTGCTCACACCGTCGACATGGCACTCCTGGTTCGATAGCCACGCGGTCTCCTGGGTGAGGGAAGATAGGTGTTGCTTATGGGCCTTTCAGAAATAGAGATAAGGTAGGTGTTTTTTTGTTGTTTTTTTTCATTAGGGAAGGGTGTGGGATGGGAAGGTATGTGTTAGGTTAGGTTATTGGGTTGAGGTGTAGAGATGCGGATGAATGATTTTACGCGATTTTTATATTATTTATTGTGTGTTTGTTAGGATTGAATTTATTTATTTATTTTAGATATAAGGATTTGAATTCTTTCGTAATTACGCATTACTTGTTAGAGGTTTTGGTATTAGAACCTCTTCTGCAATAGTATCTACTTTTTTTCTTCATAAATGTGAAATAAAAGACGATCAGTCTAAAAAATTAAACTAGAATCTCATGGTGTGAAGAAGCGATTTTACCTTTATACGAAAAGAAAAAAGAAAAAAATCTAAAACTTCTATCAATACAACTTGAAAACTAAAATCCGCCATTTTGTTTCTAGCGCAGCCGGCCTCGTGAGCATAACGGATTTTTTTTTCTTTCTGGTATTGTGTCTTATCACGTCAACACACTTCATTCTCATCGGCGTGTGATTTTCCGCTCGTAACTTATCATAATTGAAGAGAAATATTCCATAGCGATACATCAGGCGAGTCATCCAATACCATTGTGTGTGTGTGTGTGTGAGTAGGTTTGTGTGTGTTTATGTGTTTGTGTCTGTGTCTGTGTGTGTGTGTTTATGTGTTTGTGTCCGTGTGTGTATGTGTGTGTGTGTGTGTGTGTGTGTGTGTGTGTGTGTGTGTGTGTGTCTGTGTGTGTGTGTGTGTGTGTCTGTGTGCATCCTTGTAACCGATGAGTACCATGCAGTATGTTCCAAATTAATTGTGTCTTGGTGTTTCTTGCATGTGTCTGTCTATATATAGACCCATATACATCATAAAACCACAAAAGTCACCCAACCTACCTGGTTTAAGATGCGCAACCCCTCGACCGCACTTGACAACAGTAGCTGACGTTTCGTGCCCCAAAATAATGGGCGATTCCACGACGAAGCGGCCCGTTCTTCCCTTCCACCAGTAATGGACGTCGGAACCGCAGATCCCAACACTGCCGACGCGGAGGAGCACCTCTGTCGCAAATGGGTTGAGATTCTTTCAGTCTTCGCTTGTGATGGTTTTTTTATGGTTATGTTGGTTGTTGATAGTGTTTTAAGTAGGATTGGTCGTTGATACTTTTGATATTCTTATCTTTGTGGTTATGGCTATTATTTTTTATCTTTATTATTATTATTTTACAATTACTACTACGACTACAACTAGAACTGCAACTGGAACTAATTATTACTACTAATTACTATTAATCCAACTATTACTATTACTATCAATATTACTATTAGTACTACTACTGTTATTATTACTACTACTAGTGATATTACTGTTATTATTACTACTACTAGTGATACTACTGTTATTATTACTACTATTAGTACTACTATTAGGTCTACTACTGTTATTATTACTATTACTATTCCTACAACAATTACTGCCGCTCCTTCCAATTACTTCCTATTTCTATTAATTAATAATATTACGTCATGCCAGCCCCGTCTTTATTTACCGGGAAGCTGACCTGATATCAAAGTGTGTTTTTCCGATGAATAATAGGAAGAAATAAATAGATAGGAAGAGGGAGAGAGAGCGAGAGAAGGAAGGACTTACTGGTTAGGCTTCGGGGATGATGAGAATATACACGTCATTATTATTATGATAAGAATTTTTTTTTCTACGTGTTATGATAACAAATGCGATAAATACAGCCATTACTATGATGACCACAGTGATGATAAGGTTGATAGTTCTATTAATAACGAGGTGAGTTCCCTGTTATGTTACGGACAGGTGTAATAATAACTCCCTGGCTATATTGCTTTAATATTACTTGTAAAATGCTCGAGGGAAGATATAATATTACATGAAATATGAAAACTCGCTCTCATGTTCGTAGTTCTTATTATTATCATTATCATTATTATTATTATTCCTGTTATTTTTTGTATCACTATTGCTATTTTCTTATTGTTGTTTTTTGTTATTTATCACCGTAGTTCTTATTATTATCATTATCATTATTATTATTACTATTATTTTTTCTATCACTATTGCTATTTTCTTATTGTTGTTTTTATTGTTATTTATTATTATTATTATCATATCTAAATCGTGGATCCGCTCGCCACGCCTCGTCGCCGATTAACTTTGATCTTGATATCGCGTTTCACGTCACCACTGCCACACCCCGTACTTCAGTCATGGAAGGTAAGTGTCAGCCAACGATATAAATACAATTTTATGTCTCGTTATCCCTTCGTTTCTCGCCATTGCATGACCCCGCATTATTTAATTTTTTTTCTCCCCTCTGATTCCTTTTCCAATTTTACAAGTCGTGACAGAGCAATTGTGAAAGGTATGATCTATTTAAACTGATGATACTTATCAACATTGTTATCCTTATTAGAAATGTATTATGGTGTTACCATGAATATACCTTGTGTGTTTGATCTCATTAGGGAAGTAAATATCAGCTCTGCGGCTAATCACTCTCCGCAATCCTCAGCAACTTTTCTGGTTACACAGAAAAGTTGTTGACATTTCGTCATGTCATTAGCTCTTCCCTGTCATATACATATATATACATATGTATATGTATATGTATATGTCTCTCTCTCTCTCTCTCTCTCTCTCTCTCTCTCTCTCTCTCTCTCTCTCTCTCTATATATATATATATATATATATATATATATATATATATATATATATATATATATATATGTGTGTGTGTGTGTGTGTGTGTGTGTGTGTGTGTGTGTGCGTACTTACTTAACAGTAAACATCCAGAGAGAGAAAGAGAAAGAGAGAGAGAAAGAGAGAAAAAGAGAGAGATTCAGACTCAGGGACAAGTAGCCACAGAGGTGTTTGAGTCTTCAGCTGACACTGATCCATTGCACTGCCGTATTGCCGCGTGTTTTATTACAGTATTTATTCCATTTATATACTCTGTGCATGGGATATTCATGACTGATTTCTATTAACGTGGATTGTTTGTCTCGCATCACCAATTTGTTTGTTTGTTTGTATGTGTGAGGTGATTAAGAGTAATCTAGACTCTTCATATTGTTGCTGTTCTTACTTTTATTATTATCATTATTATCATTGGTATTATTATCATTATTATTATTGTTTTTATTTATATCATTTGATGAAAACAAAACAACGATGAAAATCACAGGAAATCGTATCATTATTACTATCATTATTACTACCATCATGATTATCAATATTGCCATTATCATTATTATTATTACAATTATCATCTACAATTTTTCGTCTGCAATTGGTGACAGGGGGTCTTGCACATTCAAAGGAGAGATAAAAAAAAAAAAAAAAAAAAAAAAAAAAAAAAAAAAATATATATATATATATATATATATATATATGTGTGTGTGTGTGTGTGTGTGTGTGTGTGTGTGTGTGTGTGTGTGTGTGTGTGTGTGTGTGTATTCTCTCTTTTAGAATGTTGGGGTTTTTGGTTTTATGTATTGGTTACTATTCACTGTTTACCATTACGAATTATTCAAAGCATATTGGCGTTTCTCTTCTTGTGCGATAATAAACACATTTCAAAATTAACCCTAGAAAAAATATAAAGCGAAACATGTAAGTAAATAAGGAAAATATACTGCCAGATATTGGAAATATTATAAAAACGTCTTTAAGGCTAAAGTTCCCGGCACTATTCAGTAAAGCTTTGCCGCTCCGTGCGACTTGTTTAAGGAAATTGGCCACTTGAGAAGCACCGTGTAGGCAAATGCCTTGAATAGAATCAAGAAATACTCCTTGACCGCGGCTCTGTGTGAGTTGCCTGTGTCGTTTGTACA
>NW_028234419.1:23944442-23956942 GCF_977035675.1 Penaeus japonicus
GTTAATGACATTACTTTATTTTCATTATTATTGTTACTGTTCATGTTTTATTTTCATTATTATTGTTACTGTTCATGTTTTATTTTCATTATTATTGTTACTGTTCATGTTTTATTTTCATTAACATTAGCTACCCCCCATCTTAAAACATTTGACCTGTTCATTGCTGAGTCTCTGCATATGACTACGATTAAACCAGAACTCAACAACTGTGCAATTGCAACCACCCTATTCACTACGTAAACCACCATCCACCCTAATTGATTGTCTTCCTTCTGCTCATTTCTCACAATTAACATGCTTTCGAGCCAATATTAATGTGATATATATCATGTTTTTGCTTTATGTTTAGGAAATTGTTTTTTGTATTTCCAATAATTGTTGTTTTCCGCTTTATTATAACATTAATAATGAAGGTTGAATCTCAGAAACGTTTTCAAAAAGGAAGTTTTTTTTTCTCTACCGTACTGTTTTCTTTGCTTGTTCAAGATCAAATTCCCGCGTGACATATTCATAACCCATTATGTCGAAGGAAATATCACATGGGCTTGTAAAGAAGGATAAGAAAAAAAAGCCTTTTGGGTAAAATGTTGGAAAATGATATGAAATATCTTGACACCTGCAAGAATTATGGAGCCATACCGGACTTTATGAAATTCAATATCAAATACATATATATTTCTATATGTATATTGTACACACACATATATATACATATAATACACACATATATATACATGTAACACACACACATATAAATATGGATGGGCCGTCGTTGGAAATGGCCGCAGCTGGGGCGTCTTCAAACGCAAGGTATTTAGTCCCAGCTTCAGTCCGAGGTTAGGATGGACATCCACTCGGAGTGACGGCTTTCCGCTGCCTAATCCTAAAGTTCTTCGAGAAAAAGGCATCGTCTTTCTCCTTAAATAGAAAGAGAGTTCGAAATGCAAACCCAGATCAAATATATGTGTGTATATACATATGTATGTATATATATATAGTATACACAAACATGGACATAATATATTGGTGAACATATATTATATTCAATATGGGCTTTGTCTTCATTGCAAACCTAAGTTACGTTACAGACTGGGAATACATTTCAAAAAGATGAAAAACAATTCCTCTAGTTCCAACCTTCTCATCATACTTTTATTTATTTTATTTTGTTCTTAATGATTTATGCTTATCTTTGACTAAACAATAGTAAACACAGTGACGTGTACACATAGAAAGAAAGGCATGTTTACTTTCTGCAAGAATTCTGCCATGATTGCGATCGTTTTTGAAGCCTAGTTTATCATTATTCAATTTTATTTTTTGGTTGAGGGTAAGAATCTGAATATTCTTATTTTGCCTTAATATCATAACGAGAAAGCCAAGAGTCCACATGTCCTAGATATTTAATCTTTTACTTTCCATTCATCAGTTTATCAATTATTGCAATAATTCCATACATTGCAATACAAAAACTAGAAAGGTCACACGTGGCCTTTTCCCTCCGAACCCTTTCCTTCGTGTTAATATTTTCTGAACTTTTTGTTAATTGTATCGGATATAGTTTATTCCCTTGATCTATTTTTGAATCATCTTTCGTTTGGTTAAATAAGGCGTTTAACTGACTTTTGAATGCTTCAATGACCAATCGAACACGGTTCACGAGATCGAATAGCGTTCGAAGAAATCTATAATATATATTCGAAAGTACTTACAGGGATCGTATCAGAAAAAGGATTATAGGGATCGTGTGAGAAAAAGGATAGCATAAGGTTAATCTCTGGTTTATTTCCACATGATAAAGTCAAAATTCGTTAGCCGTTAAATGGTCTTGGTAGAAGAGGTCCTCGTTTCGAAGCCTCACCAGCCGTAGCCTCCGCGTCCATAGCCTCCGCGGTAGCCTCCGCCGTAGCCTCCGCGGTAGCCTCCTCCATAGTAGCCTCCGGAGCGCCAAGGGTCAGCGTCGGCCAGGGCGTCGGGCTCAGGCATGGCTCGTGCTGCCCCCATCAGGGCGGACAGAACCATCGCCACAGCGAGAAAGAGCGACATCTGGAACACAGACGCGGGAGCTCAGTGGCAGGAATATAGGGAACAGTGGCAGTCAGCATTTTACGTAGATGGGCAAGCCCTACATATGGCATCATGTACACACACACACACACACACACACACACACACACACACATATATATATATATATATATATATATATATATATATATATATATATATATATTAATAACACTGCCACTACATGGATTGCTTTCGCCTGAAGAGGAACTGAAAAAGTTTTTCCTTTCATTTAGTGGCAGTGTTATTAATTCTGTTATGTGCACGTTAATGTGTTTTTTGTGATTCATATATATATATATATATATATATATATATATATATATATATATATATGTATGTATAGACAGATGGATGTGCAAATATATTTGTATGTATAAATATCATATCATATATATATGAATGTATATATATTTATATATATCTGAACAATGAACTTCTAGACTTATTGTTTGTAAACTTACGAATTTCATTTTCGTTGAGTTCAGTTGACTGTCTCAGACTATGCAGCTTAGGAAGTTGCAGCGCTTTATATAGCGGAGCGCCGGCTTGAGTTGCCACGTTGCAGGGTAAGCGGTGTGTCCTCACAGGAGATGGGGAGGGTGGAGTGGGGGGAGAGGGAAGAGGGGGATGGGAGGGGGGAAGATGCAGCAACTTGGGAAATCGGGGAATTACCCTTTTTTTTTTATTTTTTTTATTGATCTCTTTAGCTCTTCTTTGTATTGCAATAGTTAATCTTACATTATTGACACTTTTCAATATCGCTACTGCTCTTGTCATTACTTTATTATTTTTGTTACTATCTATGTTTTATCTATAGTATAATTATCCACTGAGAGTATTGTCATTTTAGCATTGCTATCATTACCATTTATAGATACACACACATGCACGCACGCACGCACGACACACACAAACGCGAGCACTCACACACATATATATACATATACATACACACATATGTGTGTTTGTATTTATGTACACACACACACACACGCATATATACATAAATATGTACTGTCGGCCACATACAAAAGGTACACGCATTTTAGTAAGTAGGGTCGAGTCACTGGTAAACATGGAGTTTTACAATGAATTTAAGGCATTGTGAGATATTTTAGCAAAGAGTAATTGCCCCTTCACGTGTTCTTCATATAAGTGGAGAGAGAGGAGCACGTGAGGGTGGGTGAACATGAGGAGGAAGAAAGGAATGGGAGACGGTGGAAGGACGGAAGAAACTTGGAGAGAGGGCCGGGTGTGAGGGTAAGGCCTCATCCAAACGGCCAAGCTTTTACTTAGCAAACTTTGCGTCGATGTAACGTCAGAAATGGAAAACCCGCGAGCAAAACCTTGGGATTAGGAAGCTTCATTACGAGGCTTTGCTCGCGGTTTCTCTGTTTCTGACATCACACTGAGCAAAGTTTAGCTCGCCCGTCTCGACGAGGCCAGAAAAAGCGAAAGGTTTCGAAAGTTATACTGAGGAATGATCTGCTAAAAAAAAAAAAAAGATATAATAATGGTCATTTATCTAAAGATAATGGCTACTAATACACTTCGTAAAATGTATGTTCGTCGAGCATTCATAATTTTTTGTCGTATTCAGTGAATGAAGAGGGTATTATGTTACTAATATTATATTCTTGGTGCATTGTTAATACATAAGAGCCTTGGAATGATCCAACTAGCTAGATAGCTAGTTTAAGAATACTTGCTCAACTGACCCACCTAAGGAAACTTTTCAAATGGTTTACTTAATATCTATGAAACCTACAGTGGCTTTATATTTGTACAGATCAATCCGCATATAGACTTATCTTATATTATAAACGGCAACATTGTGGTTTGGAAACTTTTCCCATAATGGGTCATAGATAAAGAAACGAGTTAGGGCGTGTTGAAAAGAAACGAAACTACGATTTCATATTATTTCATTCAAGTATATGTATGTGTTTTCCTAGAAATACAAATGGCACTACAGACTGGTCGGGGTTTGCAAGTGATAGTTCAGTGTACGTGTGCGTGTGCGTGTGTGCATGTGTGCGTATCCCAGTAGCTTTTCTCTGTTTCTCAGGTAAGAATTGTTTCATGAACTTCCCAGTGCTTGTTGTTTTGCAATTGCCAAATGCATCATTGGCTTATAATCGGAGGGGGGGGGGGGTAGTGCTTAATTTAAGGCATATTTTCACATTTCTAGGATATTGGCGTGATGCCTGAGGAATGATAATTTTTTTATTATTTTTGCAAATAATCGAATGTGGTGTAATCATAACACTTGATACATGCATTTTTATATTTGCTATACAATCCTCTATTATTTAGTACAATTATACTTTCGAAATCAAATCATGAGAAATGAGGACTCGAAGGTAGGGAAAACAGAAAGAAGTCTGGAAGTTTGCAAAATATAACACCTAAAATTTGCGTTATGTTCATACTATTAATCATTTTTGAATGATCACTTATAATTGATATATAATTTATATGTCAATCAGTAATTTGATTATTTTATCCGCAAACAGCCAATCAATCTTCAATATGCATTTTCTTTATCATTAATGTCTGCAATTTCACATATAGAATCCATCTACAGATAGCGTCACACACACACACATATTTACATATGTATATATATACATATATACATATATATTTGCGTGTGTGTGTTTATATATATATATATACATATGCATTATATATATATATATATATATATATATATATATATATATATATATATATATACATACATACATACATATATATATACATATACATATATATATAAAACATGAAGAGGGAGATAGAGAGAGATGGCTGGGGACGGGATAGCATTTACAGATAACGTTTCACACACACACACACACGCATGTGTATATATATATATATATATATATATATATATATATATATATATATATATATATATATATTCATATTTATATATGTAGTAAACATGGAGAACGAGAGAGAGAGAGAAGACAGAGGACGGGAGGTCTCCAAACGTACGAGTTCGAGTCCACTCGCGGTAACGGTCTCTCACTGCCTACGCCAGACTCCTTCGTAAGAAGGTACCGTCTCTCCCGGTGAATAAAAAAGCAAGTTCGAGATGTAAAACGACATATATATATATATATATATATATATATATATATATATATATATATATTAATCATATATATATATATACATTGCATACACAGAGAACCATGGACACACCAAGCGTTTTTCAACCCTTGTTAGTGTATCATTTATGATAATAAGGATCTGAAAATTACTGATATTTGTTTATTGTTATGACGAGATAAGTAAGTCTATATCCTGTGAATATTGAATTCCTCTTTGATTTTTCTTTTATCAGTTTATAACTAATTACAATAATTCCATACAGTATTTTTAGTATTTCTTACGGTAATTGTTATTTCCTTCATTTGTCTGTTAATTTTTCGTTTGTCACAATCAGCCATTTAACTGACCCTTAAATACTGCAACTTCATTACCAGTCAAATACATTTCACAAGATCAAAAGACGTTCGAATACATAATAGATATTCAAAATGATTATAGGGATCGTATCAGAAAAAAGGAATCCATAAGGTTTATCTCTGGTTTATTTTCATAATAAAGTGGAAAATCCATTAGCTTGTCCTTCAGATCAGAGTAAGCGTCGTTAAATGGTCTTGGTAGAAGAGGTCCTCGTTTCGATGCCTCACCAGCCGTAGCCTCCGCGTCCATAGCCTCCGCGGTAGCCTCCACCGTAGCCTCCGCGGTAGCCTCCGCCGTAGCCTCCGCGGTAGCCTCCGCGGTAGCCTCCGGAGCGCCAAGGGTCAGCGTCGGCCAGGGCGTCGGGCTCAGGCATGGCTCGTGCTGCCCCCATCAGGGCGGACAGAACCATCGCCACAGCGAGAAAGAGCGACATCTGGAACACAGACGCGGGAGCTCAGTGGCACGGAATATAGGGAACAGTGGCAGTCAGCATTTTACGTAGATGGGCAAGCCCTACATATGGCATCATATACATATAGATATGGATAGATAGGTATACAAATATATGTGTAAGCATATGTATCATATTATATATATGTATATATATGAATGTATATATACATACATATATATATGTATATGAACAATGAACTTCTAAACTTATTGTTTGTAAACTTACGAATTTCATTTTCGTTGAGTTCAGTTGACTGTCTCAGACTATGCAGCTTAGGAAGTTGCAGCGCTTTATATAGCGGAGCGCCGGCTTGAGTTGCCACGTTGCAGGATAAACAAGGTGTCCTCACAGGAGCAGGTGGGGAGGGTGGAGTGGGGGGAGAGGGAAGAGGGGGATGGGAGGGGGGGAGATGCAGCAACTTAGGAAATCGGGGAATTACGCGATTTGTTTGTACATTTGTTTTCTCTCTAACTATTATTTCCATTACAGAAGTTAATCTTAGAATTATTGACATTGATATGATCAATATCACTTCTTTATTCTCATTATTACCGTTGACATTTCATCTCCTTTACTGCTATCTACTTCTGTTTGTTATCTTGGTCATTACTATCATTTTGATCTGCATCATTTGCTGGAATCTTTTTATCCTCATCATCATTCCCATCCTTTCGCTTATCATCACTCATTACAATTATTTTCGTCACCATTATAGATATAATTGTTTTGTATATGTGAATGTGCATTTCTTCCTCTGTCTGTCCATACATATCTATCTATGTATCTATCTATCAGCATGTATACATATAAATATATATATATATATATATATATATGTATGTACACACAAATATATATGTACATCCATGCGTATATATGTGTATATTTGTAGATATCTATGTATATATATGTATATATATATATGCATGCCTGTATGTATTTGTGTTCAGGCATATATAAACTTACAAATATATGTACATACATACCCACACACAAATATGTATGTATGTATATGTGTAAATATATATTTATATATGTATATATGTATAATGTATATATGTATATGTATATGTATATATATGCGTCATATACACCCAAATGTACACATATGTATACATATATATGTATATATGAATATATGTATATATATAAATGCATGTACTGTATATATATACATATATAAATAAGTAGATAGATAAATATACACATATATATGTATGTATATATACATATATATCTGTGTGTGTATACTGTTCTTATATCTCAGACTTACATTCACATTTATGAATACATCCATTATATATATATATATATGTATGGATGTATATTTGTCATATATACGTACATATATACACATATCTGTATACACACAGACACACACATATATATATTTATTTATATATATACATATATATGTATATACGTAAATGAGTGTGTCTGTATGTATATAGACATGAACTTATTAATCATTGGACACTAATGTTCACTTCCTTAGATTTGAAAAAAAAGAATCAATATTGCATGTTTGTAACTATAACTTCATGACCATGTAATTTTTCAGATTGAAGAAACTTTTCAAAAAGACAAGACGATTTTTTCTTGTCTTGTCTGATAAGTTTAGTGTCTGTCTTGTCCTTATCGAGAATTTGTGCCAAAATGTGTATATCATTTTGGTATGGAACTTATCATTGATTTTCCACGTTTATGTTCATAGCTGATTACAGCAATTCTATATATCACGATGAAACTGGAATCGAAAGTTCACATGTGCCCTTTTTCCTTCGTTTCTCCTTTCCTTCGTGTGTAATTTTCTCAAAGTTTAAGTTTTCTTATCTCTAGGTCAGTTCTATCGATTATAGTTCAATTCATCGATTTGTCTGTCAATCATCTTTTTCTTAGAGTGAATTATTTATTGACTTTTGATTGCTGCAACTTCATTACCAGTCAAATACATTTCACAAGATCAAAAGACGTTCGAAAAATACATAATAGATATTCAAAAATGATTATAGGGATCGTATCAGAAAAAGGATTCCATAAGGTTTATCTCTGGTTTATTTTCATAATAAAGTCGAAAATCCATTAGCTTGTCCTTCAGATCAGAGTGAGCGTCGTTAAATGGTCTCGGTAGAAGAGGTCCTCGTTTCGAAGCCTCACCAGCCGTAGCCTCCGCGTCCATAGCCTCCGCGGTAGCCTCCGCCGTAGCCTCCGCCGTAGCCTCCGCGGTAGCCTCCGCGGTAGCCTCCGGAGCGCCAAGGGTCAGCGTCGGCCAGGGCGTCGGGCTCAGGCATGGCTCGTGCTGCCCCCATCAGGGCGGACAGAACCATCGCCACAGCGAGAAAGAGCGACATCTGGAACACAGACGCGGGAGCTCAGTGGCACGGAATATAGGGAACAGTGGCAGTCAGCATTTTACGTAGATGGGCAAGCCCTACATATGGCATCATGTACATATATATATAGATAGATAGATATACAGATATATGTGTATGCATATGTATCATATTATATATGTATATATATGAATGTATATATATACATACATATATATGTATCTATGAACAATGAACTTTTAAACTTATAATTTTTTAAACTTACGAATTTCATTTTCGTTGAGTTCAGTTGACTGTCTCAGACTATGCAGCCTTAGAAGTTGCAGCGCTTTATATAGCGGAGCGCCGGCTTGAGTTGCACGTTGCAGGATAAGCAAGGTGTCCTCACAGGAGCAGATGGGGAGGGTGGAGTGGGGGGAGAGGGAAGAGGGGGATGGGAGGGGGGGAGATGCAGCAACTTAGGAAATCGGGGAATTACGCGATTTTTTTGTACACATTTGTTTTCTCTCTAACTATTATTTCCATTACAGAAGTTAATCTTCGAATTATTGACACTGATATAATCAATATCACTTCTTTATTCTCATTATTACCGTTGCTATTTCATCTTCTTTACTGCTATCTACTTTTATTTGTTATCTTGGTCATTATTATCATTTTGATCTGCATCATTTGCTGGAATTTTTTTTATCCTCATCATTCCCACCCTTTTGCTTAGCATTATTCATTACAATCATCATTTTCATCATTATAGATATAATCGTTTTGTATATGTGTATATATGTATGTGTATATCTTCATCTGTCTGTCCATACACAATTATCTGTGTATCTATCTATCTACCAGCTTGTATAGATATAGATGTATATGTATATATGTATACATATATACATCTGTGTGTATAAATATATGTATAAATATATATATATATGTATATATATAAATGTGTTTGCGCACATCTTATGTATGCATATATGCTCATATTTGTACAAACATATACAACTATATGAGTATATATGCACACACACAATGTGCGCGCACACACATATATATGTATATATATACATATATGTATATATATGTGTATATGAGTATATTTGTACATATATATGTGTATGTATATATGCATATACATATATATGTATGGATGTATGTATGTGTGTCACTTATATATGTATGTACATATACACACACAAACATGTGTAAATATATATATATATATATATATATATATATATATCTATATATATATATGGTTATATATGTATATATATATATATATATATATATATATATATATATATATATATATATATATATATATATATATATATATATATGCGTCATGTCCACCTACATGCACACTTATGTATACATCTATGTATTAATTAATATATGTATATATACATATATATGCATATATATAAATATGTGTGTGTACTGTTCCCATATCTCAGACTTACATTCACATTCATAAATACATCCATTAAACATATATTTATATATATATATGTATATATATGTATATCTATATGTCATATGTACGTATATATGTACATATATATGTATACACACACGCACACACGAACCCATTTTTATACATATATATGTATATACGTAAATGAATGTCTCTGTATATATTTACATATATATATATATATATATATATATATATATATATATATATATACAGAAAAATGAACTTATTAATCATTGGACACAAATGTTCACTTCCATAGATTCTCAAAAAAAAAAAAAAAAAAAGGAATCAATATTGCAGGTTTGTAACTATAACTTCATGACTATGTAACTTTTCAGATTGAGGAATCTTTTTAAAAAGACAAGGCGATTTTTTTTTTTTTTTTTTTTTTTCTAACCCTCTTCTTAATAGCTTTCTTTTTGTCCTGACAAGTTTAGTGTCCGTCTTGTCCTAATCGAGAATTTGTGCTAAAATGCGTATATCATTTTGGTATTGAATTTATCATTGACTTTCCACGTTTCAGTTTATATCTGATTACAACACTTCCATATATCACGAAGAAAGTAGATTCGAAAGGTCACATGTGCCCTTTTTCCTTCGTTTCTCCTTTCCTTCGTGTGTAATTTTCTCAATGTTTAAGTTTTCTTATCTCTAGGTCAGTTCTATCGATTATAGTTCAATTCATCGATTTGTCTATCAATCATCTTTTTGTTTGTTAGAGTGAACTATTTATTGACCTTTGATTGCTGCAACTTCATTACCAGTCAAATACATTTCACAAGATCAAAAGACGTTCGAAAAATACATAATAGATATACAAAAATTATTATAGGGATCGTATCAGAAAAGGATTCCATAAGGTTTATCTCTGGTTTATTTTCATAATAAAGTCGAAAATCCATTAGCTTGTCCTTCAGATCAGAGTGAGCGTCGTTAAATGGTCTCGGTAGAAGAGGTCCTCGTTTCGAAGCCTCACCAGCCGTAGCCTCCGCGTCCATAGCCTCCGCGGTAGCCTCCGCCGTAGCCTCCGCCGTAGCCTCCGCGGTAGCCTCCGCGGTAGCCTCCGGAGCGCCAAGGGTCAGCGTCGGCCAGGGCGTCGGGCTCAGGCATGGCTCGTGCTGCCCCCATCAGGGCGGACAGAACCATCGCCACAGCGAGAAAGAGCGACATCTGGAACACAGACGCGGGAGCTCAGTGGCAGGAATATAGGGAACAGTGGCAGTCAGCATTTTACGTAGATGGGCAAGCCCCTTCATATGGCATCATATACATATAGATATAGATAGATATGCAAATATATGTGTATGCATATGTATCATATCATATATATGTATATATATGAATGTATATATACATACATATATATGTATCTATGAACAATGAACTTTTAAACTTATAATTTGTAAACTTACGAATTTCATTTTCGTTGAGTTCAGTTGACTGTCTCAGACTATGCAGCTTAAGAAGTTGCAGCGCTTTATATAGCGGAGCGGCGGCTTGAGTTGCACGTTGCAGGATAAACAAGGTGTCCTCACAGGAACAGATGGGGAGGGTGGAGTGGGGGGAGAGGGAAGAGGGGGATGGGAGGGGGAAAGATGCAGCAACTTAGGAAATCGGGGAATTACGCGATTTGTTTGTACATTTGTTTTCTCTCTAACTATTATTTCCATTACAGAAGTTAATCTTAGAATTATTGACATTGATATGATCAATATCACTTCTTTATTCTCATTATTACCGTTGACATTTCATCTCCTTTACTGCTATCTACTTCTGTTTGTTATCTTGGTCATTACTATCATTTTGATCTGCATCATTTGCTGGAATCTTTTTATCCTCATCATCATTCCCATCCTTTCGCTTATCATCACTCATTACAATTATTTTCGTCACCATTATAGATATAATTGTTTTGTATATGTGAATGTGCATTTCTTCCTCTGTCTGTCCATACATATCTATCTATGTATCTATCTATCAGCATGTATACATATAAATATATATATATATATATATATATATATGTATGTACACACAAATATATATGTACATCCATGCGTATATATGTGTATATTTGTAGATATCTATGTATATATATGTATATATATATATGCATGCCTGTATGTATTTGTGTTCAGGCATATATAAACTTACAAATATATGTACATACATACCCACACACAAATATGTATGTATGTATATGTGTAAATATATATTTATATATGTATATATGTATAATGTATATATGTATATGTATATGTATATATATGCGTCATATACACCCAAATGTACACATATGTATACATATATATGTATATATGAATATATGTATATATATAAATGCATGTACTGTATATATATACATATATAAATAAGTAGATAAATAAATATACACATATATATGTATGTATATATACATATATATCTGTGTGTGTATACTGTTCTTATATCTCAGACTTACATTCACATTTATGAATACATCCATTATATATATATATGTATGGATGTATATTTGTCATATATACGTACATATATACACATATCTGTATACACACAGACACACACATATATATATATTTATTTATATATATACATATATATGTATATACGTAAATGAGTGTGTCTGTATGTATATAGACATGAACTTATTAATCATTGGACACTAATGTTCACTTCCTTA
>NW_028234419.1:23961942-23964442 GCF_977035675.1 Penaeus japonicus
CAGGTTGTTACAAATTGATCGCCATACCACAACTCCATTTCATCCCTCTAGTAATGGGTTAGTTGAACGTGTTAATGGCACAATTATACAAATTCTTAGGAGCATGACAATGGATAACCCTAAAGAATGGGATACAATGCTCCCATTAGCAGTATTTGCTTACAACTCTGCATATCACAGAACAGTACATGACTCCCCCCACTTTTTGATGTATAACAAAGATCCTTCGGTACCTTATTTAAAATTCTTTCATGATAGTGGCCCCTGGTATAATGTAGATGACCTAAAACGTAAGACCTCTGTCATTGCAAACAAGGTCTATAATCGATGTCAGTTATACTTAGAAAAGGGTGCAGCCGAACGTGAAATATACCAGTCACGCTCTCGACTCAAAGACATAGAGGTTGGGATGCGTGTATACATAACCTCACAACCCAAGCCAGGGTTGTCCAGAAAGCTTCAACCTCTATTTGAAGGACCTTACCGTGTACTAGCCAAAGTTAGTGGTGTGGTCTATAAGCTTAGACACATTAGGTCTGGTCGTGAATTATCTGTACACTCTGAAAGAATTAAAATCGAAGGGTGCATGTCATCACACGAGAGTAATAATGTTAGAAGAGCATATCCAGTACATGAGCCAGTAAATGATAGTGACAGTGATGAAGAGCCTTCTACTCATTCTCCTGTACCAGAGAGTACATTGGGAGGTGACAAAAGTGCCGAGGCAGAGGGAGTTTTGTTAGGTGGGCCCACCAGGAATCTCCGGTCCCGAAAACATGCCACACAAGGGCACTAGAGTAGAAGGGTTGTATTAAAATGCACAGAGCCAATCCCAATCACTTGAGCAATTATGCAAAAAGGACTGTGCTATGGTGGGTTGTCCCTGACAAGGTTGATGCCCGGGAGATCTCTAAAGACTCCTTATAGCCATCTGAGCCGGTCCAAATCACTTGAGCAATTATGTAAAAAGGACTGTGCTATGGTGGGTTGTCCCTGACAAGGTTGATGCCCGGGAGATCTCTAAAGACTCCTTATAGCCATCTGAGCCGGTCCAAATCACTTGAGCAATTATACAAAAAAGACTGTGCTATGGTGGGTTGTCCCTTACGAGGTTGATACCCAGGAGATCTCTAAAGATTCCTTATAGCCATCTGAGCCAGTCCAAATCACTTGAGCAATTATACAAAAAAAAGACTGTGCTATGGTGGGTTGTCCCTAACAAGGTTGATGCCCAGGAGATCTCTAAAGACTCCTCATAGCCATCTGAGCCAGTCCAAATCACTTGAGCAATTATACAAAAAAAAAAAGACTGTGCTATGGTGGGTTGTCCCTTACGAGGTTGATGCCCAGGAGATCGTTAAAGATTCCTTATAGCCATCTGAGCCAGTCCAAATCACTTGAGCAATTATACTGTACATTAAAGATTGTGCTATGGTGGGTTGTCCCTGATAAGGTTGACACCCAGGAGATCTTTAAAGATTCCTTATAGCCATCTGAGCCAGTCTAAATGACTTGAGCAATTATACATTGAAATGTACAGTGGCCACATTCTAAAATATCTGAGCAAATAGTGAGAATGTTCTGAGGAATAATTACTAGGTAAGAGCTAGCCACTAGTTTATACATAACATGCCAGACATTCGAATAATAATACACCAATAATAATAATAATAATAAAAAAAATGCTACTCGCTCTGGAGTCCCATCTCGAGCCCTGGGTCAACAGAGGATGGTGACAGGAGAAGCCAGTTAGGTGGACGCACTTAAATCTGTTCCTCACATGTCTACCACAAAAAAAAAAAAAAAAAAAAAAAAAATCACTAAAGTAGATACGAAGCATGTGGCCATGCTCAAATCTACCATATCGCATGTAACAGTATGTTAACACCAATATTAGCGGCTAGTGTGATGTCCTTGCCACACTGAGGACCTGATTCGGCAAGCGGGCACAATAGTTTGCCTATAATGCATTGTACTATGCTGCTCTGTTAAGTTGGCCTCATGATCGCGGCATTGGCTATGCTGGGGCCATGAGTGACCAACTAACAAGATTTAGATAATATTAGGTACTCACAAGGACACAAGTCATTAATAATAATGGCTCAAGATAAAATTAAGTACTAAAGTTATTTAATAACTGTGACGTGAGTCATGAGTAATAATGACTCAAGACATAGGCATGTTAAGTATAGCTTTATAAGTTGCCTTTATGTTCTGTACTTAAGGTCACTCTTTCTATATAGTACTTAGTGTCCATATCACTGAGATTACCTGATGATCAAGACTATTTAAATGTCTTACGATTCTGGTATATATTCATATATTAGCTTGTAGACGCATCAAGCACTAGGTTCATTACCAATTCTTCATGGTTTAAGTCTCCAAGTACAGTGCACTTTGAAGGACATGTTCATGTTCATGTTGACTTCATCCATGCTACTTGCCAATCTGGAATATTGTGTTTATTAGGGAGAGTTCTGCTTAATGTTCGAGCGCCCCG
>NW_028234419.1:23971942-23974442 GCF_977035675.1 Penaeus japonicus
CCCAGGAAAACCAAGGGACTCTACCCAAGTTTTTTTTTTTTTTTTTTTTGTATTATTATTATTGCTTTCGACTTCCCTGGCGAGATTCCGAGAGTCCTTTTGGGATTCGAGAATAGGAAAATAACGTCCCAGTGGCTCGCTCGGAGAACCTTGGATGATTATTAAGATTTCAGTTTGGTTTTCTTTCTTATTTTTTTCTTCTTCTTCTTCATCGATTTCTTTATTTTTTTCGTTATCGTTTTCTTATTTTTTCCTCCATCCTTTTATATTTCTTTAATGTTTATCTTAGCAATATTATTTCTCCAATTATTTTTTTTTATTTATTTATTTTTTTTTTTGGTCTTCCTCCTTATCTTCTTCTCCTCCTTCTTCTTCTGTCTCTTCTTATTCCTTTACTTCCCATCATCTTCTTCTCCCTCTTCTTCTCTTCCTTTCCTCCTCCTCATATTTTTCTCCCTCTTCTATCATTTCTTATTCCTTTTCCTCCTCCCCATCTTCTTCTTCTCCCTCTTCTTTCTTCCTTATCCTCCTCCCCATCTTCTCCCTTTTCTATCTCTTCTTCCCTTTCTTCCTCCTCATCTTCTCTTATTTTTCCTTTTCCTTCTCCTCATCTTCTTCTCTTCTTTTTCCTTATCCTCCTCCCCATTTTCTTCTCCTTCCTTTTCCTCCTCCTCATCTTCTTCTCTTCTCTTTCCTTATCCTCCTCCCCATATTCTTCTTCTCCCTCTTCTATCTCTTCTTCCTTTTCCTCCTCATCTTCATCTTCTCCCTCTTCTCCTCTTCTTCTCTTCCCCTTCGAGCGTGGAATCTTCCCCTCCTTCTTCTCTCTTTTCCATCTGTCAGAAGGAATGCAATAGCTAATCACCTTGGTATTTCCTGTCCATATTGCTTATGGGATTTCTTCTAATTTATCATGTCATATTACAAACTGTCACTGTTATATATGTGTATATTTATCACTCTCTGTCTGTCTTTCTCTTTCTGTGTCTCTCTCTGTCTCTCTCTCTCTCTCTCTCTCTCTCTCTCTCTCTGTCTGTCTGTCTCTCTCTCTGTCTTTCTCTCTCTCTCTCTCTCTCTCTCTCTCTCTCTCTCTCTCTCTCTCTCTCTCTCTCTCTCTCTCTCTCTCCCCCTCTCTCTCTCTCTCTCTCTCTCTCTCTCTCTCTCTCTCTCTCTCTCTCTCTCTCTCTCCTCTCTTCTCTCTCTCTCTCTCTCTCTCTCTCTCTCTCTCCTCTCTCCTCTCTCCTCTCTCCTCTCTCCCCTCCTCCTCTCTCTCTCTCTCTCTCTCTCTCTCTCTCTCTCTCTCTCTCTCTCTCTCTCTCTCTCTTTCCTTCTCTCTCTCCTCTCTCTCTCTCCCCTCTCTCTCTCCTCACTCTCTCCTCTCTCTCTCTCCTCTCTCTCCTCTCTCTCTCTCTCTCTCTCTCTCTCTCTCTCCCTCTCTCTCTCTCTCTCTCTCTCTCTCCCTCTCTTTCTCTCTCTTCTCTCTCTCTATCTCTCTCTCTCTCTCTCTCTCTCTCTTATATAATATAATATATATATATATATATATATATATATATATATATATATATATATATATATATATATATATACATATATATGTATATATACATATAAATACATATATATACATATATACACATATATATACATATACATACATATACATACATATATACATTTATTTATACATATATATATATACATATATATACATATATATATATAATGATAACAGCCAAATGGAAATGACGACAATAACAATAGCAACAATGAAAACAAGGATAACAACAACGATAATGACGACAATAATAATAATAATCATAATACCAATGATAATGACCAACAATATATAACAATAATGAAAATAGATCATAAATGGGCAGTTCCCCCTCGATCCCAAACCCACAGCAACCCGGCTTGATCTGGAAATCGGTTGACCCAAGTAAGACAAGGGATTCCCAGCCAAGCCAGCTTCTTCAAGGTCATAGCAAGAGCGTGCGTCTATGGGCAAGTGCGTATGTGTGTGTGGGTGGGTGGGTGGGTGGGGGGGGGTGTTTGTGTGTGTGTGGGTTTGTGTGTGTTTGTGGGGGGGGAGGGGGTGTATGTGTGTGTGGGGGGGAGTGTTTGTTTGTGTGGGTGTGTGTGTGTGTGTTGTATGTGTGTGTGTGTATGTGTGTGTGTGTGTGTATGGGTGTGTTTGTGTGTTATGTGCGTATGAATATATACGTCTAGGAGTGTGTTTATGTGTGTATGTTTACATGTATGTCCAGAAATGTGTATAGTTGCGTATACCTGAGTACGACTGTGGGGGTGTGTCTGCTGATATCTGTATGCGTGCGTGTGTCTGTGTGTGTGTGCGTGCGTGTGTGTGTGTTGCGTCTTTTTCTTCCGTAAGTTATACGAGAGGAAATGCCAGAGAATGCTTGCCTCTATATTTCTTCTCTCTCTTACTTGTTTCTAGGTATTTAGCGGTCCCTCGCCTCTTCTTCTTCTCATTCTT
>NW_028234419.1:23979442-23984442 GCF_977035675.1 Penaeus japonicus
AATAATGTATGTATATACATATGTGTGTATATATATAATATATATATATATATATATGTTTATATAAATGTACATTATATACATATACAAAATGTTTACATATGTATATATATATATAGATATATGTATATATATATGTATATATATACATACATATATATACAGTATATATATATATATGTATATATATATATACATACATTATATATATTATAATATATGTATATAGTATGTATATATATACATATATATATATATATATACAGTATATATGTATATACATATATTCATCTACATGTATATATACATATATGGATATATATGTATATATATACATATACGTATATATATACACATATATATATACATATAGATATACATGTATGTATATATATGTATATATATATATATATTTATGTATATATATATATATACATATAAATATACATGTATGTATATATATATATATATATATTGATATATATGTATATATATTGATATATATATATACATATATATATATATTGATTTACTTATACATGTATATACATAGTGATATGTATATATATCTATGTATACATATAGTGATATATATATATGTATGTACATATATATAAATATATTTATATATATATATATATATATATATATATATATATATATATATATATATATATATATTATACGCAAAAGGGAAGTACAGATATGACAGTTGATTTATTTGTCACATCTATTTCCTCTTGATTTTTGTTCTCTTTTTCTTTGTTGTATATATAAAGTCTAATTCAGTCACGTGTCCAAATGCGTGAAGCAAGATTTTTTTTCCCGCATTTTGACTCTCGTTTTCTGTTGCTAACCTTGAAGTTCGTTTTCTGTTCGTTACGCAAGTTTGTCACATTTTGAAACACTCTGTCATTTTCTCTCTTAATCTTTTCTCTTTTTATTTATTAGTTGAAAATACTGCATGGAAAACCCAGCACAAAAATAAGGCAAATATAAAAACGTGAAAGCAGGGAAAGGTAGAAGCTGTAGATGAAGGGGTAACTGATATAAATACTAATTTTCTATTCTTAGCTTACTAAAGTACGTTCACTTATTTTATCTATTATCTTATTAGGAGGCTTTAGAAGGTTTTTTTAATGCTTTAATTAATGGGATATAGATATAGATCTCCAGTCGTTTTTCATTGAAGAAATATGTATCTTTGCTTTCATCATAATCATTATTATTATCATTTATATCAATGATGCCATTATCATAAACATAATTCGTGTAATTATTATGATTCATCATTATCATAATTGCTTTAATGAAAATAATTATGATGATAATAAAATCATCAGTTACGATCAGCAATGCTTATTTCATCATCATCATCATAACTTTTCATTACTTTTTATTTCTTTATCATCATCATTACTTTTTAACCATGGTTATTTTACCAGTTAGATATTTAAAAGGGATAAAATCACCACAACTATAGGAAAATTCCAGGAAACTGAAGCAAGAGATGAACTTTTTGGTTTTATAATCGTAAATAAACCCTGGGAAGTTGCTGAATAAAACACACGCACACACACACATACACATATTTAAATACACGCACTGACAACACGTACACACGCACACATACACATTTATAAATACACGCACACACAAAGACGTACACACGCACGCATACACATATCTAAATACACGCACACACAAACACGTACACACGCACACACACACATTTATAAATACACTCACATATAAACGCATACACATGCACACGCATACGAACACTTACACACGCACACATACACATTTATAAATACACGCACATACAAACGTGTACACACACACACACACGCCCATGAAACAGAACGTTTTCCACGGCCAAATCTCTCTTCACATCACCGCCTTCAAGTGACTGAAGAAGAGGAAGCGGGGGGGGGGGGGGGGATGTCCCAACTAGGGAGGGTTGATGGGGACGGATTTCCCCGGGTCTTCTTAGATCGGGGGGGGGGGGGGGGTTAGCTATGCTGAAGAGATGTGACGAAAGGGTTTCCAAGGTGTATGATAACACGTGGAAGAGTCCTTGGGGTTTGACTCCTGTTGTTAGGACTCCTGCTGGTGGTTGGGCAACGCCGTGGGATGCGCCTTGCACCAACTTGCAACTGCACCCACCTTTGAGTCATCTACCTAGGATAGACAAGGGCGGGGTAGAAGAGAGGGGGAAAGGGAATGGAAGGAGAGATGGAAGAAAGGTGAAAGATTAGTTTGCTGGTAGTCTATGGACTATGGTTCATAGTATGAGTCAGTTACTTTGTAGCCTATGACTCGAAGCATGAGTCAGTATCTGTCAGTTAGCTGGTTGCTTCTGACTCGTAGTATGAGTCAGTATCTATCACAAAGCAAACGCAGTAACGAATGAATAAAAGGGAAATGAAAGAATAAATTCAATGGGATGGGGAAACACTAAACCGTGACATTTGAACACTCAATACTTCCTTTTAGTTTCACCACCTAAAGAGGAATCAAAGAGCACTCGAAACGTCACTAATTTAAGGCTTCCTCACCCACTATGGATGTTTCATTTCGAGTTATCATACGCCATGCGAGTCCCGTGGTTCATGAGTCTTAACATGACACAGAGTAACGGGGAATGGAAATTCGTTTTATGTTCTTGGAAAACTTAAATTTACCTTTTCTTCCGAACATCATGATATAGTGGCGTTTTCCAGATCAGAAGACCCGTCATTCTTAAGTTCCTCGTTGGGTCTTACGCTTCTGACGCTTTCTTTTTTTTTCTATCCACTTTTCTCTGTTTAAAGTCCTCTTAATGGATTTTTTTTCCACGAGATTGCTGATTATCATAATGTCTCCTCATCATTCAACGCTTGATATTCTTAAATTTCGCTTAGCATCTGTGTAGCTATGGACACAATCCAAACCCTCACAAACCAACCGTGTTTCGAAACCCGTTCGGAACAGATAATATTCCGAAATGCGGTTTTACAGTCGAACCCTCGCCGAGTGTAAACACCGTCCTGCTGTAAGGGGTAACGCCATCCATTGAAATATTTTAAAAAGGTAGATGTCCATATATTTTTTTCTCGTTTTTTCTCGTTCTGAAGGTTAGGAAGTAGGGTGGAAAAATAACTAAGTTACAGTCAGAAAATGAATACTTTTTAGATTTATAACCCACACACACACACACACACACACACACACACACACACACACACACACACACACACACACACACACACACACACACACACACACACACACACACACAAACACTTTCAAAAATTATTTAGATGATAGTACTGGAAAAGGAACACTTTGAAACGATATATGCAATCTTTAGAAACTGTTTAGAAAGCATGCGAGGAAAAGGAAAGTGGTATAACATCTTAAGAAAGTCCTAGGCGACCTTGAAATTACTTCTCAAGGTCACCCCGACGAGGAAGAAAAGGGGAGAAAGTGTAAATATAAGCGAGAGAAATCATGTGTTTGAGACTCTCGCTCTCTCTCTCACTTTCACTATTTCGCTCTTTCACTAAGGGTCTTCCCCCATATCAGAAATGGACCTGTCCATATACATTCATTATGGAAACGATTTTTTTTTAACACAGAAAAATATTTCAAATATATCCTTTTCCTTCCGTCAGCGGACTTGCTCTTGTTAGTATAGGAGCTGAATACGGGCGCGCACGCGGACACACACACACACACACACACACACACACACACACACACACACACACACACACACACACACACACACACACACACACACACACATATTTTCAGAAACTATCTAGACAACAGTACTAGAAAAGAGATATTTTGAAACGATAGAAACAATCTTTAGAAACTGTTTAGAAAGCATCCGAAGAAAAGGAAAGTGGTAGAACATCTTAAGAAAGTCCTAGGCGACCTTGAAATTACTTCTCAAGGTCACCCCGACGAGGAAGAAAATAAAAATATAAGCGAGAGAAATCATGTGTTTTACTCTCTCGCTCTCTCTCACTTTCACTAAGAGTTCTCCCCCCACCTCAGAAATGGACCTGTCCAGATATATTCATTATGGATACTATCTTTTTTAACGAAAAAATATTTCAAATATTTCCTTTTCCTTTCGTCAGCGGACTTTTCTTGTTATTATAGGAACTGAGTACGGGCGCACGCGCGGCACACATACACAAACACACAAACATTTTCAGAAATTATCTAGATAACAGTGCTAGAAAAGGGACACTTTCAAATGATATATGCAATCTTTAGAAACTGTTTAGAAAGCATCCGAAGAAAACGAAAGTGGTATAACATCTTAAGAAAGTCCTAGGCGACCTTGAAACGACTTCTCAAGGTCACCCCGACGAGGAAGAAAAGAGGAGAAAGTGAAAATATAAGCGAGAGAAATCATGTGTTTGATTCTCTCGCTGTCTCTCTCTCACTTTCACTATTTCGCTCTTTCACTAAGGGTTCTCCCCCACCTCAGAAATGGACCTGCCTGATATATTCATTATGGAAACGATTGTTTTTAAACAAAAAAATATTTAAAATATTTCCTTTTCCTTTCGTCAGCGGACTTGCTCTTGTTAGTGCGGGAGGTTGATCACACACACACACACACACACACACACACACACACACACACACACACACACACACACACACACACACACACACACACACACACACACACACACACACACACACACACACACACACACACACACACACACACACACACACACACACACACACACACACACACACACACACACACACGCGAAATCCCAAACATATAAGAAAAAACAAAAAACAAAGTGAAAAGACATACATATCCTAGCGAGATCAAGCACAACAGACTTATTATTTCCGGGTCAATTTCCAAAAGGTAATTCGTTCATGGTAATTGTTTTTTCAACATGAACGCGTCATCTGTCATTACTTGGAGGATATTTCACACTTTCGTAAAATTAGATGTTTTGCGAGCTGATGTT
>NW_028234419.1:23994442-24009442 GCF_977035675.1 Penaeus japonicus
CGCTCTCTCTTGTACGAAAGCTTCCTGGTGACGGTTTCCAAAATCAGAAGTCGGCCAGGAATTGTGAATGGATCTGGGAGTGTGATCACTTTCATTCATTGTGTTTTGAATATTACCATTATCGTGTATTTACTGCTTTGCTTTACTAAAATTGAATGTATGAATATATGCAGAAATACCGCAATAGATATGCATATATTTTATTGTGTGTATATATGTATATTATATATATACATATATATGAATATATATATATATGTATAATGTGTGTGTATGTTTATATATGTATATATATATATATATATATATATATATAATGTGTGTGTTTATATGTCTATTTTTTCTATATAGCGCGCGCGCACACTCTCTCTCTCTCTCTCTCATTGACATATCAACCATCATAGTGGATCTAAATTTTCTTAGTCCCCCCTTTTACTACATTTTCTTTAACTCGTATAACCTCCGTTTTCTGTAATAGTGTAAAATTTCCGAGATCAGCTTCAGTTGAAAGTTCGAGTGAAAGGAAGTCTAGTATAAGTTTCTCTCAGACATATATCTGTTTTCTCTATCTTCTCTCTCTTTATGATGACCTTGGAATGTCATCTCTAGGTCGTGTGGTCCTTTAAGGCCGCTCTCTCTTGTACGAAAGCTTCCTGGTGACGGTTTCCAAAATCAGAAGTCGGCCAGGGATTGTGAATGGATCTGGGTTTGTGATCACTTTCATTCATGGTGTTTTGAACATTACTATTGTCGTGTATTTACTGCTTTGCTTTACTAAAATCCGATAAAACTGAATGTATGAATATATCCAGAAATAGTTCAATAGATATGCATATATTTAATTATGTGTTTGTATCTATGTATATATATATGTGTATATATATAGTTCACACACGCGCGTGCGCGCTCACGCACACATACACATATATAGACATACATACACATGTACACACACACATACACGCGCGCGTGCGCACGCATGCACATACACATACAAACAACAACACACACATTGTTGACTTACAGTCATTGGCTTACAGAGTAAGTAATATTGAAGGTGAAATCAACAATATATCTACAAACTCATCCATCCACCAAGCTTTAAGCAGGGAGGGCTCAGGTAGTGCTAGTGCTAGGCTTACAGTAGGTTGTAGTAATGGAATTGTATACTGTATAGTGTATACCTGTACTTAAGCATAATCTAGGGAATCTTACAGAAATGTTTCATATTTAGGGTATCTGGTCGAATGTCCTTTTTTTTAAAGTTGAAACAAACGTTAATTGAAGTATTGAATATTGTTAAACTGTTAGTTCCTAGAATACGATGATAAGAAGGTATATTTTGATTAGATGTTATCAAAGTAGATGTGAAGCCGTTTAGAAAGATAGAGATAAACAGTTTTCAATAACATATTTACGATATTAGACACATCAACCATCTCAGTGGCCACATGGGACCTTAATTGTCTTAGCACCCCCTTTAACTACGTTTTCTTTAACTTGTATAACCTCTGTTTTCTGTAATAGTAATACCCCTTTTAATTACGTTTTCTTTAACTTGTATAACCTCCGTTTTCTGTAATAGTAAAATTTTCAGGATCGCTACCAGTTGAAAGTTAGAGTGAAAGGAAGTCTAGTATAAGTTTCTCTCGGGCATACATCTATTTTCTCTATCCTCTCTCTCTTTATGATGACCTTGGAATTTCATCTCTAGGTCGTGTGGTCCTTTAAGGCCGCTCTCTCTTGTACGAAAGCTTCCTGGTGGCGGTTTCCAAAATCAGAAGTCGGCCAGGAATTGTGAATGGATCTGGGTTTGTGATCACTTTCATTTATTGTTTTGAGCATTACTATTGTCGTATATTTACTGCTTTGCTTTACTAAAATCTGATAAAATTGAATGTATGAATATATGCAAAAATAGTATATATATATATATATATATATATATATATATATATATATATACATATGCGCATTTACACAATACCAGGTTTTACACTTTTTTTTCCTGTAAAAAATAATCACAAGGTTTTATGTCACGGATTTCAGACTTTAGGAGTTTGTCACCTCAGGCAAGTCCTGTAATGTGTGAGATCCTAGCAACGTGTACTCCAAGTTCCATAACTAAACTTTGCTAGTCTCGTGCTGAACTTGCTAGGCGATCAGCATACGTATGGATTCCAGCGTGTGGTGGTGTCATCACTAACTGTATAACAAGGCTTTTTGCCGCGATAAACGGTTATTCTGATATCGTTTGTATTATTCGCAGTAAACTCCCCATCTCAATTATAATAGCATGGTCAGTTACCGTAGACTTTTATTGTGTGATTATCAGCGATAAGGTAGCTTAATAGGTTAAACCAAATGATATTTCCGTAAATGATACAGGTCTATCTATCAACAGATATGAAGGTAGTTAATCCCTGGTGGTCATTTTGATTGTGGATAACAATTTTAACGGATATTAACCCATTGCGTACGGGTGTCATGACATACATGACGTAGGAGCTTTGGCCTGACGACGGGCGTCATGACGTACACGACGTTCGGGGATTTTGGATCACTGTGCTATTTTATTTTGCTATGAAAAAGGAATGAGTGATGATGGCTACTGCAGTCCTAATTACTATAATTACCGTAATATCGTGCAAGCTTAACGTCCAAAACCTAGATGGCACCACTTTTTTCTAGCACCAGCAGGTGAGAGAGCCTTGAATGGCACCCATCCACGGTCTCTAGCATGCACTGTCTCTATAGAGCGATGGCACACACTAAGTTGATGAACCCTTGCTCTAAAGTACCGCCGATGATGGATGTGCAGGCAGAACGAGAAGAGGAAGGTGACTCAATCCATACCCAGTGTCTAAAATGTGCTCCTGTGCCAATATGGATGTCTTTCACTGTGGCACTCACAGTCACAAGCACAGGTTTCATTCCTCTTCCCTACCTCTTCTTGTTATCTTTATTGTAGGTGGTTATATGTTTCGTATTCGTTCATGACAGCACAAAAATACGAAAAAATAAAGTTGCCTTTTGTCCTCCCATAAAACAGCAATACTTCTATCACATTGAGTATAAAGAAAATAATGAGCTAATATGGATAACATACTACAATTTTAGTCAACTGCAGCACTGATAGAGCCTGTCATACGGCACATATAAGTCTCTAAACTCAATAAAACACACAAAAAAATAAAACACAAAAACCGCTCTAGTTTTACAATGAATGACTGAAAGAGATTTGGATGCTTCAAATTATATTGCTTCAAGTGGTCTCTCTCTAAAATAAAACCTATCCTGGAGGCTGGGCAAGCAAATTAATCTCCGTCTGCAATGGGTTAAGATGATTATTTTATTTAATACTTTTCGAATACGAAAATTGTTGAAGAAAATAAAGAAATAAAAAATAGGGGTATTGACATATGCGATTGGATCTCCATATATCGATTGTTTGAAGAAAAGAAAAAGCTTAACTTCCTAAAATTATAAATTATGTAATTTACATATTCTCACTATTTAAACAACGTTTAAACTATATTTTACTATCTTGTGTCTATAGCAGTATCACAGTTCACGGATTTTTTTTCTTATAGATAAAAAATGCATATAAGTAAAATATGATACGAAATATTTTCAAATTTCCCACTTTATTTTGTTTACCTTTACGGTCAAAATTATATCTTATGACATATTACATAACAAATTTAGGGTTACCAGGCGAGTCCATTGTAGAGACAGGGGAGGGCACGTGAAAGGTAAACAAACCGACCCAAATGCGAAAGTGAGAGTGAGAAGTGAAATGAACGGACAAAAAAAGTTTCTCTCGCGCGAACTGGCGTTTTCCAATCTCTTTCTTAACACAAAATGACCTTGGTTGCTCTGCTTCTAGGTCGCAGTTGTCCTTTCACCTCGAAAAGCCTCACTTTCCCCTCTCCCCGGGTCTCCAAAAGCGAATTTCGCCAACGGTAAAAGTTGAGAATTTGAAAATGGTCGGTCGTTGTTTGGAAAGCTTTTGATGTTTTACTTTCCTGTTCGAGGAGGATGCATATTTTCTCTTCGTCTCGACTTTCCCTTGTACTCTCGTAGACTTGGGTGTTTGAATTCAGTTTTACGTATTTTAATTACGCATTTACGCGCGTAGATACAAATTCATTTAAACATACTGTCTATGCATAACTTCAAAATACTGTTTATACAAGTACCCTAACACTGTAACTGTGATAGCCATGCAATATATATAATTTGTTTTGTTTATTTTTGTGATGCAATGATTGTGATAAACTGCATGGCATTGCTTATTTTCTGACGGTCATTCAACTTAACAATTTGCAGTCCACATAGTACCAAATTGTCGTTTCCATCATTAAAAGATTTCACGTGTTTATAGTCGAAATTATATTGCAGGTTACCCATTTTTTATTGTATTGATGAGAAACAGCCTCGCTTATTATTTAATGACACATAAAGAAATATTTGAAATATATATGTAGAATAATAATAATAATAATCAATATACACGGGCAGGTCCATTTCTGATGTGGGGGAAGACCCTTAGTGAAAGAGCGAAATAGTGAAAGTGAGAGAGAGAGAGCGAGAGAATCAAACACATGATTTCTCTCATTTATATTTTCACTTTCTCCGCTTTTCTTCCTCGTCGTGGTGGCCTTGAGAAGTCGTTTCAAGGTCGCCTAGAACTTTCTTAAGATGCTATACCACTTTCCTTTTCTTTGCATGCTTTCTAAACAGTTTCTAAAGATTGTTAATATCATTTCAAAGTGCCCCTTTTCTAACACTTATCCAGATAGTTTCTGAAAATTTTTGTGTATGTGTGCGCGCGGACGCGCGCGCACCCATACTCAGCTCCTATACTCACAAGAACAAGTCCGCTGACGGAAGGAAAAGGAAATATTTGAAGTATTTTTATTTTTTTTAAAGAAATCGTTTCCATAATTAATATATATGGACAGGTCCATTTCTGATATGGGGGAGAACCCTTAGTGAAAGAGCGAAATAGTGAAAGTGAGAGAGAGAGAGCGAGAGAATCAAACACATGATTTCTCTCGCTTATATTTTCACTTTCTCTTCTTTTCTTTCTCGTCGGGGTGACCTTGAGAGGTCGTTTCAATGTTGCCTAGGACTTTCCTAAGATGTTATACCACTTTCCTTTTCTTAGGTTGCTTTCTAAACAATTTCTAAAAATTGTTTCTATCTCTTTCCTTGTACTGTTGCCTAGATAGTTTCTGAAAACTTCGTGCGTGCGTGTGTGAAATGTTTCAAATATTTTTCTGTTTAGAAAAATCGTTTCTATAATTAATATATACGGGCAGGTCCATTTCTGAGGTGGGGGAAGACCCTTAGTGAAAGAGCGAAATAGTGAAAGTGAGAGAGAGAGAGAGCGAGTCTCAAACACATGATTTCTCTCGCTTATATTTTCACTTTCTCCGCCTTTCTTCCTCGTCGGGGTGACCTTGAGAAGTCGTTTCAAGGTCGCCTAGGACTTTCTTAAGATGCTATACCACTTTCCTTTTCTTCGGATGTTTTCTAAACAGTTTCTAAAGATTGTTTCTGTCGTTTCAAAATATATATTTCCAAGTACTGTTGTATAGATAGTTTCTGGAAATGTGTGTGCGTGTGTGTGTGTGTGATCAAACTCCCGTACTAACAAGAACAAGTCTGCTGACGAAAGGAAAATGAAATATTTGAAATAGTTTTCTTTGTCTAAAAAAAATCGTTTCCATAATGAACACGGGCAGGTCCATTTCTGGGGTGGGGGAGAACCCTTAGTGAAAGAGCGAAATAGTGAAAGTGAGAGAGACAGCGAGAGAATCAAACACATGATTTCTCTCGCTTACATTTTTATTTTCTTCCTCGTCGTGGTGACCTTGAGAAGTCGTTTCAAGGTCGCCAAGGACTTTCTTAAGATGTTATACCACTTTCCTTTTTTTCGCATGATTTCTAAACAGTTTCTAGAGATTGTTT
Organism: Penaeus japonicus; assembly: GCF_977035675.1. NCBI lineage: Eukaryota > Metazoa > Arthropoda > Malacostraca > Decapoda > Penaeidae > Penaeus > Penaeus japonicus. The sequence goes on from NW_028234419.1 coordinate 24,000,422, forward strand.
CTATCGTTTCAAAATATTTTTTTTCTAGTACTGTTGTCTAGGTAGCTTGTGAAAATGTTTGTGTGTATGTGTGTGTGATCAAGCTCCCGTACTAACAAGGGCAAGTCCGCTTACGAAAATAAAATAAAATATTTGAAATATTTTCTTTGTTAAAAAAAATCGATTCCATAATGAATATATCTGGACAGGTCTATTTCTAATGTGGGGGAAGACCCTTAGTGAAAGAGCGAAAAAGTGAGTGAGAGAGACACATGATTTCTCTCGTTTATATTTACACTTTCTCCTCTTTTCTAGGACTTTCTTAAGAAGTTATACCACTTTTCTTTTCTCCGCATGATTTCTAAACAGTTTCTAGAGATTGTTTCTATCGTTTCAAAATATCTCTTTTCTAGTACTGTTGTCAGATCAACCTCCCGTACTAACAAGAACAAGTCCGGTGACGGAAGGAAAAAGAAATATTTCAAATATTTCTGTTTAAAAAATCGTTTCTATAAAGAATATATACGGGCAGGTCCATTTCTGATGTGGGGGAGAACCCTTAGTGAAAGAGCGAAATAGTGAAAGTGAAAGAGACAGCGAGAGAATCAAACACATGATTTCTCTCGCTTATATTTTCACTTTCTCCTCTTTTCTTTCTCGTCGGGGTGACCTTGAGAAGTCGTTTCAAGGTCGCCTAGGACTTTCTTAAGATGTTCTACCACTTTCCTTTTCTTCGGATACTTTCTAAAGTTTCTAAAAAAAAATTATATCGTTTCAAAGTGTCCCTTTTCTACTGCTGTTGTCTAGATAATTTCTGAAAATGTTTGTGTTTGTGTGCCGCGCGCGCGCCCGTACTCAGCTCCAATACTAACAAGAACAAGTCGGAAGGAAAAATAAATATTTCAAATATTTTTGTTTAAAGAAATCGTTTCTATAATGAATATATGCGGGCAGATCCATTTCTAAGGTGGGGGAAGACCCTTAGTGAAAGAGCGAAATAGTGAAAGTGAGAGAGAGAGAGAGCGAGAGAGTGAAACACATGATTTCTCTCGCTTATATTTTCACTTTCTCCTCTTTTCTTCCTCGTCGGGGTGACCTTGAGAAGTCGTTTCAAGGTCGCCTAGGACTTTCTTAAGATGTTATACCACTTTCCTTTTCTTCGCATGCTTTCTAAACAGTTTCTAAAGATTGTTTCTATCGTTTCAAATTGTCCCTTTTCTAGCACTGTTATCTAGATATTTTCTAAAAATATGTTGGTCCGTAATTGAAGTGTTTTCTAACATTGTAACACAGTTTTCATTTTCTCTCGGTTGATCAAGTAGCAGTATAGCTGAAATTACTATAAACTTTTTCCAATACAATTTCTTTTTTTTAATAAAATTGCGTTATTTTTACTGCAAAATGCATTCAATTTTATATTCAGTATATGCGGGCAAGTCCATTTACCGAAGCAGGTGAGAAGCTTAAGTGAAAGTGAAAGTAAGTGAAAGTAAGGCTGCCCGCACACGAGCAACTTTTTATTGTGAGTTGTCACAACAAAAAACTGTCGCAATTAAAAAATTGTCGCAACGAAAAGTTGTCGGCAAGGTACATCCGCACACGAGCCACGCGATGGCGACAACTATCATGGATGCCGTGGAGGTAGTAGTAACCTGTGCACTCCTGCTCAGGAGGAGACGAAAAAAGAAGCCAAGAAATCACTGGGTACACCCCATAGTCAGTCAGCGATTACTACGTGGAGCATTCCACACATTGTTTGAGGACCTAAAAGGGCACCCTGATAATTTTTTTAATTACTTTAGGATGTCACAGGAAACCTTTGGTCATCTAATCACATTAACTGGGCCCCTTATAGCACACCAGGACACCAACATGAGGAAGTGTGTGCCAGTAGAGGAAAGGCTGGCTGTAACATTAAGTTAAGGATAAATAAGGAACATGTTTATTCGTATTACATGTAATTTATTGACATAATTAATTATTCTTCTTGAAAAAGCACTACAGGGAAATGAAGAAAATATGTTCCATTTTCAGAAAAGAAAAATACATCACTATTTCTACACTACACATCGCTGTAGATATGATTGAATTGCTTTCAGATGTAACCAATACTTTGTGAATAAAAGAAAATGTATTTCCTTATATATTGAGCATAATAAAAAAAAACACTTCAACACTTCAACAAAATCAATGAAAGATTCAACAATAGAAATCTGGAAAAAAACTTTTAATTATTTTTATATTTAGATAAACTAATGATATTGGTTATCAGTGAACACCAGAATAAATTGGAATACATGAACAAGAAAATACATAATATTTAATCCATTACACACTGAGCACTAATCATGTGTGAAAATTATAATGGTCTTATTATGACAGCAGGCTGGGTGGTGGCGACAACGGAAAGTTGCTCGTGTGCGGGCTCACATTTAAAATAACGTTTTCTATCGCCGGCCACAGTTGCCAACAATAGTTGTGTTGTCCGAGAAATTGACCCGAGCGCAACTCCCTCTCAATTTTTTGTTGTCGCCTCAGGAAAAGTTGTCCATGTGCGGGCTACCATAGCGATGTGTGTGTTCTATATTTGACAATTTTCTGGTTGTGACAACTCACAATAAAAAGTTGCTCGTGTGCGGGCAGCCTAACACACGCAATTTGCAATTTCTCTTGGTTTTATCTCCACTTTCCCTTCATAGTTTCCTCTTCGGGTTGACCTTGAAAAATCTTTTCAAGGTCGTTCTGAACTCTTTTTTGAAAGATGCTGTTTCATTTTTTCTTGCCGTGATATGTGTTCACTGTGAATAGTTACAAGCAGAGAAACTTCAGTGTGTGTATGTGTGTGTGTGTGTCCTGTTGCGTTGTTCCAAGTACCTCGTTTGATTGTTCTTTGTAATTAGTTTGTTTAAAAATAACTCGTGTGTCCGACTTCCTTTTTTTATCTCACAAATAACTATATCTATATCTCACTGAATAACTATATCTTAATGTATTTAAAAGTTTATGATATGGGCAGGTCCATTTTTAAAATGGGGGAAGACCCTTAGTGAGAGAGCCAGACAGTGAAAGTGAAAGTTAGAATGAAAGTGAAAGTTACAGACACATGATTTCTCTCGCTTTACTCTACACTTTCTCTTTTCTTCCTCTTTGCTGTGACCTTAAGAGGACTTTTCAAGGTCGTTCGGGACTTTCTTAGCATCCAGTGTCACTTTTTTCGCCTTTGTCTGTTTTTATAGTGTTAGAAGATTGTGTGTGTGTGTTTGTGTGCTTGTGTGTGTGTGTGTGTGTGTGTTGTGTGTGCTTGTGTGAGCGTGTGTGTGTTATCATAGGTGATGCAGAGTCCTTGTATGTAAATCTATATGTCTTTGTGTTTTTTTGTGAGATCTTGCATACCCTCCGTTCCCTACTTTCTCTTTATTAGACCGCTAAGTATGGCGTAAAATAACCCTAGAATTTTGTGGATACAACGATCATTTTTGGTAATTCGAAATTTAAGTATTTTCTGTTCTCATGGCACATTATAGTACATCCTGCTTCAAAATCATTATAACCAATATTTTTTTTATAATAGGAAAATTAATGCCAGTTGTTTCAAAAGTTGACTAAAAATGAAAAATAAAAAATATTTATATCTATAGCCAAACACTTACATGTTAACGTGCATGCAATTATGATGGCAATCATATATTTTTTTAGATGAAATAAGTAGAAGAAAATATAAGACAGACAAGTCCATTGTTCAGAACAGGGGGGTCTCTTAACGAAAAAGTGAAAGTGAAAGAGTGAGTGAGAGTGAAAGTGATATTCTCACACAGGTGATTTCTCTCGCTCTCTTTTCACTTTCTCTGCCTTTCCTCTTCTGAAGAGTGACCTTGAAGACACCTCTTTAAGGTCATTTACGACTTTCTTAAGATGCTCGCCCGGTTTTCTTCCAATGGATAGTTTCTTTAAGATGCTCTCCCTAATTTTCGTCTTTCTTTCTTTCTTTTTTTCTGTTTTATATTATAATTGGAAAATTAAGGCCAGTCATGTCAAAAGTTAAGTGTTTTTCGTAGCTGACTAAAAAGTGGAAGATAAAGATTTATATCGATTGCCAAACACCTGTATGTTAACGTGCATGCAATTATGATGGCATTCATTTTTGAGGTAAAATAAGTACGAGAAATATATGACGAGTCCATTGTTCAGAAAAGGGGGGTCCCTAAACGAAAAAGTGAAAGTGAAAGAGTGAGTGACAATGAAAGTGATATTTTCAAACACATGATTTCTCTCGCTCTCTTTTCACTTTCTCTGCCTTTCCTCTTCTGAAGAGTGACCTTTAAGACACCTCTTTAAGGTCATTTACGACTTTCTTAAGATGCTCGCCCGATTTTCTCCCTGTGGGTAGTTTCTTTAAGATGCTCTCCCTAACTTTTGTCTTTCTTCTTTCTTTTTTTCTGTTTTATATTATAATTGGAAAATTAAGGCCAGTCATGTCAAAAGTTAAGTGTTTTTCGTAGCTGACTAAAAAGTGAAAGATAAAGATTTATATCGATTGCCAAACACCTATATGTTAACGTGCATGCAATTTTGATGGTATTCGTATAATTTGTTTTTGAGATGAAATAAGTAGAAGAAATATAAGACAGACAAGTCCATTGTTCAGAAAAGGGGGGTCCCTAAACGAAAAAGTGAAAGAGTGAGTGAGAGTGAAAGTGATATTTTCAAACACATGATTTCTCTTGCTCTCTTTTCACTTTCTCTGCCTTTCCTCTTCTTAAGAGTGACCTTGAAGATACCGCTTTAAGGTCATTTACGACTTTCTTAAGATGCTCGCCCGATTTTCTCCCTGTGGTTAGTTTCTTTAAGATGCTCTGCCTAAATTTTGTCGTCTTTGTTTCCTTGGCTTAACATTGATGATTTGAATATTTTTTCCCGTTTTATTATAATAGGAAAATTAAGTCAAGTCATTTCAAAAGTTCTGTGTTTTTTTCGTATCTGACTAAAAAAAAAGAAAAAGATTTAAATCTATTACCAAACCTATATGTTAACGTGCATGCAATTATGGTGGCATTTATATAATTTATTTTTGAGGTAAAAGAAGTACGATAAATACATGACAAGTCCATTGTTCAGAAAAGGGGGGTCCCTAAACGAAAAAGTGAAAGTGAAAGAGTGAGAGAGAGTGAAAGTGCTATTTTCAAACACATGATTTCTCTTGCTCTCTTCTCACTTTCTCTGTCTTTCTTCTTCTGAAGAGTGACCTTGAAGACATCGCTTTAAGGTCATTTACGACTTTCTTAAGATGCTCGCCCGATTTTCTCCCTGTGGTTAGTTTCTTTAAGATGCTCTGCCTAACTTTCGTCGTCTTTGTTTCCTTGGTTTGACCTTGGTGTTTTAAATGTGAAAATGGTTTAACATTAATGCTGCAATTTCTACTTTCGATTGCATTTTTTTTTTTTTCAAAATAAAGATAATATTTTAATTGATGGTTGAATTGAATAATGACGGATTTATCCATAATGATTGCTATCCTTTAACAAGTGTGTAGTGAATATATATATATATATATATATATATATGTGTGTGTGTGTGTGTGTGTGTGTGTGTGTGTGCATGCGTGCGCGTGCGCGTGTGCGTGTGCGTGTGTATGTATGAATGTATGTATGTGTGTATGTCTATGCAGCTGATGATAATACTAATACCGTGCTCACTACTATTACCAATGATAATAGTTTGGGCTCATCACCATGACTGGGAAGAGAGATCCACTTTCCAAATGAAAACGAAATTCCAAGTGGTCTGTACTTTCTCTTTCTTTCCGATCTCAAGGTCATCTGGAACATTTACAAGACGCTGTATCAACTTTCCCCTTTCCTTATGCATCATTTAGGATACATTTAGTGTTTTCGAGGGAAGTGAGGATCTTAAGAAAGTCTCGAACGGCCTTGAAGTGAGCTCTCAAGGTCATCGCGAAGAGGAAGTGAAAGTGAAAGTTACGAATGAGAGGTTTCTCTGATTCTTTCTTTCCTCCCCCGTCTTGAAAATGGACTCGCCTATGTCACGTGATATCCCCTTGGCATAGTGGTCATCCTGTCAGAGTCACTAACGTAGAGTTGTTTAGATATATTATCCTTTTGAGATGTATAAACATGTAGATGTTCATAGTTTCATCTTCATTATGGACTTACTTATATCATAAATTTATTATTAAGCTTAATTACTTTATGCAAATCTGGAATAAGTCACAGTACACGGCTGAGAAATATACACTTTAAACTTTAAATTAATCAAGACCTTTTCACACATGTAGTCTATTACAAGAAAAAGACGAAATTACAAAACAAAAAAGAACTATTAAAATCCACGGAGGATAAAATAAAAAACCCTTCTCTAATCCTCCTTGGAAATTACACCAACACGAGAAGGAATCATAAGAATCATATGAAAGTCCCTAACAAACATGAATCGCTTTCTCAAGGAAATCGTGATGAAATGCAGAAAGAAAATGCGCGGGAAAGCGAGAGAAATCATGTGCCTCAGAAACTCTCTCACTCTCACTCTCTGGCGCTTGTCCTGAGGGTTCCTCCCCTATTTTGATAATGGGTCCGTCCATTTCTTAGGTCACTTCCGATCGAATTGTTATGAAAAAGAAATGCATCATCAAATTATGTTTATATGTACTTTTTTTATAAGTTAGTTGTTAGCTATGTCCATGTTATATATTTCTAATCAAGATAATTACTTATATATTTCGGCGTTGTAGTTATTTTTCATCGAAGTGAGTCAGGTTTTGTTAGGTTATGATAGCAGCTAAAATATTTTTTGTTTTCGAGTCTGCTTTTGGAAAGTAATTAACATGCATATAGCAGACAAATATATGTCACTAGTAATAACAATAATAACCGCAACATCTGCAGTTGGTACAATAGCAGCAACGTTGATGATAAAGACAACGAAAATTACAAAGGTCACACACAGCACAGACCGATTTTATCCACCCTCATCTCATTACTTTATATGTCTATTTTTATACTTATGGCAGCAGAACAATGATTATTTAGATATATAAATAGAAAAGGTATCGATAAACAGAATGAATATCACAACAACAATAACAAATGATGAAGATAATGATAATAGTAATTTTAGAAGTACCAACGATGAGTCGCACTCCTGAAAATTCTACGGTTATTGTTCGCCGCATTTAAATCGACCAAAGAAAAAATGGGAAACGTAACTAATAAATATAAAACTAATCGAGGCATTTAGATGAGAACATAGAATGCTAATGATCATAAAACGCAGAAAATCACCTTGAATACCATTAGATATTGCGCAGAATAATCATAAAGAACTAAGAAAACACACCTAGAAAGTATACACATTACCTTGAGAAGCTCTTAAGAGAAAACACCAAGGCGAGGAAAGTTCGTAAGAAAGTTCCCGATGACCTTGAAGCGATCTCTCAAGGTCACCAGGAAGAGGGTGAAAGCTATATTACGAGCGAGAGAAACTATGTGCATAAGAATTTCAATTTCACTTTTACTTTCAACGAAGTAAATGATTAAGTTACTGTGATTATGATTAATGTTTATGCTCATTTTGCTATTATGGGTATTGAGATGTTATTATGAGTTATCATTCTATTATTGTTTTAATGTTATCATAAATATTGATATTATTTCATTGTTGGTAACGTTATGACTTAGTTATTAGAATTATCGAAATTATATATTTTATTTTGCTTTATTAAACTGACCTTGTTAGATGTTGATTGTCATTGTACTTTTTTTTTAGTATTATCATTTTGAATATGAAAGCTATTATTCAATGATACTAGGAATATTTACACATAGCTCCATATTTTTAATGATTTACCTAAAATTAACTTTCCTTATAGTACAAAATGAAATACAATATTACTTATTTAGATATGGAAAGTAATAAAGTTAATTACTTCAAAGATAAACAAAAAACACTTTTCTACTTTAAGCTTTAACCAAAGTCTCATGTTAGGTCACATACAGTACACGGTGCACGGAAATATCCAACAGTCGCAATGAAAGGGTTAATGACCGCATAAGGATGATGATAATATCAGTTAAAATGTATATGATATAGGCAAGTCCTCTTCCTCTTCGCGATGACCTTGTAATACCGGTTTAAGGTCATACTGGACTTTTCTCGAGATGCTATGACGGTTCTCAGGCCTTGACGTACGTTTTCCTGACCTTTCTTAAGACAATGTGTATGATTTAAAGGTCACTCGGGATAGTTATATGAAAGAACGATTCCTCAAATGACCTTGAGTGAATGGCCTATGATCGTCGTTCGCCCAATAGTTTCTGAAATTTATTTTATTGTTATTCAATGGAAGTTCGTGTGATTAATTTCCTTTCTCTCTCTCTCTCTCTCTCTCTCTCTCTCTCTCTCAAAAAAAAAAAAGTATATTGGTCCCCATGCTAACAATGTAATGTTTTGTTGTTGTTTTTGTTTTCATACGGATAACTAAAGGTTTATGAATTAGTTGGAATGTTACCAGTGTCACTGACTATACAAAACAAAAATCAGCTTGTTAGGAAATATATACTTGGGCAAGTCCATTATGACACATAGGGGAGGACCCAAAGGGAATGAACCATCTAAACCAAGTGAGAATCTGAAACACGTGTTTTCTCCCGCTTCAAAAATCCCTTTCTTTTAGATTTCTTCTTCGATGTGGCCTTGAAACTTCGCCTCAAGTTCGTCCGGGACTTTCTTCAGATCCTGTGTCAGTTTTCTCTCCTTGATGTGATCCTTAAGGAGTTTCTCTAGACGCTGTGTGTACTTAGGGGTCTCTTTTGGTGCATGGGGGAAAATGGCCCAAACGACCTTGCTGTATTGAGCCGAGATTGTTTCAAGGATGATGGGTGTTATTTTATTCTTACTCGTCTTCGGGAAGCTTCTTAATCGTTTCTAAAAAATGAATTATATTCTTTTGTCATTTCAAAAAATATTGGTTGTTAATGCGATGTATTGTATTTTATATCATAGCTATTGTTCATTAATGTTTAGTATAAT